>NC_138231.1:31782461-32337461 GCF_964197995.2 Scardinius erythrophthalmus | reverse complement strand
ATTGCACGATGATCAATTGTATTTTAAGCAAATAAATCCGATGATGGTGGAGGGGGTATGGAGTGTGGGCACTCAATGGAAGAAACATAAATCCTATACATGCATGTTTTGTCTGTATATAACCAGAGCGCAAATAACCGGTGCGTGGGAAAAAAAGACCATGTAAAATAAAAAACAAAGAACTCCCGCACACTATCCGTACTTGCAAAAAAGTATCAAAAATTCTTTATTGGCAACGTTTCGGTCTCATGACCTTCATCAGGCACATGTGTTCTTTGTTTTTTATTGTCTGTAATAATAACAAAATCGATAAAAATATATAAAAAAAACTGTATGATGTACTTCTTCAGCTAAGCAAGCTGATGTGTGGAACGTTGGACATTTCATGTGCCTGATGAAGGTCATGAGACCGAAACGTTGCCAATAAAGAATTTTTGATACTTTTTTGCAAGTATGGATAGTGTGCGGGAGTTCTTTGTTTTTTATTTTCTGTAATAATAACAAAATCGATAAAAATATATATAAAAAACTGTATGATGTACTTCTTCAGCTAAGCAAGCTGATGTGTGGAACGTTGGACATTTCATGCACTTTCCCAGAGAGGAGCTAAACGTGCTAAAGCTAGCATTCGAACGTAACTTTAGATAGATAATGCAACAGAGGCAAACACATTCTATAGACAAGATCACATGTCTACCTAGACAACATTTTGGGGTAGATTCAAATATTTGATTTACATGTGCCCAACCAATTTTGGTAGTGAATCGAACAGCCAAATGCATGTTCAGTTTAAAAGTTCAAAATGCCTCTGGTGCCCAAAAATGCGGTCTAGGTAGGCAGCTCACTTGGTTTTGAAACACCGCCATATTGTACAAATAAAGTCCTATTCTTAGCATAACACTATCCAGACAGAGTGCTAACATAGACTAAACACTGTATAGACTTTCAGCTGACATAATTCTGAATCCTGAAGTTGCTTGTCCAAACAAATCTTTCTGCAGACATAAAACGACTATAAACAAAACTCATAAGTGACAATTTCTTTTCACGTTCGAATGCAAAAAAAAAAAAAAAGAACTAAAAACCCCAACTGACAGGTTTCTTTAAATTACAGTTTGGTCGAAACGATTGGCAAAAGCTGATGTATAAAAAGCCTGTCTGTCTTTTTAGTGAGGCTGCTTACATTTAGCAGTAATGTTTAATTCATTACCTGATTTAAGCAGTTTCTTGCTAATCTCACCCTGCTTTGAGTGCAGTCGCACTGCTTAGAGCGTGTGAGGTCTGCATGTGTGCGTAGGAGGGCGCGCATCCACAGACTGTAGCATGAGTTATTGGATCTCTGAGCCGGGCTAATGATCAACAAAACTAAAAGGACCTAGGTCCAATTAACCAATCAATCACCATTAAGTCTTATCACTGGTGCCATCGAGCCATTTTATATGGCGCGACTTCAGAAGAGCGGACACACAGCGTACCTCGTGGATGAACTCTCCTATGTCTCCGGGATGGGGTGCGGCCGAGCGGATGGGATAGTTCGGATGCTCGGAGTGCATCGGTCGCTCGTCCATCCGACGGATCCCGACGGGCTTGATCATGTCTGGCTCCAGAGTATCGGGCTGCTGCAGCTGGCTCAGATCATAGTCCTGAAGAAACACAGATAGACAATCACAAACAGGGTTAGAGGTCTGCTTCAAAGCCCTTGGTTTTCTGGAAACATCTGCATGCAAAACAAGGAACGTTTTGACAATAGTAATGCAATTTAAATTCGCTTTGTTCCATTTGAAGGACATTCATGTGGGTTTTCTTTTCAGAAGTTAGCTAAATTTGATAAAACCTTCCTATGGGAAAATTTGAAACAGTCCACATTTGGAATGAAAATACTTAAAGTACAACTAAAAAACTTTAATCTTGATGTAAAATAAATACTGATATTTCATTTCTTTTAGGTCATAAATAGCTTCGTATCGATAGCTTAGACTTCTCATCAGCCACTATAAGGAAATAACTAGAAGAATAACAAAGTTCTGAAAAAGTTAAACTATTTGCGCTACAAACCAGTGTTTATGACTAAGATGATACATTAAAACAATGTGACAAAAAAATACCAGTTTGCAATATTAAGCCACATATCAGACGGTTTTTAAACTGCTGAAATAACTGGAAGCACATTTAAGTTACAAATGGCGACCGCCTGGTGTTACGTTAAATATAAGGTGGATAAAAAACAATCGAACTCTATAGTATTTCCTCCTTTACATAGCTAGCCGATAGCCGAAAGTATGTTTCGATTTGCCGCTGCATTTTGTAATCAGCAGGGTCGATGTAATACAAACTTTGAATGGCGCACACACACATGCCTGCAATTTACTGCACTAATTAGTTGGTCCACTATGTGGCAATACTCACAGTTGGCTCGCTGTTTTCAAGAACTACTTGAAGAAGACGATGGAAAATGCCATTAAAAATAACCAAAGAAGGTGGAAACAACAAAAATGGATATGCAAGAGGTTAGAATATACCCACGACAAGTTTGAAAGATGACATGTCTGTAAGTGCTCATGGTCCATGGAGCATTACTTTGAAAAGCTAGAACACTCGGCCATGCGCAAGATGTAGAGGCAGGTGGAAAAAATGCAGTGTACCCCAATTTAATGTTTTAATTAAAATCTAAAAATGCCAAATGGTTTCTGTGGGGGTTTAGGGGGTAGAAAATATAATTAACTCATAAAACCATAAAAAAGTCTTCAAAATGATAAAACTGAAAATGTGTGTGTGAGCATTGAGACACTTAAACCAAAGTTTGGCTCAAATGCAAATGCAAAAATATGTGCTCACAGCACCAGGCAAAGCAGGAACGGTTTCATCAATTTAAAATGAGTCTCTAGTAACTTGTAATCAGCATTACTTGCAAAATGAGTGCTGGAAATTTGTCATCGGGATTTCAAACCGCACTACGCAGCTCAAATTAAAATCGTGAAGATTTAACGATTACTTAAAATCAAAAATTGTAACATGTTTTTATTATACAAGCTAGATGGTCTCAAGTTATTCTGGGCTGAAATAATTGTGTATGCCCAGCAGCAATAGCAGTAGAGAGCATGTACCTGGTCTTCCTCTCCGCCGCCCTCCTCGTCGTATTTGAGTATGTTGTCTCGCACGTCGTCTTCTGGATCGATCAGCAGCTGCTTGGCCTGTCTCTCTTTATCCCGTCTCTTCATCCACATCACAAACATCAACACCAGCACTGCAGAGAGAGACAGAAAGTGAGAGCGAGAGAGAGATCAATATAAAACAAGCAAAATGACTTGAGATCAGACAGTTATAGGTGCAGTGTATAATTTTTAGCACCACCACCAACCAAAATGTACATTTCTCCTAGCTCCACCCCCTCAGTTCCGGTTGCTTCCTCAGACAAGCTTCAGAGATTTCCGTGAGGGAATTTTTCCGTAAAATGAGCGCGTAAAAATTGGATTGATATTATTCAGCTATTCTGTGAAACTGCAAAGTATTTCATCTGCCATTTTTCTTTCAAGTAAATTAACACAAGTAATGCGATTTAAAACTGTAGAGATGGAGAATCAGAATTGTGCAAGAGATAATCATAAGCTGTGTTTCCACCCAAGTTCCAAATTTAATTTAACCTGAAAACAGTTTCTACATCCCATGTGTTTGAGAACAAAATTGTCACTTACATAGGAGTTTGAGCAAAATAGAAATGGAAGTTGTGGCCATTGGGAAACTAATGTGGCTCTTTTATGAAATGTAATAAATTACTTTAGAGTGCAGAAACCTTCTGACAAAAATGTCATCGCTAGTGAATGCCTTATTTTCGGGAGGCGACAGCATGTCAGACAGTTTTGGTGGTGACAGTAGCCAATCATTTTGATAACAGGGTTTGGCAGCGTTTCATGAAGACTAGAACCATATTTCTGCAATGAGATTGGTCCAAAGTGAACTATTCATATGACTTTTTTTATGCGCCTCTAGAAATATATTCTATAAATGTTTCCATTGTAGTTTGTGTTTATGTCTTCTTACTGAACAAAGCATTTATCCACCTCAAGTGTGCTTATAAGTTCTTAATGCACATTTTTTTGAAACTGGATTCACTTCTTGGTGTTAATCCAGCATTTTAAAAATAAATAAAATATAAAATAAAAATATGTGGAAAGAAACCCAGCTAAAGTCAACCAAAAAGAGAAAAGCATCATTTGATTTCGATTCAACTGATAACATTGGTGTAAGTGAACAGAACTGTTGCTATCATTTCCACAACAGTCTCGCTATGAAATCTTTTGTGACCAAAAGCAGATCACATGTGCTCAACAGAAATGTGACCAACTGATAAGAACTCCACTGCCTGGAAGAAACAATCTCTGTCTAGTTTGTGTCTTACCCAGCAGGATGATGATGCAGATTAGAATGGCGATGATGGCTCCGGTGCCCAGCCCGGCTGCCATGATGCGTTCCATGTCCACGCAGTCGCCGTGGTGATCGCACTGGCACACTTTGATACGCAGGTAGGTGATGTTGGACATGGGCAGGTTACCCGAGTCGGTGATGCTGATGGGCAGCTCGTATATCCCACTTTCCAAGTAACTAATTTTCAGACTTAACTGAGCATAATCGCCTACAAACCAACCACAAGCATGACAAAACAAGCGCATCAGATAAAGTCTGGCAAGACAAATAAAAACGTAATTGAGAAAAGTGTTTTTGATATGTGGCGTACCACTGATTCGAGTCAGTGTCCAGTTCCTGCGGATGTCAGAGGGTCGGTTGGGCAGCTCAAAAGCATAGGGCCCAGCGTTGGGGTTGAGATCTCCGTCTACAGCTGTGATATTGATGGCGTTGGGCTCAGGACGCTCGCACACTTCTGCTTCTTGAGGGAAGACTCGAGGTGCGTTATCGTTTATGTCCAGCAGATAGATCTGCAGAGTTCCCGTCCCACTTGCAGAGGGGACTCCTGACAATGGACAGAAGAGAAAAAGAAGGGAAAGTCAAAACAAACATTGTCTCATGTAGCCAGACTTTTGACTAAGAATAGTCAACTAATCACATTTTAAAACACTATTTTCAACACGAAATCTTAAAAAACTTAACCTACGTGACAAGATGTTAAAAAACAAGATGCAATAAACTTGTGCATCTTGACTCTTAAAAGATGAATCCATACAGCCCTTGCTGTATATTGCACACATTTTTGTGTGCAATATGCTTCATGACTGTGAAAGTTTCGTGGGCGTGACATCTGAGCCCAAGACTAATAGTTGAAAACTGACAATGCAGATGAACTACAGCAGTTAATGACTTTAAGTTCCACTCATCTGGGTCGGTTGGCATGATAACTCATTTATAAACCATAATGCACAGTCTATATGATCCAATCAAACCAGAGCCCTTATAACCACCACAGACTGGACCATCACTACTTAGAAAAGAGCTTAGTTTCTGTTTCAACAAGAGTAACGACCTTTCAACTTCACTGATCTTTAAACAAAGAACAAGAGACAGGCAGAGCAGCGCAGGCAGGCTGACGGAGCTGAGGCTTTCTGTTCTACTCCTGCTGGCATTCAAAACACATTTTTAATCCGTTCCAGCCTGAAAACAACTAAATCAAGTACGACTAAGTATCCTTAATTTATTGAATCAGGTGTGCGAATCAGCATTGAACTAGATACGAAAAGGCTTCTTTGTGGCAAAGGGTTTCGATCAGCACTATACTGCAACTTGCACACAAAGATTTAACTGAGTTGAGGCAGGAATTCACTAAGAATGCTAAGTTAGTGTTGTGTATTTGCACCCGCTGTCTTAGCAAATTGTTTTAACAAGTTTACAAATTTAAACTATGCAACTAAAGACAATTAGGAATGCAATTCTTGCTCCACAACCAAACTCTCTGATTAACTACCATAGTACGATGCATCCTTGGAGAAATGAACTAGCTAGTCACAAGTGCTTCCTAACTTTGTCACATGTAAACCATGTTGGTTCAACAATAAAGAACTGCCGTAAATAACGCCCCACAGGAGATGGAGTGATAACTTCTGCTATTTAATCGGTTTAGAGATCGAATTAATGTCAGATTATTTGTCTCTGAAGATTACTTTGTTATGTTTGTTCTCTAATGTTTAGCTTTGTTTACTCCAACCACACAACTTTGTAATGCAGTTTGTGAATGTTCATTGGAACTATGGTTTCGGGAAACACAGAATCACTGAATTATTTAGGCAATGGCGGAACTTTTGACTGTAGTTGGCACCACAATCTACCTTTAAAATGCCAAAAGTGCACTTTACTGCAGTGCACAGCTGGATATAACACTCTCCTCCATAATTTCATCAATTACTGATTGCAAGAAAATGTACACAAACATCCCTTTTAAATAAAAATGTATTTAAATTAAATGCAATTAAATATAATTGCTTGATAACATTACCATGCAAGTAGCATTGATTTTGCGCAAATAGTGCTGATCTAAAACATGCCTAATTTGCATAGAAGACTGCGTTTGTGCTAAAAAGAATGAGAATGACTTAATTTACATACAGTGCCTTGCTATTTCAGTGCATTTAAACTGGATAACAGGTGGGTTTTTGCACTGAAATACCGCATACAAAAATGGCACAACTGTTTAGTGAGTGTTTCAGGAGACAAGCTTTCAAATTTACAGCGTGTGTGTGTGAGAGAGGGGGTTTGTTTCAGAGCTCTGATGCAGCGAGAATGTTAAACACCACAGCAGAATAGGGCCTAGCAGACTTCAGTAGACTCTTTCACACAGCGGGTAGTGTATGTGCATATGTGTGTGTTAGGAAGAGAGAGAGAGCCTGCTTCAAAGAGTAACCGAGAGAAAGTGAGTGCATAGACATTCAGAATGAGTTTGCATATATCGTTGGTGAGATCATTAACATGGATGTGTGGGCATGTGCATATCTGTTCGGTTGCATTTCCTCCCTAGAGCTAAAATCAATAGAATTGCTCGATTTCAAGTATTTCTGCATATATATACATACAAACACAGCTGCTCCTACCGTTGTCAGAGGCCATAAATGTGGCATTGTAGAGATTGTTTTTAACATAGGGAGACTCTCGGTCCAAAACAGCAATTGTGGAAATTCGTCCATTGTTGGGGTCGATCTCCAGCCAGCTGGCAGGGTCAAACAATTTAGAGTACCTTTAAAACACAAACACACCAAACACAGATGGTTAACATTTAGTTTTTCATACAAAAACCACTGAAATGGGGGAAAAAAAGACAAACACAAAGGTTATATGTGGAGTAGCATACTTTCATTCTACTATTTACTATTCTAAATATCCTACTATTTCTGCAGTGTATAGTATGTATTCTACATTTGTCAAAATGAGAAGGATACAACCGAGCATACTGCGCTGGGCAATGTATCCCACAATGCAAAGCGTTTAACTTGACCTTCCATTTCCAGTGTGACCAGTGTTGTTATTGTTAACTAAAACTATTAAAACATTTTTCGGTAATTGCTTTAAAAAAAAGATTTTTTTTTTTTTAAATTTCACATTATTTTTAGACCATATTCATGACCATCCACTTTACATGACTATGACATATTCTGTTTGCTCCTGCACCTTTAAGACTTCTGTATGTAAATAACCTCTGAAATGATTGACTGAGCGACAATTTCTGAGTGAATCATTTTTCCAGCTTAGTTTCCATAAATGTTCTGGCTGGACTAGCAAGAAAGCACTGCTTTGTTCTTCATAGTGTATTAAACTCTCCTATTTCAAAAAATCCTTTCCAAACATGTGTGTGTAGATGCATGTGTGTGTTTTAATACCTAATACTCTGCTGCATAAATCTGTCTGGATCATGAGCAGTAAAAGACGTTAGCATCGACCACTGCGGAAGCCCCTCCTCCAGTTTGATCTGTTTGGGGTTTGGGTCAAAATTTGGGCTTTCGTTCACGTCGATGACGCGTATGGACACGGAGGCTGTGGACTGGCGGGTGCGCTGGATCCCGCTTGCCAGCGGCACCTCATTTTCAGCGACAACAGTCAGCATGAATGATCGATTCATCTCAAAATCAATTGGCTGTACACAAGGACACACACACACACACACACACACACACACACACACACACACACACACACACACACACACACACAAAATCAAGTTAACGGAGCTGTTAGGGAAAATATTCACAATTACACAATGAATGGATTGTGTTGCAATCAAATACACAGAGGAGAAATGCTTGAATAATAATTAATGAATTACTCATTCTCAATTAAGAGACATAAACCATTAACTCAGCTGAACAGCAGGTGGAAGCTGTTTCCATGGAGACCGTCTTTTACTCTGTATTTGAACCCGTGCCTATAAGACTCTAGCGAGATTCTAGCGAATAGCAACAGAACCCAATTACAGTGTTTATACCACAGTTAGTTCTGGTCCACGGATCTGATTGGCTGGGCAAAGTGCTGAGACTTTTCACTGTTTGTATCACTCCGCTTGTCTGTGTATGCAGCATTGTAGACCAAAGTATGTGAGCGGTGCCGACTTCAAGTAGATGGACGTTGTGTGATTTTCTCTCATGAGTGAGCAGAAAGTGTAAAACCCAAAGTGGTTCTGAAGCGGAATCGTTCACATCAGTTCCAGACCATCTGTCAGTATGTTTATTCCTCAGTAAGTTTGTGAGTGTTACCTTGACAACGGTGACAAGGCCTTCATTGGTAACGGGGTCAGTGGGGATGGAAAAGCGTCCGGTTGGATCCCCAGATACGATCCGGTACACTGCATTCCACGAAGGAGTCCCCGGTTCATCTTTGTCAGTCACGGTGAGATTCGTCACTATCACATTCACGCGGTTCTCTGGGACCTCACCATGGAACTACAGAGACAGACAGAGAGAGATCGATTTTCAGCAAAGATGGCTTTCGCAAGATGCGTGTTCAAGTGTCTGTGTGTGTGTGCCACTCACAGTCTCTCGGGTAAACTCCGGAACGTTGTCATTGACATCCAGCAGGCGTATGACAGCAGTGGCGGTGTTGGACAGACCATATGTGGGGTTTCCCTCCATATCAGTAGCCTGAATGATCAGGGTGTATTGAGGGACCTTCTGCTCGGCACAAAAAAACAAAACAAAAAACGAGAAAAATAGGGTTAAAAACACAAGAAGGATATGGTTTACAGCAGTGGCTCTCAACTGCATGTGGAATATGGGAAGCGTTATGTTTGCAGGGCTGCCAAATGACTTGCGCAATTGACACTGTTCTCAGGCTCTCTCCCTCATTAATTTTCTCACACGGTGAAAAATTGTGACGCAAAGAGTACACTGACAGAAAAAGTTAGTTTTGATTTGAAATTCATTATTACGAAATTCAAACAATAAATATTGTTTTGGCGCTCTTAAATGTGACGTGACAGATCACTAAGTTCAAGTGGACGTGAACTGATCAGCTCTTCCTCTTTACTACTAGTTAATAGTAAATAAAAACAAATGCATATTAGAAAGTATGTTAAAAGATACAGTATAACTTACCGAAATGTATCATGTCTCATGTAATCGCTCAATCAGTGTTTAAACCGCAGAAAGAGGTCTATAATACAGCTGGAGAACAATGTCACGTAACGTTACATTTACTTCAGGAAAGCCATTTAATGACCATAGCATGTTAGTTAGCTATAAAAAATGAACTTTAGAGAGAAGTAGTTTGCTAAATATATGCACTATATTACATATTTATTATATTTTTACTTGTATCAGTAAAATTATTCTAACGTTATATGCATTATATTAATTTGAGTGGCATTTTAACCTTTAATAATACTAGCTGACAGGGCTCCCTGTATGTTTACAGCATTAGTTGAGAGATTTTTTTTTGCATATAGCTACTGTACTGATATTTATCCAAATCCAAATCTCAATTGTATCAATTGAAATCGTGAAATTTGTGTCAAGGACTTAAAAATACAGAAGTCATTGTACCATGTAAACATTGTAACGTTGTCACTAAACATATTGAAATTATATTTAGTTACCATGTAAAAAAAAAAAAAAAAACAGTTAAAAAAATTTTTTTTTTTACAATACCCCCAATCCCAAAACCATCCCCCTCCATATTTCTCATTCCAAGCTAAACTCAAAAGTTGGCAGCCCTGTGTTTGCATCTTATTATTCAGCCGCATTAGATCAGATAAGCGGCCCATTGTTTTTGGGTTCCAACCCACCAGTTGAAAACAATGTTGTTACTGTTAACTAAAACTATTAAAAATAGTTTTCAGTAATTGAAATTAAGCTAAAATAAAAATATATAAGCTATATTTGATGAAAAACAAACTTAAATTTTTTTTTTTTACTTCAACAACCAAATGAAACAAAATAAGTTTAAGTACTAGAATTACTAACTAAAACTGAAATAAAAAATATATTACAGCTAAAAGGAAATAGTTAAAAAAGACAAAAGCACACAATTACTTAAATTTGAATTAAAATTAAAAGTAAAAAGATAATTGAAGACATTTAGAAATACTACATTAATAGTAAAACTGGTTGTAGTATATTTTTGACATTACTCTAGAACAAATTTCCTTGTACCTCACGGTCCAGGCCTGCAGCTACAGTGATGATTTTGCCGGTTTTGTTGTTGATAGTGAACATATTGGAGGAGGGGCTCTCCGGGGTCTGAGAGAGGATCTTGTATCTGAGCATCCCATTGGCTGTATTTGGGTCATCCTTATCCTGGGAGGTCACCGTCATCACAAATGTACCTAGAACCGAGCAATAAATGTCAGTTTAAACTTCATTGGTGAAGGCGTGTCATAAACTGTGTCAAAAGCGTGAATGCGTGTGTGTACCTGGTTTGGCGCCCTCATCCACGGTTCCGTTCCAGATCTGGTGTATGAACTCGGGCCGGTTGTCGTTCATATCAATGACATTGATGATGATGTCAATGGGGTTCTCCATCTGGTTCCCATTGATGTCCACGGCATGAGCACGTAGCTGTGAATGCAAACACACATTTAAAGTCACAGTTTACATGAAAACTCTTCATGAAAACAAAATCTGGAATAATAAACACACAAGTCTACATCTGAGCAGCTATGAAAACAACTACTTTCACTGTTATTTTCATATGAAATTACACTACAGTTCAAAAAGTTGGGGATTGGTAAGATTTTTTTTCTTCTTCTCTATGCTCACCAAGGCTGCATTTATTTGACAAGTAAAAACAGTACTATTGTGAAATATTATTACAATTTAAAAGGTGCTGTTTTCTATTTTAATATATTTTGTATTTATGTCATTCATTCCTGTGATGGCAAAGCTGATTTTTCAGCATCATTACTCCAGTCTTTAGTGTCACATGATCCTTCAGAAATCCTTCTAATATGATGATATCATTTTTTTGTAACATTACTGTTAACTTTGATCAAGTGAATTACGTACTTGCTGAATAAAATAATTACTTTACGAAAATAAAAATCTTACTAATTTACTAGCTATGCTATGGGATGCAAGAAGTGAATTACTCTCAGAATCACGTTTGCACTCTTACAAGTTTTGAGAACAAGACTGAACCTCCACAGTATTTTTCAGTGTTTTTATGCCATTATGAGCCATTTTAATGCAGCATTCAGAAGAAATTTACAGTATTCAATTCACACATTTTCTGCAGCCAACTGAGCAAAACTCTCACAGCAATGGCAGTACAGACACACTGTCAGTGTGAAAGAGGCTATTAACCGCCACACTCATTTACAGCGGTTATTGGGGTTAAGCAACTGCTGTAGCTGACTTGGTTGCAGTTTGCGTGCTAGAGCAGTTTTAAGTCTGCTGTATATATGCATGAGCTATCCGAAGGAAGCCTGATGCTCCACCTTTGGCACCATTAGGAAGCAAATCATTTCATATTCATGTAATCTCTGCATAATTTGAATCTGAATGTGGATTAGCTAGACACTGAGGGAGGTTAACAGCCTCTCGGGTCCAGTAGTGAAGTGAAAGGGTATTGAAACCAGGCAGGAAAAGTTTGAAACTACTTCCAGGGGAGATTGAGGATTGTTCTTACTTAGGAAAAGCCAGATTTAGGGAATGCCCCCCTACAAGCACAATGAATGAATGTGTGTGTGTGACTTAGTGTTAGGATAAGCTCCTCCAGAGTTTAATTTTGCCTGCTCTCCTCTTCATGGTACAGTGGATTAGAGGGAAGTCAAAGGTCACATTCTCAGACTGGCTGCCATGGTAACTATGACACATGTAATTTATTGGGAGTTTTAGAGGGCTTCTCTCTGTCCTGGATGGAATGCACAGATCTAAAGACCAAAGGCCTGATGTTTAAACATTGTGTATGCAAGAAACGGCATTGAAAATTGCACAGGCTAACCCACACACACATTTGTGTTTATAAAAAATAAACGTTACATTAAAATTTTAATAATAAATCAACTCTTTTACTGGGCAATTCGGCGACTCCTGTGGCCAAATAATGAACTGAACAATTGTGCTTAATTCATATTTAAAATTTTTTTTTTTGATTTTGATTTTTTTTTTCTGGTAAATTTACCATAAATAAATGCTCATTCTTATGGTTTCGTACTTCTCTGTAATGTAGAACAATACTATAATATTTATTCTCAACCCTGAATCTGAAACCACATTCCGATGCCACTCCCCAACTCCAAGTATATTTTTAAGTACTTAAATTAATATCATAAATGTCGGACTAGTCGACTAATGGCTTAAATGAGCGACTACTAGTCAACTAGAAAATTCTTTAGTCGGTGGCAACATATTTGTAATATGGAAATCTTGTGCAATCATTCACACGGTTTCATAAATCTGAATAATTTTGCGCATCTGTTTTTTAGGATGAAATGTACACAAAAGTTTGACATGACATCTCAGGACGTGGAGTCATGAACACACACACACACACACACACACACACACACACACACACACACACACACACACACACACACACACACACACACACACACACACTTACATGGAAGTTGGGGATGTGTTCTCTGTCCAGTGGTTTGGTGACGGACAGGATTCCTGAAATGGCGTCGATGATAAACAGGCCGGTGGGGTTTTGGTCGGCTCCTGGTCCGGTCACGCTATAGCGCAGTGTGTTACTCTTGTCCTTATCCGACTGGATCTGAAACACACACGCAAATTTTGCAGGATAAACATAAAATAACCGTTTATTTTTCCGAATACACTTCACATGATGAACCAATGTTGTTTTTCGTTGTGTACACACTCACTTTCACAAGCTCTTCAGGGAATTGTTTTCTGGAGTTCTCAAGCACGTTGACAGGAGGAATGACCCAGTCTCTTTTCACGCGATTCACACTGCCATCGCCCTTGACAACCACACTGTGCCGCGGAAACAGTATCACTGGCACCTGGCAAAAAAAAAAAAAAAAAAAAAAAAAAAGGAAGAACAGTTAGATTCAAAAACACCCACACGGTCAATGTACATTAGGTGATGCGCACACACCCACACACACTGCAGCACTTGCAACACTTCTGCCCCGGCCCCGAATAATTACAGAATTAATTTTACCCTCTGTAATGGGGTCATAAATATCACTGCTGCTCCATCGTTAACTCCCAGAGCAGTAACACCCACATAGTGAATGTGAAAGTGTGTGTCGAGCTTGCAGTATTGTTCCATTTCCTTTTTCCATGAGCCTTGTTATTCAGAGCCGAAGGCAGCCAGAGATGTGCTTGACCAGACATTTGCCCTGCTCTTAGTATTATATAGAACAAAAACCCCTGAGTGTTCAGTTAAGAGTTAATTTCCAACTAACAACACAATACAACGACTGATTTCTTTATGCAAGTACAAAATCTCACAGTGTGCTAGCTTATAAAGCGACTCCATATTCCCTCTTAGTTGATATCAACTAAGCCTCCCTTTCTCTTGACCTATCTTCTCTCTCTTCCTCCTGGTGGTGAAATATTGCTGGTAATGACAGTGACATGGGGGCGGGCGGCAGTTCGGTGTTGAAGGAGGGAGATAGATTCTCTCATTTTTCTCTCTCGCTGCAATGACTCAGGTGATGAGATAACTCATTACCCTTGTACCTACTCACAGTCTCACAATCTCTCCAAATGAACAAACCGACAACATAAACATTGACAGAACTAATGGAAAAACATCTTTCACCTCAGTTTGTTCTCGTTTACTTTTCATATCTCCTATTTTCCCTCTCATTCCACATTAATCGCCTTTCTATCTCTAGCTGTATAAACTAGGGCTGGGCTTTTGATTATATTTAATGAAAGTAAAAACAATAAAAATCTACTTTAAAATAAGCAAGGCATGTTTTTCCAGTTTTCTTTAACTAAATCAACACAAGCATGATGGATAAAGTGTTCCTATTCTTTCTGGAAAATTCATTTCTATGATTTATCCATGAATTGGCCATGCTTGATAGGATTTTTATTGAGTTTGCAGTTTATCGAGCCATATATAGCTGAAAAACTTGACCATAACTATAAATAAGATTTTAAGATTTTATTCATTTCCATTTTTTAGAGCCCTGGAAAGCACACTTTAGATTTTTTTGGAATATTAAATTCCCTGATATTTCCATGTTTTTCAGGATCGTTGAATCGTTCATTCAAATGCACCAATAAATTAATGCATAGTAATAAACAGCTTTATGTATCTACATCACCTATTTAAAAGTTTGGGGTCAGTAATATTTTTTTTAAAGAAATTAATACTTTTATTCAACAAGGATGGATTAAAGCACAACTGCTTTCAACATTGATAATAAGAAATGTTTCTTGAGCATCAAATCAGCATATTAGAATGATTTCTGAAGGATCATGTGACACTGAAGACGAGTAATGATGCTGAAAATCCAGCTTTAAACACAGAAATAAATTACATTTAAAAAACATTAAAATAGAAAACAATTGTTTTAAATTGTAATACTATTTCACAATATCACTGCTTATATTGTATTTTTGATCAAATAAATGCATCCTTGGACAGCATAAGAAACATTACAGACATTTTACTAACCCCAAAATTTTTAATGATAATGTTGAGTTTTGAATCGAATTCATTAAGCCTCTGGGGTCTAAGGTGTTTTTGGGGTCCTTGAGATGTTCTGACATGCCCTGACATTTTTGCTTTTTTCAGTTGCTTATAAACATATTAATGGCAAAAAAAAAAATTGCACACTATTTAGCACAAACAGGGCTACCATGAAATGTGAGCAACAAGAATGTACATGTCTGCATTTTTGAGAGAATAATGTTTATGCATGGTTATTGAAAAAACTAAAAACTAAAGTTTCTGAAATAAGGCCATAAAACACATTCTAAATATGTGCCAATAAGACTTTTGTCTAAAATATGTCATTGCCTAGTGTTTTTTCTTCAAAATGATGTGAAAATCACCCTGCCTTATCATTCACATAACACAATACATTGATTTGAATTTTGCAAAGCACTTTCGGTTTGGAAAGGCCATATGCGGAGTGGGCGTCAACGGTCATGTATATGTAGTGGTTCACACCTGAGGAGACAATGGGGCCTGCATACTTAATTAGCCATTCATTCAGGTGAGTCACTGAGCCACAAGAATGCAAGAGCAACAGTTGGAAGCATCTCAATTCTTTTTTATTTTTCCACATATTGTGCTTGCAATTTGGCCTATAATATCCAAGGAAAACATGTCTAGTAATTGTGCAGTTAATTCTCATACTGTATTTTCAGTTTTGGAATATTTATCCTCTCCCCAAATTTGTCAATAATAAAACACAATAAAAGTTATTTAAAGAAAAGGCTTATATTTACCTTTTAATAGTTTGTTTACATCTACCTTGTAAATATATTTTTTTATTAAAAAGGTTACAATTACAACAATTCAAGTGTAATCTTTCTTTGTAAAAACTAAAGTATACATTTTATCATACATATTTCAAAGTTAAGGATTTGATTGATTATTTGATAACTTTATTTTTGACAAAACATATTATATTTAACAAAAGCAAATATTGGCAAACTTATTTGAAAGCTTATTTGAGGTGGCAGATATTTTACATTAAAAATGTATAATCTATCCAAAACTAATCAACGAAATGTTGTATTTCATATGTCTGTAACATAGGTCTTTCATTTTTATTATAAGAAATATAAATGTTAATTTGCAGTTTAATACGTTGCTTATACAAATACATTTTATTTCAACATATTTTAGTCCATATTTACTGAGTGTAGCAATACAGTTTGCTAAAACCGAAACATTCATACACAAACAGAAACGCCTGACTGTAACGTTGTTTTTATGAAATATTAGGGCATATAAATGTTAATTTTCAGTTTAAAACGTTGCTTATACAAATAGCCTACATTTTATTTCAACATATTTCTGTCGATTTTTACTCAACTCAGTACGGCAATACAGTTTGCTAAAACATCATCATTCATTCACACAGAGACGCAATTTAAATTTAAACTGTCTTTTTGCGAGCTGTGATAAACAGCGCGCATCTCTGCCGTTCATTCATTCATAAACAGAAACCCGATTCACGTGAGAAGAAAAAAAACTTACAGTATTCCTCAGCTCGCTCCTCGATATACCCGCACTTCTGAGGTACTTTTTTCATTATTGTTATTCCTCACAGCGCTACGAGACGGTGTTAAAGTAATGATCTGAATAAACTTGTGTTTCTCGAGCTGATATGGGGGCGTTCACAGGATTGCGCGGATTGCCTCATTCATTTGCGTTTGAATAGCGCGCGCTCTCCGTAGGCGGAGTCACATTACATTTGAATTAGTTGTAATGAGGTCGACTGGAATCGCTCTCTTTTAATACAGATTTCACAAGATGAGAATATTTGTTTTTTATATAAATTACTTCATTTAAGAGAAGAGAATTCAAGCTTCATGCCTGTATGTCTGTTTGCCTGTTTGACTGAGTATTCGCTGAGTTATTGTTCATTTTCGGACGCGTTTCAGAATGGACTACACTGACAGATAGAAGGCAGAACTCGCATCACGTTTATTTTTCTTTATTTGGCAAAAAGCACAACACTTTGTTTTTATTGTGAGTATACACAAAAATAATACACATTTAACAGAATCGATTGATGTATGAAACTTGCTTGTAATATCAAAGTCCACAGAGCAAAATTAATTTCTTTTGAACTGAACTGAAAAAAAGCGAGCTGGTATCGCCGGCGATACCGTCGACCTCAGGGGGTTAAAACACGAATCAACCGTACCATTCAAACACGGTCTTTGCTACTTACTTTAAATCAGAGATGTAATTAAAACGTCTCACAAGATAAGGAGGGGGACTAGTAGCAAAACTAGTCTAATGACACGTTCTTTAGAAAACTTAATGGCCAAATCAAAAGCTCATTAAAATCACCATATTTCCAATGTTAAGGAAACCTGGAAAATGCTTGAATACTTTAGAACTCAATTATTGATCTACAAAGATGCTTTTGATATTTTATTTGCATATTGTGTGGTTTAGGTGTAAATGAATAGTATTTTGATACCCCTCTTATCTTGAGGAAGCTTCTCCGTAGACTATCATTTCAGTTTGTCATATTTTGTGAGGCTTTAATTTAATTTGGTTTTAACCATTCGACCATCTCTGCCTTTATCCGCTCTCATCCCCTGCTGGCTCCTCTCGTCCTCCTTCCCCTTGGCGGCAGTGTGTGGCCATGTGTGAGTCAGTAATAAAGAGTAAATTTGCCCTGTCTCTGAGCAGAAGGCAGGGCTATGAGACATATGGTTAGTGTTTCCAAGCTGAGGGTCCAGATCCACACTGTCTAATGTATCCTCCAGCCTTAATGTCTCTTTAGCATCGTTAAACATTAATTACAGCCCTACTATCAACGTGTTAGTGCTCTGCTAATTTTCTAATATAGTTTTATTAGTGCTTTGGCTTTGTCATAGAGGCCCTTGGATGAAGAGAGACATTTTTGTGAGCTCACATTCGCACAATGGCATTTTGATGGTGTAATTGCAGCATGAGGCTAGTTTAGAAACACCATGCGCTGTTAGCGATCTGACACAGTTATAATTACTGTGATTTTTGCAGTCACGCAGTTGCCGTTCCCTGTGTTAACGTGCGAGTGCGCCTTACTTCCTACCTGCTTGGGCTGGGTGAAGTTGACGTGTACCAGCCAATGCTCTTGAGACTTCACGTCCTTGGCCTTAATCTCCAAGCTCCGCCCCTTCCCGTCAGAGAGCTGCAGTGTTCGCGCTGCGAAAACCGTCCCGTCGGCCTCTATCCGGAAATCCGCGGGGTCTCCGCTCTCGAAGCGCAAGCCAGAACCTCTGCCACAGTCCACGAAATCCACTGCGGGAGAGAGAGAGAGAGAGAGAGAGAGAGTGTACTGAGTGCAAGCCAGTTTTTGTTTTTAAACTGCAAACAGGATTTTTTTATTTTTTTTTTGCAAAAAAACAAGTACACAGGAAATCACATTCCCGCTCCTCCACAAGGGAATAATGGTTTTACTTGGTTTTAAAAGTGAGGACAAGGAGAGTGAGAGATGGAAAGTGCGCACTGACACAGAGAGAGAGCGAGCGAGAGAGATCGAGAAAGAAACTGAGAAGAGAGAGAGAGAAAGAGAGAGAGAGAGATGGTAGGAAAGGAGAGCAGGTACAACTTCTGAAGCACTTCTGCATTATTCATGCTGAGACATCCCCTGCAGGCCCCCAGGTGTGCTGAGGAGTGGAGGAACAGGAGGACGAGGAGACAAAGAGAGAGAGGGATGAGGGGAGGGAAAAAGAGAGAAAACTGAGAAAAAGCCGAGTTGAGAGATATCTGCGGCACAGCACTGGAGGGAATCGCATTAGAAGTACAGACATAAACAAATGAATGTGCTTTATTTATTATGCAGCAATTAGAGAACACAGACAGACAATTACACGCCCAGAACTGAGGGAGACGCCGGGTTGCTCTCCTATCAGGACGCATTTGTTTGCAAGAAGCCTCGTATTGACTGGGCTCATTTGTCTGACATTTTTCATCTTTCAAGCAGAACGCCAGATCTCATTATCCAGCCCAGGTGGACAGCGCATGTGATTTCTCGCAGAACGATAACGTGACACAGTATATAGCTCTATTGGACGCACGATTACTGACAGGGATTCATTTTACTGTTCATTAGTCCTGTGAGGACATGAACAATTCATAAAAACACATGTAAGCACATTAGGGATGGTATGATACTAAAATTTTGGCCACCTCGATGCAAACATGCACAGACAGTTGAATATGCATGCTCAATTTGCATATCATTATATTTGCATATTATCTGCTATTCATTATATCACAGTACATTTTTCACATTTACTTTCAAATTGGAGTTTTCAATTAAATTCTCCAAATATTTGACAGCAAAACGTTCCCTCAAATAGCAATTAACTTTTCACAAATTTAGTCAAACACAAAAACACACACAACTTGACCAATGTAGTCTAATTCTAAAACAAATTACTTTTATGAACCAAATCTTTTTAGTGGATCAAAAACGTACAGTACGACAATTGTAGCCTGATTCCCCGAATTAATGAATCAGATCTTTTCAACAAGAAAAATGATATAGGCTGAAATATGACAACTTATAAATATAATTTACATCAGTAGCAGAGATAATTTCTTTCGTATGTCAGCAAAATGGACATCATCATGATCAAAACCAACATCCAAATCTGTAACTATACAGTTGCGCCTTAACTTAGCAGTAACACAATGAAACATTATTCTCATGCAGGAAAAGTTCAGCCCATGTCACTTCCCGAACACTTCCTGTCCTTTCTCTACTATCACTGTCAATATAAAAATGGTGCAAAAGCCAATTTTCCATCTCCATGGAAATTTCCATCCTTTCTCTCACAGAAAAACACACACCAGCGAGAACAGGCTACATTTCCTTATCACAGATGAATTTCTCTCTCACAGGTGGCTTTCTACCAATCCGCTCTCAGTGTGTGTGTGTGTGTTACCTTGTTTTTTTGCGATTCTTTGCTCTCATGCATACGTGCAAGGAAAAAAGCAGATTTGCCATATAGCAATTACGCACGTCCGTAGGTAAATTACACCTTTCACTCTTGTTAATCATCATTTATTATGCGAGGACCTCTCAGGGTATTACAGTAGGCTAAAATAATCGCTCACTATTATTAGACATGGCAACCAATGAAACCTTAGTCCTGATTATTAGATAAAGACCTGCTGAAGGGGGCGAGCAATTATTACGTTTATCAGATTGTTAATATTGGTAGTCCCGACGTCCTTGCGCATTACTTGCGTAAAGAGCCTCCCATGTTGTTTAATTTTCGTTTTTCAAAATTAAAACACTCGTCTTCATGGCCCCTGGCACGCTGGTAACCATCACGGAGTAATGCGTTTAATGTGACGCGATTGCCCTGGTGGCACAGGATCTGCTGCTCGGCAGGTGCGAGGTAGGTGCTTGTGGTGTGTGTGTGTCAGTCTAGCTTGACGAAGTGCACCGAGTACGTTTTATTAGATGGCTGCACCAGTTTCGCCTGCAGCTGCATTTCCTTGTGCAGTTTTCATGAGGATGGGGGGAGGGTGAAGCGCTATATGTCTACAGCGCTGTCTCCTTCCATTACCGAATGCTGCTCTTCTAACGGATGAAACAGAGAAACCAGTGTATTTGAGTCTTTCTTCCCGTCTGCAGTCTCTTTACGCATCCCTGCAAACTCGGCTTAATGCAGCGAGTAAAAGCCGCATTACTCATCACGTCTCGCGAGTAAACACGGTTACAGCAAAACAGTGGAAATTGATTTAATTATCAGGGTGATTTAATGTAAGACAGAGGTAAATGACTGAATTATTTTAAGCAAACTCTGAGGTAGCTTGTGTGTATTTTCTCAAAGCCCTCAACAAATGAGTGCATGTATGGGTCTTCAAACTGCAATATGATTAGGATAAATAGAACAGCTTAGATTTTATTCTACAAACCAGGTTCTCTAGTTACATTAATCAACCTTGTCCATACTGAAGGGTCTGACATTTATGTCTGGTGTTATTTGTACGGTATTGATGATGTAGGATGTATGACATACAATATTCAATCCTTTAGCTACAAAATCAGGGGACAAACAAGTTTTTGATTTATCTGTAATAAACTGATACAATCTAAATAAGAGGCAATTAAAAAACACAATCCATTTTCTGTCACCTTGACCAATGAGATGGAAAATAATTTGTCAAAGTGCTAAATGCAAGCTGGAGATTTAAGAGGCTTGATATGCGCATGCATGCGTGTCTATGAATTTGCATCTATGTGTGTGAGAAGGTGATCAGACACCACAGACGTGTTTGAGAAGCAAGACGAGCGTCGGTTACCCTTCACTTTGTCTCTTCAAAATCACCAGAATGATTTCTAAGAGGCAGATTGAAGGGGAACTGAGAATTTAAAGCAATTCTGCCATTATTTACTCACCAATCATGTCGTTTCAAACCTGCATGCTGTTATTTCTTCTGAAGCACAAAAGTAGAAATCTTTGAAGAACTGTGATGCAATTTTTGTCCAACACAGTGCACTGTAATCAGAGGCTGTCAATCTCCAAAAAGGACACAAAAAAAACCCAATAAAAAAATCCCCAAAATCTGCAAAATGACTTGTGACTATATTTTAGCTCATCTTAAAAATCCCCTTGTAGTCAATCATTTTATCCCTTAAAACTAATCTTTGATCACCAAAATGACATATTTAAAAGTTTTTTCCTTGAATTGAGTTTTTCATGCCTTAGAATAGCTTGAATGTAACTCTACACCCTTGCCTCATTTAGTATACACAGCTCTATGAATATGCAAATTTGCCCTGCCTAGAAACACAATCACACGTTGACTTGATTGGTTACAAGGTATTTTGACGTCAGAAACACAATCGATTTCAAACCCCATTTTTAGATTATCTTTGGTTCACTACAGTTTTAAAGGGAAAATACTCAGCAAGGATGCTGACTTATAGCCTGGGTTTCCACATGCTGCCTTGCGCGCAGCGCGATTTTATTCACGCTGCTAGGCAGCCTGGACACCATGGACCATATTTTCCCCTCAAAAAGGGAACCAATCACAGAACGGGGAGGGAGCAGCAAGACGATGATGACATCTATGCGACACACAGAAGCAGTTTGTTTATATCTATGGATCCAACATGGCATCAGACGCGAAGTTACCTTTCGATGCAGCCTTAGATAGTGTTCTAAGCAGTTTAGAACTTAGGTTTATTTCGTCTTCTTCCTCGTAGAATTTCTGTCGCTCTACATATGTCATCTGGTATAATTGAAACGATATGCTATGAGCTACGTACAGGCGCATTTGATAGACATTCGTAGCGGCCAATAAACGGCTCTGGGCATTCGTAAACCATGCCTCAAATGCGAGAAAATGAACATGTGGTTCCCAGACCACGTCTCAATGAGACAAGGTCTGATGGTAGCCAGGCTAGCTGACTTATGCATTTGTACCTGGTTTGTCTTAAAGCACATTAAAAACACCACATACACATACTGTATAAACAACATTACAAGCTTGATTTTCACCACAGAGTGACTTTAAGGAATACAACAGCTTTATGTGATGAATAGGCTGAAATTGAAGTCATTACTCAATCATTTCCCTAAAGCTCTCACCAACTTCGTGGACATGGCCAAAACACAACTTTGAGTGAATAACAAAAATAATTTGACTTCAGAAAGATTGGAACATTACACATGTCACTTGGTCTACTTTTATTACTTACTGTCATTTCTATTGAGTTTACAGCTGAACTGCTGTAGTATGACAAGAGTTGCATAACAAGTGTCTATTTTGCGCTCCACGGAAAATAATATCCAAATACAGTTTTGAAATGACATAAGGATGAGTAAATAAAGACATAATTTTAATTTTAAGATGTACTATCTTGTATACTTTTGCAAACGAGGGCACGGCCACACGCGCACATTCAAGATGAAGTGCTGATTTGGCGAGCCAGCAGAGGTGTGATGTGCTCTGTAAGCAATCTCTTTCAGCCATTAGCATTTAGCATTCAACACCAACTACACATCTTTACCATCAAAATGTCCCCGCTATTCCCTCCCAATGGGACTCTTAGCTCATTTTAATACGAGCCGGCTACAACTGGTGTGAGCTTTTAGTATAAGCAAGACATAAATGAGGAAAGTAATGGAAAAATAGTTTTGTTTAGCCCACCACCCCCATGAGAGAGCATAAAATAGCTGTCTTAATGTCGTAGTTTGGGGTTTCATGGTCTCCGAGACATACTGAGCCTTCCTGTGAAAGAATTCAGATGGATGTGGCACTTAGGACCCCACTCCGCACCGAGCTGAGTTGTCTTTTGTACCGCCTGCCTATAATTGCCCTTTTTCCATGACTTTTCTAAGGGTGAGCTTCCTCTAATGGCCACATCGCTCAGCCACATCCCTCGGTGGGCATGGCAACTTAGGTTTAACTCGTACACACTTCCACGGCCAAAAATACACAAAAAGACAGACACATTCACATATACACCTAAACGCAGACTGAGAAAATGCACCAATGGGACCTAAATCAATTTGAAAACCAAAGTGCACATTAAACTGTTAGAGCTTTTCAGCTCATAAAGGGATTCATTATCTCTTTTTGAAACCAGAACAATATGTAGCTCCTATAATGAGCCAATGGCTATTGATTAGTTGCCAAAATGTTATAATGGTGAGTAACAGCTGCTTTTATGTGTTCCTCTGTTAATGTGAATCATCTAAGCCTTTGATCCAAAAGTACAACTAACAACACACCGTATCTACTCGCCTCATGCTGTTTCTCCTCAAACAAAGCAAATAAAACATAGAAAGATAATATGACATTCCCTCTAAAAATATCATCTCGTCTCTTTCCTAATTTGTTCAGATTTAAACTTCAGATCAAAAGAACATGGTGAATCTCACGGCTGATTAAGCTCAATCTCAACCTGTTAAATGACTTGATCACATGCAAATGCATGTGCGCTCGGATAAATACATGTAGAGAGAACAGCGACATTAAACTCATTTTCTGCCTCGTACCTTTTTCTCACACTAATGTGATGTCAGTGTAACAGAAGGCTTTCTGTGGATTTTACTGATGTAAACTACAGTTATCATTGTGAGAATGAGTTGATTTCGTCTTTTGTAAAAATGTGTTGAAAATTGTAAGCTAAATCAATTTCCAGCAAGAGTGTTTATGAATTTATTAATGAGTTTCATTAATTCATAGTAAACCATCTAATTTAATTTTATTTTATTTTAAGAAAATCTTAACATTTAATGGAGTTACATAAAACTTATAGCCTACAATATAGCTGCTACTGTTTTAATCCTAAACACATATTTTAATGACAACATTTTACTAGTATAGTGTTAAATATATAATGTATTTTGTTTAATAGTGGAGCCAGTAAAAATATTCAAGTAAAATCTAAACTATGAATCCCTACTGTTGGATCTACTGGCAAATGAAATAATAAACCTGGTAATAGAATGTTTTTTTTGGGCGTCCTGTGATGCCACACATGGAGGAATTGAATTAAATAAAGAATGATTAACTTTTTAAAGCATAAAAACATTTATATATTCAAAAGGTGCAAAATATCATGACGATGCATCATTATTGTTGTGCCCTGGGCATGTACCATGTTATTGGCATGGTATTTTGAAGCACCACAGAATATTTTTGTATGGGTCGGTCATTTGGTTACTCCCTGCTAACAAGTCGGACATCTTCATTTGAATATTTTGGATTTACATGCAAATTTTGAGTTTCTGCAAATGCTTTGCACTAGAAGGTGTGTTTATGTTTTGTCTATTACCTGCTGGATGCTAAATGCTAATAAAATATATACCACAATGCAGAGTACAACAATACACCACCACATTTCACATGCAGAGAATTTGTCAGCTTCTAACCATTAATGGCGATACAGCTGACACCTCCAAAACAGACAAATAAAATGTGCAATACTGAATGCATAAGGGGGGGGGGGGGAATCATTTTTTTCTGGCATTCACTGGATAATCTCTGTCAGAGACAAACTCAATTATTGATTCTGCATCATAATAGCACTAAGGGCCTTTAGGTTATTTTTTCAATCATATTTTTTTAAAGCGACATGCAGTTTTGCATGTGTGTTTGTGTATGTACGCATGCGTGCAGTGCCATTTTAACCTCTGACCTCACTAGATTGGTGGTGTCTGCAAGGACTTAGGATTTATGACCGTGCACAGAGCCACACACACATAAACACACACTGAAGCGCACACACACACATGCAGCATATGGCAGGGGCTCCACGCCAGCCCGATCCTGAGCACCTAAAGCGGGCAGCGCATTCCACTCCTGTCTGTCCTCCTCACACACACACACACAAAAAAACACTTCTAACTGCTGTTTTACAAAACATAAACCAATGTATACAGCCTCTGACTAATTGTCAAGCACGTCTTGAGCCTTTATAAATGCAGTCCAGCAGTTAAACTCAATATTCCTGCTAGAACATTAGACACATTTCAATACCTTAATGTCATACCATTAACCAGAAATTGTTTTAAACACACCAGACTGTCACAGCAAATGGCTCCATCTTTTCTGCGCTAATTCACATGAAAACATTTAAACAAATTAATTGCACTAGCATTCATTACAAACTGCATAATTCCATATTACATGTTGTTCATGACTTTCTTTTTATATTTACTCGTATAATTGCACTCTAACATGGAGCCTATTATAATGTGTGACCAAACGTCCATGACAATTACTATTATTTGGGTTTGAAAACCCAGAAAATTGCTTTTGTGACAACGTTGCCTGTGGGGACGCTGACTGGGTCACAAAATTTGCCGCGTCAATGGACAGACATTACAGTAGCGACCTTCTTCCACTGCATCTTTTACGTTCTCATGTCTCCTACACATACTTACACAGATAAAGTACTCACATTTAAGACAGCATGAATGTGTGAGGAATATTAGGGTTTCAGTACTACTTAAAGATCACAAAACACCATTCACAACGTATTTAATTGTGGTAATAAGGGTTTTTCAGGGTGAACCAGAGCATTCAGCAGGCAGTAATGTAGGAAATAATTGTATCTATTAGTATTTGATTGGAACATGCAAAGTGAAAACATGGCGAGTTATGATATTAAGTTAATATTCTTTTGCACCTGGCCTTGGTTATGTTTCAGAAGCCTACAATTTGATGAAAGCGCACATTTTTTCTCAACACTGTGCACCAATGCACATTATGACCATGGATATTTTTAATAAAGTAAGTTTGATTTAAATTTGTCTTTAAAGCATCTCTCTGCTGCTGTTATTTCTTAAATGTGGTCTGGTTACTGTGGTATGATCTGAAGCAAGAACGGAATCCAAACTAGAGTGAATGTACAAGTTAAAGAACGGTTCATTGAAACCATATTGATCCGAATATCAATGTGTCCCTCTCAATGTCTATGGTGGACACAGCCTGATTTACTTTAAAGATTAGAAGAGCAGTGAGAGAACCATGTCTGACAGCTACACAACAGAAAAACACTTACCTATACTGCATTATACCAGGACACAGCAGTGCAGTGTTATGAATGGACAACATTACAAAGAAAGAACTAGTGCAGTAATTTAGGGAGAGGTTCTTTCATTATTGTACAGTAACAAAGGAGGAAATAAGTAAATGCAAAAAATGACATGTTGACTTAAAGCGCAAGATCAACAAACAGCCACCCCCTCCCCCTCCCCCTCCCCCTTCCTTTTTGACCAATGAATTCCCATGACCTTTCCAGTATGGATTCATTCACTAACACGTTATTCAGATGATTTGATTCCTTGAATCCTGGAAAACAGAGAAAAATATACAGGCTATAGTATATAAAGCATTTGAAGAGTAACATTTACTGGGACATTGTGAACCTGTGAACACACACTCTCACACACACTCTTCAGCACAAGTGTTCAGAGTTTGATGTAAAATGGATGGTAAGCCACAGGATTCATTAATTGGAGGTAGATGGAGGGAGGGGGGGATTACACAGGCTCCAGATTATGTGTGTGTGTGAGTGATTGAAGACTCCCTCGGGTCAGCAACGCTGACCACTGTAATTGCTCTTCATTGTGTATCACAGAGACTGACAGGAAATAACAAACAGCAAATAATTGCAAACATCTGCACTCTCTCTCACAGCGCTGAACGCAGATGATACTGTAATTTACCAAGATTGCTCAACAAACCGAATTCCGTTTTGAGATTTTGAAATAGCAGTGTGTGTGTTAACAGATTTGACTGCCTGTGGTTATACACCTTGCTAAAAACAGTCATTTTAATCTACAAACAGATTTTATAATCTGCCTCTTCTAAAACACATGCCAGTGTATTTGTATGTACCTGCGTGACGGCATGTTTTCACGACTTCTTTTAATCTGTATTTAGAAAGCACAGATTGAAAAAGCAAATTGCAAACAAACGAAGACAAAAGCAGGATTAGACTTCCTCAAATCTTGAGTTCCCGGGAAAATAATAGTGATTTGAGCTCAAGCCCCGATTACATTTTTTGTGTGTGTGCGTAACATGTGTGCTGGCATCCTGGCGTTATTTGTTTAAGAGGTTCTTCCTCTTTGATCTCTTCATCTGACACACAGCAGCCGAGGATAGACCGTGTCAATAAAGGTACGTTCACACAGACAAAAGCTAAAAAGACAAGCTGTAAAACAAAACCAGAAAACATTGTTGTGGAGAATCACGGTAAACCCTGAGGGAACGATAGTTTCGTATGAGAAAATCTGCATAGCCCTCAGATGAGACTCAAATACGATGCAAACGAAATTGTTAACGAACTACATTGTCTATTATGCACTCCCCCAATCGCACTCGGATGTGGTCAGGGTGCAGAATTGCAGATATTGATTTTTTTTCTTCTTTTGGCTAGTAGAAATCCATAACCTCCTGTTCAGAACAGATGCCCATTAGATCCTGCAGTTCAGGATAAAACATCCTTATTGTGGACACATAAAAATAGAGATACAGAGTGAACAGGGTGTGTGAGGAAGTGAAGAACCTGTCCTCAGGTGTATAAACGATACAGGCAGACCGTGTGAAACAGGACTCCAGCGAGCCTACAGAGGTTTCAAATACACTCGCGCACACACATATAGTGCAAAATGAGCAATGGTGGATCGGCTTTCATTTATCGACGCTCCTCTGAGAGACACTCGATACCTTTTTAAAGGCAAAGGGAGGGTGTACCAACTACAAATGCTAAAAGCAAATCTAATCTCATGCAGAAAGAACTTAAAAAGTAATGCGTGTGCCTGATGTGTTATTTCTAATACTAGGTCAGAACTACATTACCCATAATACATTAGGATGGCAGACTGGAGTGTAATGAGATTTGTACAGGCACTGACCCAGATAACCAAACCCGCAGTGGAGGAGTGTGTGTGCGTGAACGCATTGCCGATTTGTCTTTGTGAGTGCAGAAAAGCAAATGTCAAGAATAAAGTTACACATGCTTTTGGTTTAGTGGACTTCCACGCATATTTAAACGTCTGTCAGAAGAAAGAACAAATGCATTTTGTGTCTTTTGGCACAAGTGTGTCAGCTTCTGTGTGTGTGAATGGTGACAGCTGGGGAGACAGTGGGATACAGTATTGCGGACAAGGGCGGACTTAGTACTTTGATATGTGTGCGAGTGCCGGGAGGTGTGTGTGCGCCTCAGGATTATCGCCAACTGTGTAGAAGAAAAATAAGCAAGAGATGTATTTCAAAATTCTCAAATTACATAACTATGTGCAGATGTAACACGCAGATAAAACTATCAAACATCCATCCTGAACAAGCATACGCTTTTGATTTGTAGTGGACGCCAAAGATTCCTCTGGCTGTGGGGTCACGTTCGTGCCTTGCTAGTTTTTGTTGACTCAGGAACAATACTCCCTGCGCAACCACGCTCAGCCAAATGGGACGAATTAGGCCAGGTTACCTAGCGCCATGCTGGTTGCCCCTGACAACCCCAAGGCCTCCAGCTCGGGAGCAAAAGGGAAGGGTTTTGCAAAGGGGCGGAATAGAGTTTCATTCGGCCTCATGCTCTTACAAAACACCTCCCCCCAGGCTCGCAAAACAATGTCGGCCGTGTCAAATCAATCGGCAACGCCTAAGGACATCAATATGGGGCCAATAAATCTCACTTGAGGGAAGCCCACTCCCTCACCTCTCCGGCCATATGGGAAAGATTGTAATAACGTAACTGCGGCGCTCGACTAGCATAGATATGCACATTAAAACATTGCAGCACATGGGCGGTGCCACATTAACTGTGGCATTCGTACAGGTGATAGAGTATCGTGAAAATAAAAGACGGAAAGGTGATAGTGGAATAAAAGTGGGGCTCAGAACAGGGGAGACGGAGAATGTAACAAAAGACACAAAAGCTTGTCTCCTTTGAGAAACGGCTGAGTGTAAAAACCGCGAGAGCGTACACTAGTAAACGATGCTTCAAAGGAAAGGCTGAGACAATACAACACAAAGACGGGAATATCATGATGAGACAGGCAGTGGGAGAGTGAGAAAGAAAGAGAGAGAGAGAAACACAACGATCAAGGCGGAGGGAGACAGACCGAGATGATGTCAGCGCTGTAAGTTTTTGAGATGGCCCCTCTGAGCAAAGCTGGAAAGATCCGTAGTTTTAAAGGGATAGTTCTTTCGGAAATGAAAATCATAATTTGTTCACCGTCATAGTATTTCGTTCTTTATTTTCATCACCGAAACATAGACAAGGATCATACAGTGAAAATGGATGTTGATTTATAATGCCATACTCCCAAAAACACCATTAAAGTAATCCATATGACTTATATCACTATATAAGTCTTATTCTGAAGCCTTATGATTTGTGTGAGGAACAGACCGTATAATTCATTGAAAATCTTCCCCTTCACCACAGGCTCACAAATCAAACATGGCTACAGTCAGTTCACTTGGTGGCCATCTTGGAAGTGTTTACTATATTTACTGTGATTATTATGAAACATTTAAACTCAGGTATGAAACTGTGACGGTGACAACTTTGGTATCAAGCGTGCCGCACAAGCCCTGAAAAGTGAAGCCAAAACGTCTCGATCGCCCCCCGGTGATTGGTCCTAATATAGGTCATAAGCCCCGCCTCCCTGTGTTATTCAACGGGACGTGAGACCAACTAAATATCTTTTTTCCAAAGGTGGTTTCTTTCATTTGCTGTCATTTTTATCACGCTGATGTAAGTTCAAGTGTCTGTTTCAAAAATAAGTTAGTTTTTAGTTAGTTGCGTGATGCGGTGGTGTAACGTCATGATTGACAGCTGTGATTGACAGGTTGACAGGTACTCTGAGCGAAGTAGTCACTGAAGCACCAACGGACATTTTTTTCGGGATCTTCGGAGGACTGAGGAGATTGTATTTACTTTATTTCAACAAGCCTCTTGTCGTAATGCAATCAATTTTCAAAAAAGTGTGCAGAATGCACTCTCCCGACCAGCTCCCGGCGAGAGTGAGGGCGGAGCGTTGATTTCGCGGCTTTACTTCCTGCTCACGACTGCGCAGGTCTGGTCCCAAGATCGCTACTGCGCAGACTCAAGTTCCAATATGTCAGCGCCATATCGGGCTCTAGCGGCTTCAGTTCTCATCAATGGAAGAGAGCGAAGGGGCGTCGTCCATCTTTTTTTACAGTCTATGTTTGGTATCAACTGACATCAGTGTTTTTTTTTTGTTCAAATCACATCTAAAATAAATAAATAAATACAAATTATTCCCAAACAAACAGATGAGTCTATAAAAAGCTGACTGGCATATTTAACTGTTTCATCTAAGACTGACAAATATGCATCACATTAAGTTTATTGCGGTAGTTTACGTTAAAAACTGTGTAATCCAAATGGATGGGAATTTTATATGCAATTCAAATACATAAATCTTAAATTTAGGCCTAAATATGGCAGTATGCACCTTTTTACGTTGTTTGGAACCAACATTAAATGAAAAAAATACTGCATGATTTCAGAATACTTTGAAATAGAGCTGGAGAATTAATCATTAAAAGATCGCAATCTCGATTCAAACACCCACACGATCTCATTCCTAAATGAAAATGATTCGCCTGTGTCTTTTACAAAATCACACCAGATCAATCAAATCTGCGCTGCCGCTGACCCAGAGAAAGCAGCTATCATGTATAGGTATGAGGCAGTTTCACAAACAGTCTTTTCAACCCCACGGTATGATTATTTCTGTGTTACAAATATTCAAATTACCACAGAAGTACTGGGATAAAAGTTTTATATTTCGGATATAAACACTGATGTCTACACTTTATGAAAGTAACTTGATGCTTCAAATAACGATTGTATTGATTACATCGTTACACCACTAGGTGTTAAAAAATGTATTTGTCATTGAATCATTCATTCAAGAGATTCGTTCAAAAAGGCTAATTCATCCAGAAATGAAACAAGTGAAGTGCTTATGACTGTGTCATTCGAATCATTCATTCATTCATTTTCCTTTTAAAACAACTTTTTTTTTAAATAGACTGCAGCAATTAACATTTTGTCAGAACCTCTAGTAAATTAAATGTTATTTTGTTTAGTTGTCTGTTCAGAATCATGGAATAATCATGATCTCTGTTGGAAAAAAACAACTAAAAAACATGATTTTCAATTTATCCAGAATCGTGCAGCTCAAACCATTACCAGAACAAACCACTATCCATATTCATTGTAAAGAGCTGCTTGATTATTCTGCTTTTTTATTATCTCCTTTTGTGTTTCACCAAAGAAAGAATATAACACAGGCTTAGACCGTCACCGGGGTAAGTAAATTATTTTTGGGTGAACTATTCCTTTAAGCTGGAGAACAGAAGTCACATGAGCGGGTCCAATTATCACCTCCTGCACCCGCTAACTCCTGTGCCAGCTAATGTCTTTTCTCATTAAACACTAGAGAAATCATTTTAATCGCCATTCCTTCCCCTCCTATTGTGCGTGTGTGCGTTTAAAAAAGCGGACTCATATCGGGTACAGCTGCGATCCATTGTCCTGTATTAAGGTCATGCTAGCTTTACCCCGATCTAAATATATCCCTCCATCTTACGGGAAACGCAAGAATTCCACTTCACACTCTCTTCTCTCGCTTAGCTGCTGACACACCTAAATCAGGCGAGCGAGCTGATAGCAGAAGCAGAGGTGTGAGGAGAAGGGAAACGAGAGGAAGGGTGTAATAATGATGGGACAAGAGCGTTTATACTGCAGAAACCTGAGCGGCGATGGACACATGCCAGTCCAGCTGTCCTCTCTCAGATGTAGACTATCCTCACTCCTGTAAAAACACACACACACTTACAGAGGGGGAAAAAATGACGCATTTGTCTGAGACATGCCGATCTTGGCTTATCCTGATTGTCGGGGGGCTGGAGGGTAAGGGGTACTTACAGCTTAACCGGTGGGCTCTGGTGGCATTATATGTCTTTATATATTTACACACATGCATATGTGAAAAACGGAAATCCAGTGCTGTTGTCAGATGCCATTAGGACAGGATTAACCCGTCGTTCACCATTATCAAATAAACGGCCTTTAGATCTGAATAGCTCATACACTCATGCACAATTACGTCTACAGCTGCAACCTTTTATGGATAAAGATTAGAATAACACAAATACCAGCCAGATTAGGGGTGAGGGGGAGGGTGTTTTGGACGGGTGGCGAGACGGAGACGGGGTAACGTCTGCTGGGTTCGCTGGAATGTGTGTCTATGAAGTGCGTCGACTTGCATTCTTCACGTCCGCGGTAGCCGTCCGCGCCACAAGTCAAGGCAACATAAACACTAATAAAGCATTAAAAGAGCTCCTGCCAGGCATTTTAAACCATCCAACACACACACAACTGTACGCTAAGAGTGTGTGTCCCATATCTTCCCTCTGCAGGATGGGAGAAGGAGAGATTTGGCAGAGCATGAAATAGATCACGGCTAAAGGAGCGCATTTATACACAAACACATACACACACAACACACACAACACACACGCGCACACTCACACACACAAATAGGGAGGAAAGCATCGCTCCATTCAGTGGGCTGTTTTAGCATGGTGGTGTTTTGTTTATTCGCACACTGAATCATTGGGATGGTATTGATGACATCATAATTGGCCTTTCCATGTCATTGCGACACACTAACTGGTTTTGGGAATGATTCATAAATTCACAACCACCATCTAAAATGAACAAGAAAGACATAAAGTCCAGTCATTTGTTTTTGTTCTTTTTTTCTATCGTGCTGTTTTCGTTGTTCTAACTAGCAATGTGTAAAACTACCTAATTTAAAAAAGACTAGTTAAGCAATTGTTCTTAGGGAAGTTATGTGTAATAATTAGCAAGACGAGACGTAATTGCCAAAAAATGTCAACAGTTGAGAGGATCCTTAAAGCTAAGAGCATGCTAATTAAAGCACTGTTATTATATATAAATACACAATATATATATATATGACACATAATGGTAATAAAAAAAACATTTATTTGCATATATAGGCTACATATGAAAATTAAAACCTTAATCCAACATTAAAAAAACACATATAAGTCAAATAGATAAAAAAAAAAAATAGATATATAGATAGATAATATATGAAAATTAAGTATATTGTTCAAAATCAAATAAATATCTTGCATACATATAACATAATAATAATAACACACACATAATTATATACATATCAATATTAAAACTTAAAAAAGTAAAAAAAAAAAAACATTTAAAAAAATATAAAAATGTAGTAGGCCTATATATTACATTGTGTTCTCCATTCCACTCCAACATTTGGATCTAACCTTCATATCTCTCAATCATCCTCTCCCCCAAAAGCCCCTGACTCGGGCTGATGATTGAAACCAGACTTTGAGTGTAGTTCAGCCACCCCCGCATTCTCACAGCGCTCCAGAACACAGTCACCCAGGCATGCACCCAACCGCAAACTCCAGGCACGTAGAGGTCAGTGGCGCTGACCAGTGTGTGTGTGGGAGAGATCGTGAGCAGTGGGCTTCTGAACCGCGGGCTCTGTTTAGCAGCGGTCAGCCTACGATGACACAGTGAGGCCCAAACACAAAAAAAACTGCCTTTTACAGCCAGTGCTGCATAAACACGCTCAGAAACAGAGCTCGGGTTTGCGATCCGATAGGGTACTGTGATTAGCATACATGCCACATAATTACCCGTTTCCTGCGGTTAAACACCATTACTGCCTAAATGATGTCTAAAATGCCTTCTGTTCAACGATCAATAATCCTCTGAGTATGAAAACTCAAACCACACCCATATTTCCCTTTTCTCCTCTGTTTCTCTCTTTTCCTCTCTCCTCCCCTCCTCTTGAACCAATATGGATAGCACAGTGGGAAGGAATCCATCATTACTACGGAAACTAGGGCATCCCGTATGAACTTGCGTAGTGCGTTTGTAAGCATGCGCGTGAGTGCGTGTGACAGTCAAGCACAAAATTAGAAGTTTTGGGGTCACCTGACCTCTGATAACAATGAGCCTGAGAGAATGGAATCAGACAGTTGCCATGACACCAAAGCATCCAATAATAATCCCGCAACAGTCAAAAGGGGCTTACGCGTGCACATGAGAGACAGATAGAGAAGGACAGAAAGACTTGGTGTTGTCTTTGCTCAGTATTCCAACACCCTCAAGCAGTCTCGAAAAGGGGTTCAACAATAAAGACGGCCCTGGGCCCAGTGGGAGAGCGTTTCGGGCCAGTGGACAGGACAGTCTCTTGCTCTTTTGGGCCACTGTTGCGCGTCTACATTTACGTTCATTAATCAAGTGTTGTTATGCCTTGCAAATATTTGTGTGACATACTGAACATGATTGTTGGATTCAGCTCATTTAAATGCCACACCAAGGCAATGCTATGACTTTATTAATGCTATGATAGACAAATAAATAGATCAAGCTGCTAGCTTTCAATTAGTGTTCTGCATTTTCTTTATTATGTCATCAAAACAATATTTGTATTTGATTGTGTACCAAATTTTATATGAATATTTTATAGTACATTTATATTTCATTATATATTGATTGTATACTTATTTTCCTAAAACCATGGTTAAGCTTTGACTTGTGATCGACTTACTGTAGCAATGGGTTAAACAGTCAGTAATAATCAAATCAGTTTGTTTTCAGGTGTTTTTAATTATTATTTTACTACAAATATTGAAATTAAAAATCAAACATATATATTTTATAATTCTATACTTGTTCATATTGTATATTTTATTATTTTATAGTAAATTTATTTTTAATTATAATGTACAGATTTTTTAATTACTGTTTTTCTAACACATTTTAAAATGCTACTAAAAATAAATCTTATTTGCAGTGGGACCAGTGAAAATGTTGGCAGGGCAAGTGCAAATCTGATCGACTGGGACACCACCAAAAGAAAAAAAAGAAAAAGAAAAAAATCCTTATTGTTGATCCCTGCGTAAGCTTTGCCAAAACTACAATCCAGCTCCATGAGCAGCCAATGACAACCATTGAACATGGCCTGAGTACAGTTGTCTGATGTCATTCTTTACTCTTCGAAAACAGCTTATGTGTTAGAGCAAAGTACTACTTTAAGTACTATCAGTCGAAATGGCTGATGCCACACTGGACAGGTTCCACGCCTCCCCCTGCGGCACCAAACCTTGAGACCAGCTGACTAAAGAAACATTGTGAGATTTGTACAGCGATTTAACGCAACATTAACAGGTGCACATACACACAGACACTAAAGAGAGAGTGCCGGATATCGTGGTTCACAGTAATCCTGGTATGTCTGGTACAGACCACCCGAAATTTATATTGAACTATAACGTTCAAAGGTCTAGTTTTTTTCTTTGTCTTTCCCAGGTTCACAACCCAAGGATGAATCCATTCTTTCTCTTTCTTTTTCTTTATTTCTTTTCCCACATGCATCAACTCTCTCACATATGCATGCTCTAATCAATACTCTTAGGGTCTTTGTTTTGCCAGATCGATTTAGGGTAATGAAGTCCATGTGGCTAAATCCTACACGGAAAAAGAGAGAAGGATTGTCAAGCTCAGAGGTTTGACCGTATGCGGATCAGAGGTTGAAGCTTTAGTTTAGAGAGGTCACGTTTTATTCTCATCCGTTCTTTTTTACCTCTTTAACATAGACTACCTCTCCCCACACGGTCATTAAGTAAGCACGTCCGTCCTCCTTTTGCATAAAGAATCGTGAAGATGCATGCGTGCACATTTCTCCAGCCTTAAAGAGATAGGCTAGTTCCCCTAAAAATGAAAATCCTGTCATCATTAATTCACCCTCATGTAGTTCCAAACCTGTATGAGTTTCATTCTTCTTTAGACAACAACGAACCCATTTTAATACCACTGAAACATTTTTCTAAACAATTTCTTTTGTGTTTCACAAAAAATAAAAGTCACATAAGTCTGGAATGATTTCAGTTTTCATTTTTGGGTGAACTATCTCTTTAAATGAAGACAGAAAGCGCAGTTGTTGGCGATGTGATCTTTAAAAACTATGACAGCAAAGGCCAAACTGGGTGACTCGCGCTGTCACTCAAGTAAAAGGGGCGAATTAGGACTGAACTGCACTCTGGGACTCCAATTTTTGTGGTGAACTAAGTAGGGAACAATCCACTCCTGTAAAGCTTCCTCTCAGCCGGGGTTTTAAGGTTTTTGGTGTCTTTTTTTTTTTTGGTTAATTAAAAATGTCAGCTCATTATCACATGTATATGAACACAACAAAGAATTTCGGTGCCTGAACAAATAAGACAATGGCATGCTTGGTAATCTTTAGACAGCTCATTAGGTACTTCATATTAAATTTAAAAACACTGAAAGGACAAAGCACCAGGAGTGCCCACCCCCCTCTCTCCCAAATTCTACCTCTCTCTCTCCCTCTCTCTGTTTTTTCTCTCGCTCCCCTTGCTCTCTGTATTCCCGTAACCGTTCTTTAATTCCACCTCAGTCAGCCCATTGAGGGGCAGTGAACCGCATGCTGATGACCTCACTGACGCATTCTGATTGGTCAATCTCAGTGACCAACAGCCCCCACATGGGCCAGACAAAAAAGCCACTCTGTCTCTGTCGCTCTCTCTCCCCCCTCTCTGTGTTGACTCATTATTGTTTTTCAGCTCTTTTCTTTTACTTGTTCACAGAAAACAGGCAGAGCGGAAAGTTGTGTTTTGTGCGCTCTGATCGGAAGTGTTCAAAAACAAACACCGCCTTCTGGCTTGGTGTGATGTGTGCACGCCAATACGGTAATCACCTCTCACCCACTGCATCTTCCTCTGATCATTTGCTCTCTCCTGTTTTAAAACAGATCAAACAAGGTACAAAACGAGTTCCTGTGAACACAAGGAGGACACAGATTGAGAGAGAAATTCGTGAGTTAAGAGACTTCAGTGAGGTAATTCATAGGGAAAAAAGTTACAAAATGACTCCTCCAGTAAAACAAGTTTGTATTAAACTTCAAAGCGTTATCTCTGTTCAGAAGAGATGGGAGAATTATAAGAGGAAAAGAAAAACAGATGAAAGCTGGAGAAGAGGCTTAGGAGACCTAAAATGGAAAAAATTGTTTACTGGCATCTAGTAGGGCTGTGCAATACCATGAATATTCATGATTTTTTTTCCAATGGATGAATATTTCCATGGATAACACAATGATTTTCCTAAAAATGAAAAAAAGCGTATTACAAAGTAATTTACATTAAACTCGTTTCTCAATCTGAATGTCTCAGGTGGACTTGGTGTGTTTGATTTATTTCCATGAATCATATAGGCTAAGACAATAATAAGAAGTTTCTTGAGCATCAAATCAGCATACTGGAATGATTTCTGAAGGATCATGTGACACTGAAGACTAATGATGCTGAAAATCTACTATCCATATGTGTGTACAAATGAAAATGAGTAAATAACTCACTTGTGTTCATTTAATGCAAAATAAGTAGGAAAAAACATGCCTTGATTTTTTTTCTTACTTAGCAACAATGGTTGTTGTCAATTGACATGTATAAATATATATAAACATAATAAATAGTCAACAGGAAAAAAAGTAGCCTACTTTTGTTTTACTTTTATTATGGACATTTCCAGACTCACAGGAAGGAAATTAAAATCCTTCAGCGCTGCAAAGACTGCATAAGCACATTCTTTGGGTACGAATCACCAAGTGGGCTCAGTGAGACAGCACTAACTGTACATTCCTCTGTCCCACTTAAAAAGAAAAGGAGGGACCGAGGGGGAGAGAGAGTGAAAGAGAGGCTGCAGGGGAGAAGAGAAAGTCTTCATCCCTAAGTCATTTGCCTAAAAAGGATGTGATGAATGAATGTCAGGGACACAAAACATCCACCTCATGTTTAACAAGAGACTCACCCAGTCCTCAGTCAGGAGGGGTGAGATGGAGAAAGAGTGAAGGGGGAGGGAGGAAGATAGAAAGCAAATTCTTGTGTCCACTGGCAAAAGGCACTGTGCGTAACAGAGTTCACATTGACTTGCTAACCGTACAGGCCGAAATGGTAATGAAACAAGAGCCGCTTTTGTGTTTGCATGGTCAATGCGATACAGCTCACCTTTCCACAGAAAAGGACATAGGAAGTGAATCAGTGAGTCAACTGTGAGATCAAATGACTGGTCTATGTGAGCACAATACAACTCGGCCATCAGCAGTTCCTGACTCACGCTCACACACTTGGGAAATTCCTATCAGGGTGTGATATGTTGACCCTCAGTGTGAAATTTAAAGCTAGTGTTATCACTTTTATTGTAATTGTCACAGGTATGTGCGTGTGTTTGTCCCACAGTTCACAAATAGACCTCAAGAGGCACAAAGCTACAGCTTGTGACCGTCTGTTCGTATTCCACAACTCGCTCTTCCACGGTAACCCATGAATAAGTCAACGATATGGAAATGTAAAAATAATATGTCACTTGTTAGAAGTCAAGTAATACACAAGAAAAAGAGAACAACTCCCTGGCTCTTTGGAACAAAAATATTTTGCTTAGTGATACAACCAAAACTATTCTCCCGAAACAGCAAAAAAATACATTTTCGGTTTCGGCCAAAATAGTTTTTGAGGGACCAAACGTTTAATTAGACGTGTTTTGACTGTTTCAGCATTTGACATATTTCATCCACACAACTATAAGCTATAAGCTCTACATTGATATATGGATGTAAACAAGTAGGCAGTGCAGATGCACTTTACCACGACAGAAAAATGATGCTAGAATAGCAATATGTCAAATTTGTTGGGCTGAAATATTGCGGGGCGGCTCAACAATGACTGGTTTAATCAACAATATTCCGAATTCATTTACTCTCATTTTCGGCTAAATGAAAACTAGTTTTGGTAACACTTTTTTATTTTGACGTTATTGCATGTACTTACTATAGTAATAACAGTAAATTATGAATGATTACAAGTAACTAACCAAAACCAAACCCTAACCGTAACTCTATAGTAAGTACATGTAGTTAATTAATATTACTCAGTACTTATTTGAGTAAGTACAATGTACGACACCTTAAAATAAAGTGTAACCCTGTTTTTTGTTGGTGTTTCAGCAAACAAAAAATTTGGTACACCACTAATTTTGCTATAAAATATTTTGACTGAATCATGAGCCATAGCTGTAACTGGTGGATTAGTTTCGTTTATCTACTGGAAATGTTGAACATGTAGTTATGGCCTTTTTACGACATCATAATTAAACAGGACGCGAGGATGTTATAAGGCCTCCCAAGTTTACAGCCGCAGCACAAATGTGGCCCCTGCCGGATTGACAGATTGTATTGAGATGGCTGACTGGGATCTGTGCCATCGACTGACTGTATGGATACGGACTGGTCCAATCAATGCTATCGATCACGACAGGGGGGTTTCGACCACGGCGGGGGAGGGTGATTCAGCCCCCCAAATATTTCACACTGTGACCCTTCAAAACACATTCCACCAAAACACTGAGCTGTTCTCCCTCTCCAGCTCCTTTCTTTCACTCACACATATATCCCCCTCTATAAACACCCCCGCTAAATCAACCCTAACACTTAACCCCCTCCCCCTTCTCGTTCTTTCACATACACACATAAAGCCCACCCTTCCCCCATCCTCCCTCCCTCTCTTTCTCTTCCCAACAGAATCAGGGTGGAAACCGAAGCATGGTGAGGGAGCGTTTTGCAGCACATGTTCGAATTGCATTTATTACGAGAATAAATGCAAAGAAAACATCTTTGTTTACCTTTAAGAAGAAATTGTCCCTCGGTGATGACGTCGGCAGTCATGACGTTGTACTCGTTCTCTGTGAAGCCCGGTTGACATGGCATTGCCCCCGTGCCCTGGACTGCCACCTGCCAAAAAACACAAAAGCACCAGACAAATTAATCCCCCGATTAATGGTGATTAATAAACATCGCCCCTCAGCACGAGCCAACCTCCACCGCGGCGAGAGCCAAATATCCAGAATCCCGAGAGGAATCGATGGACATAACGATCACGCTCTTTCACCATAAACAGAGGAAATGAGGCAGAACTCACCTCAAGAAAAGCACAGCGATGAGACTTTCCAGAGCCGCCGAGTCCATCGATCAAGCTCCAAATCAACTCTTTAAATTAGCAATGCTATTGTATTTTTCACCGATTACTCGCTAATTTGCAGCAGATCGGCGAGATTAAATAAGGTTCATTGCGTGATGATTTACCGGGTTGCTTTTGTATTACGCCATTTTTCTTCATTCTGCTTTCCCCAAAGGATAGCGAGGGGTTTCTATCTCCCCTCCTCCCCCCTCCGGCACCAGGGCATCTGTTATTTTGAGGTGGGTGTAATTAGACTGATGAGGTCAGGAGGGCGAGACGTTAGAAAAGCAGAGCTGACCAGGCTACGCATACTCTGCCTTGAATGGCGTGGTCTGGTGGAGCACTTATCACATAAAAACACAAACACACACTTGTGCAGCTGCCGTAAGCACTCCGGCGACAGGTCACAAACCCCTTCTTTATGGCTTACGTTTAAAACAGGCGAGCACACCTAGCCTTTAACAGGCAGGACAAAGACTTATTCATCCTTGACTTGTCTAATAAGAAAATAAACCACCAGCATTGAGTCATTCTGTCTTAATAGCATGAGCTGATATGACAACTCAAAGTCTGAATCTTTGTGTAGGCAAATAGGTGAATTTGGCTTTTAAAGGATGCTTGAGAAGATCAAAGGTGATGTCCACTGTGAAACAGCCTCTTTGTGTTGGAATAAGATCAGAGGCTTGAAGAAGACGACTGGCTGTGTTTGTTAATGGCCCCATAGTCAATTAATCAAACATGTTAATTTGTAAGCTCGGTGGATGCTGACTTAATGCCCTACACACAACGACCAATCAAACATTTGCTTTTGTGCTAACAAAATCATCATCAACCATGAGCTATAATTCCTCATTTTTTTGATGTCGTCATCTGGTGTATCTGCAGAGCCCCTATATAAAGCTGGCACTACATGGGGTGTGTTTGAAAATCTGACTTTAAACTGTCCTGTCAGCAATTGCTTAGCAATATGCTGCCTCTGCACATCCACACAGAGCGAATGATTCTAGATGGAGCCGCACCAGCAGCCCTGCTGACATGAAGAATCAGAGGCAGCACACGCTATAAAGCCAATGGCGATCGTGTAAAGACACTGTCAGTATAGGAATTTATAGTACCTGAGATAAATTACAATGAGATTTGTGGTATAATTAAAATACTTTTTAAAAAGCATCTTTAAAAAGTGCAGTGATTCTTTATTCGCAAACACCGCTTTTAAAAAGCGATTATTTTGCACCATCGCTTGGTTCTTGACATAGTAGCATGGTGTATTGTGCTCGAAACATTCCTGTTAATAGTTTATTTTTTATTAGCCTATTATTAATGAGTCTGTTTATTACAATGTCATGTCTTGAGTTTGTTGCAGTCATGATTCAAAACATCAAGCCATTTAGAACCTATATAATTTTTATTACACTATAGCCTACAAACTATTGGCTGAAAACGTTTACGCTATAAAAAAAAAAAAAAAAAAAAAAAACTTGGTTCTATTTTAACCAACCTTGTTTGTGAATTGACTAAACTGCCATTTAATCAATTTGTAAACATCTTTCCAGTAGCCTAAGTTTAATTTTTTAACAGGATCGTGACGATTCAATAAATCATTCAGTTGTTCGCTTGAGAACAATTCAGCTCAGTTCGCTCACGAAATCGGTTCAAATGACACACTTGAAAGATTCGACTCAAATTGATTCGTTCACCAAGCGGACATCGCTATCAAACAGCAGAGGGGTTTTAAACATGTGGAACTGTTATAACACGCACACAAACAACAGTAAAATGCGACATTGATGTTGCACTTTAAAAAAAAACTTGTCGCAATAAGACATTTACGTGTACAGGACTGCAGCAGTCCACAAATACAATAAAAACATTGAAACCCGGACCAAATGGCTCATGGCCAAATGTTAACTTTATTGCCACGCAGATTTCAAACGTTTAGTTCCATCATAACTTAACAATTTCGCTATAGTAATTCCTCATTTGAGTGTGATGGAACTGTAACACGACGTTCAAATGTTAATTCTGCTGGACTCGGCATTTTCAGCAATTCAGAGGGCAGCAGACCCAAAACCTGACAGCACGACTCATTTCACCGCTCGATGATTCGGGTTAGAGTGATTTGTCATATTTGGGTTACGCACAGACCCGTTGTTCGCCGTGAGATTTCGCATTTGCACATCTTAAAAGAGATCGAGTCCGCGGAAGAGGACAGTCGCCTCGCGGCAGCCTCAATGAGCTGCTCATTAACTGATTATTGTAACATTTGTTTCATCACTCGTAAAGGGGCCATTGTGACCTATTCACCTCCTCGAGGGCAACTTTTCAATCTCGTGCCAAAAGAAGCAAAAGCTCACTTGAAACCCCGCATTCATCTGCGACTGGCTCCGGTTCAGCACGGGACGGTTTGAACGGGGCTGCTAGTACAATCCAACGGCTATACAACATAGCAAAAAAAAAAAAAACATCGCACACAGTCTAAACCTTTTGTGAATATCTGGGACACAATGATAACATAATAAAAACTGTCTAGAATTGCATTCGAAGAAAATTAGATGCGACATGAAGTCTTTAACCGTTCGAGACCATCAGAAAACCGTTATTTGATCTAGACACTGACGCCCTATTTAAATATTCTGGCACTAACATAAAGTGTTCATCTGTATTTTGACTAATACATGCACATAAATAATTGCTCTACAGTTAACATCTAGAGTAGGCTATAAATTCTAGCAATTACAGACACGCCAAACCCCAAACATAAAGCAGCATCGCTATAACGCACAGCTCGTGCCCGATCGAGCGCACATCGCTTTTCGGACCCTTCATTTTACCTGCAGAGCGGCGAGAAGCCCCAGCATCACGCCTCCCGAACGGTACATCGTTTAAATTCCGTCCTTTGTGAAGAAACCGATAGAGTTTGGCCGTTTTCCGCTGCGTTATAATGTTCCGTAAGGTAGCGGCGGCATGTAGCGACAGAATCGTTCCTCCGTCTCTCTCTGGCACTGATCCGTGCTGCTCTCGGTCTGGTACTGACGCTCCGCTCGCTCGAGCACTTCTACGGCAGAGACGCGCTCTCAGTGGCGCCCTCTAGCCACGCTCAGTGGTACTGCGCCGGAGAGGGGGCTCCTTTCCTTCTGTCACCCCCTTCAGCCTCCGGAAGACAAGACCCCGCCTCCTTCACTACAACAAAAGGAAGATCTTCTTTCTTTAACCCCACCCCAACCCCTTAATTCCCACTAAATCGGCAAGAGGGACCGAGAATTCCTGGATTTAAAGTGCATGTCTCATGCTAGTGGGCTACTTTGAAAACCTAATGTTGTGGTAGTACTTCTGAAAGCATTGTTAAAAACCTCATGTAAGAGATAATGTACAGTAAGCGGTCATGATTGCAAAATAAACCTGACAGGGTGATCAGGACCCCTAAGAAGCTCAAATAAATATGGATAGCCTATGGAATATTGATTAGAACTGAAATTATTTTATTTTGTGAGAAGAGACCGAGAAGTGTTACAACAAATTCATGTCGCCGTAGTCCTGATCAACCTGTCAGAGTGTATCTGGTCACACTTTAGATTAGGGTCACCAATAACTAACTATTAACTATGACTTTTGCCTAAATAAATTCATAATTACTGCTTATTAATAGTTAGTAGATGTTAAGTTTAGGTGTTGGGTATGGATTAAGGGATGCAGAAAATAGTCATGCAGAATAAGGCATTAATATGTGCTTTATAAGTACTAATAAACAGCTAATATCCTAGTAATATGCATGCTAATAAGTAATTGTTAGAATTGGACCCTAAACTAAAGTGTTTCCGGAATATTTTTGTAGAATCCGCAGAGCATAGATAGTAAACATTGGTTTTTGAGATGAATGGTCAGTTATACAGAATGTTTGATCACTGAATGACCAATTAAAATCAAGTATTCCAGAGACCTGTGTAATAAATCCTGACAAAGTAACTCAATATAAGCCAATTTGGCTTTAGTTATGGCAAAAATTTCATGAGTATCAGATGGGGAAAATTATGGCTGTCTTATGCTGTGAATCTTAAATAGTGTGAATTGACAATGTAAATGGATTTTATGACAGTGCTGAAACTTGATTAGGGGATTTGCTCAGGTGATGTCTTATTCCACTGCTGTCTTGTGGGCATGACTGCGTCTCTAGTCGTGACAGGCAGGGACAGGGACAGGGAAACTGGCACTTGGAGTGCCTGTGACAGCAGCGGATGTCTATGGAGCAGATGTCCTGTGCGCTCTGAGAGAGTCTCCGGTCATCACCGCGCACCACCATCTGCTCATCATTACCGGCCCGGCCGAAACACACAAACACACACACACACACACCAACCGTGGAGCCGCCGGTCTGTCTCAGTGACATCAGAGAGGTTGGCCTTGACAGAGAGCGAGAGAGATAAGCGATAAGAGGGGGGAACAGTGGGGAACCTGTATCCCAGCATCAATGTTTAAAGGGATAGTTCAACCAAAACATCCACCATTTACACATTCAATGCCTACATGAATTTCTGAAGAATGACGACTTTCTTTTTAATAGATTTTTTGTTGTTGTTGTCACATTAGACATTGACAGCCCCGGTCTTCATTCACTTTCATTATGAAAAAGTGAAAATATTAACCTAAAAAATTGCCTTTTTGGTTCCAATGAAGAAAGAAAGAAATCCAGGTTTAGAATGACATGAGGGTGAGTAAATGATGACAGAATAAAAAAAAAAAAACACAAAGTCTATCTTTGTACAGTGGTGTTACCTGGGAATTTCATCACATTCGTATGTTTCAGGATTGTGTATTGTCTTTGGCACTGTTATTTTTCTGAATTTATTGTTGACTGGTCTACTAACAGAACTGGACAAGTGATATCTTGTGTTCTCAATACGAAGGTTTTCAAAGTTACCTGGATGGCAAACTATAAATTATTTGTTATATTATCTTCCTTCCATCTCAGTAAGGTCCTGGAACTGCTTCATGGATCCTTATAACATTCTATCAGCTTATACACATTTATACTAAAAAAGTTAATAAGTGCTATCTTGCAGGATTGGGCAAAATTCAGACTTTAAGAACGGCCTCCTATACATATAATGAGTGTGAATTTGGATTCAAATGGTTTCAGTTCACAGGATGTTGAACTGGAATTTGAATGGGAATGTTAAGAAGAGGATTTTCTCTGTTATTCAAAGGAATTCAATACAGTCACAAAACATACAATGGCATCCTTAATTTACAAATAAATTTACAAATGGCTGCATTTATTCAATCAAAAATGCAGTAAAAACAGTAATATTGCAAAATATTAAAATAACTTTTGTCTATTTGAATATATTTTAAAATGTATTTGATTTCTGTTTTTTTTTAGCAGCAATTCAGCATATTAAAATGATTTATGAGTAATGATGCTGAAAATTCAGCTTTGCATCATAAGAATAAATTACATTTTTAAATTGATCAAAGTATAAAACAATTATTTTAAATTGTAATTATATTTCACAATATTACAGTTTTTACTGTATTTTTGATTAAATAAATCTGTGAGCATAAGAGACTTCTTTCAAAAACATTAACAAATTGTAAGTTTCCAAACTTTTGACAGGTGTTGTGTGTATGTGTGTGTATATATACATTCAAATTAAATACAAATTTCTATAAAATGAATACCTCTAAATACCTCATAAAACCTATAATACCTCAACCATAGCAGTTCATTCAATACTTAGTTTTTATTTTTATTTTTTTTCATTTAACTTTAAAGTTTTAGTAATTTAGTAACTGTGTGTTTCAGTTATTTTAGTGCATCAAATTTAACTAAATTAAAGTGAGACTTTTTTTTTAATCAGTTAATGTTTATTTTATTTCAAGTATTAAGTTTTTGTTTTAGTTAACTACAATAACCCTGATTCCATTTTAATTCCACTTTTTTAAATCCAAATTGCAAGTGTGCGTCACTGCATCCTGTTTGTTTCAAATTCAGGAAGTGAACTGGAATTTAACATTCATTCTTAATTCAATTCTCATGACATGCAATTCTGCTACCTTGTGCCTTACTTGATCGTTATGGTAACAGCAATTCATTGAGGTTGAAATGTTGATTGGCCCATTATGAACAACTAATAGCAGCGACTACTTAATAGTCACACATATTTAGCTGCTTAATGAATTATTTGGGAGCAAATGGCCAGCGAATTCCTCTCAAAATCTATATAGACACAGTCCACTACTCTTGCAATGCTAAAAGCATTATGGTCAGAACAGCACATTTTGGTCAGCTAGCTAACTAGCCATCCCTTCTCATGGGAGGCCGCCCCACATTTGAGCTTCAGACTCCCTACAGACTCGAGAAATCATTTGTTTTCCTTTTTTCCAGACTACATTCTCCATGCTCTGAACCATATTTCAACCATACATGTTTTTCATGCCCTGACGTCCCTTTGAGTCATGAGTCATGCTGAATTGCAGCATCTGCAATATGAATAAATTGAAATTGTGCAAATATAACACTGTCCCATAAGGATATATGGAGATTTACTAGTACTGTCATCATATGATCCAGAAGTATTTAGAATCCAAGCATGAATGATGCAGGAGACATGCAGGAAACTGTAGCTCATTATTAATTTACTTCACAGTGATTGGCTTTTGAATGGGGATGCAAAGTTTCATTGGTCCACTGAGAGATGGATATGGAGGTATTAGAGTACTTTAACAGTTATTAGGGTTAAAGGTTGCACTGAGAGTGTTTTTTGAGTTCATTGCCTATATGCTTATATGAGATGTGTTTTACATATTCAGGTTATTGTATCATAGAGGACACTCTTAAAGGGATAGTTCACCCAAAGATAAAAATTGTCATCATTAAAGGCCCGACAAAGCGAAATGGAAGAACGTGTGATATGTACAAAAAGTTAATTTAGGAAGTTTTAAAAGTTCGCTTCGGATGGTTCGATCTACGTCTGTGAAAATGATGTAATAGGTTGGTGGGGCTCTGTGGTTCCGGCCTCTTTGACGCAGGAATCTTCTCTGGTTCATTTCTCCTGTTAAGTCCGTTGAGCCAACCCGATCTCACGGCAATTCATGCGTATTTTACGAGGTGGCTAATTCGTACGAATTCATACGACCTCACGCGTACGAATTTGTAAAATTTTTGCTAAATCATACATATTTTTGCTAAATCGTACATATTTTTGCTAACTCGTGTTGAAGAATTTCCTTTGTTTCATGTGAAAGTCTGAATACTGTAAGCAGAAAATGGGTCACAAGGATAAGAGAATGGAAAAGTACCCCAAAAGTCTGTAAATGCAGGTGCTGGGATGCGCTGGCAGAAAAACGTGTTTTTTGAGATGTTCCACCAATAGAAGAAGGTCTAGGGAGAGATGTTTTTAATGGTGGCAAGGCCACAAGGAGTGACAAAGAAGAAGAGATAGATATGAGGGTGCCCATTGGGAACCTAGCGATAAGAAAAATATAAGACATGAACACTGGCCATTGTAACCTCAGATGACCAGCTGGCTTCTCACTTTGTTGCCTGTCAATAAAGTTAATTCTTCTGACCTGGAACCTCAACTTTGAGAAACTTCTTTGAGACCTGAACCAAGGACTTCAAATTTGCCATAACTTAATAACTTGAGACCTGAACCAAAAAGAACTTTGAATTTGCCACAACACTCGTAAACCACTTACTCACTCGTGCGAATTCGTATAAATTGGTCGTGAGATAGCGTTGGATGAGCTCAGATGGGAGTAAAAACATGAGCACACTGAAGAGTATGAATTGAAGTTGGAATTCTAATAGAAATATACTGTTATTTTTTTTTTCATGTTTATTACAGTAAAGCTGCTTGTTTTAAGCATTATACTGTATTGAATACAGTGCTATATAAATAAGCATGACTTGGCTGGAGTGCCGAATTGCAGAATTTGTTTAAACATATCCACGTCACTATGATCAGATGTCATTTTTGTCATGTTTATTTTGTCACTGAGAGGAGAGCGTGCAGCAAACACTTACATATTCATCAAACGACACTCGTAGCAGTGTAGTGTTTGTCGGGATGTTCGCTAACAATATATCGCTGCAAAGGTATTTCAAACTTCTTTTTACCGTTTTTAAACGTTAAAAAAACTTGAATATATCGTCAGTATATTTACTCACCCTCATGTCGTTCTACACCTGCATGACTTTCTATTCAACACAAAAGAAGCAATTTTGAAGAATATCTGTATCCATAATGAAAGTCACTGGGGTCCAAAATAAAACAACGACATCAGTGTGAGTAAACGATGGCAGAATTGTGTGTGTGTAGATGTGTGTTAGCTGCCCCTTTAAGACTAAATGCAATTATGTACGGTCAATGACTTCAGTTTCGTTCTCTATCTCTCTTTTTCTGTAGTGATTGTTCCCTGAGGGAGGCAAGTTATGAGAAAGCTCTGATCCTATCTCTTACTTATCCCATTAGCATGCCACTGCGTGCATAGTGAGTTTGAGATGCTCTGCATGTTGCATGTGTATGTGTGTGTGTGTGTGTGTGTGTGTGTGTGTGTGTGTGTGTGTGTGTGTGTGTGTGTGTGTGTGTGTGTGTGTGTGTGTGTGTGTACGTGCTTTGAGGTAAGTGGGGTCACATTCTCATGCACTTCACTACAGTGTGTCTAATAGTCTACATTCTAAATCCGTTCCTTCACTTTTCCATCAAAGCATCTTTCCTTTTTTCTTGTCCTGTTTTTCCTCCAGCTTTCACCTTAGGCCTCGAAGCACTAAGAAACTTGGAAAAGACAATCCACTTTGAAAGGCTTCATGACAATCTTCTAAAAGTCACAATCAAAACAAAGTATCAAACCATATCAAGTGTAAAAACAACAATGGTGCTGCGTGAATGGTTCTGATCTAAATGTCAGCTGCCACAACAGGTTTATATGTATGAGTGAGCTGCAGAATTTGCATTCAATACTCCGCTCTTCATAACCATTTGTAAACCATCATCTTATAAGCTCAAATGAAATGCACACTTTAACGTGCCTTTTATATTCTATTTGCATCTTTGTATATTAAACACGAAGAAGATATGCTTTACTATCTGACACATTTTGTGCAATAATGGTCTGTCATATCCAGGTTGTGAAAGTGAAATCTGTGGTAGTGGCTGGAAATATCATTAAACACTTTTTTCTTTTCTTTTCTTATGCCGTATGAGAATCTTATTTTGCTCAGTTGCTCGACAGAAAACCAATTGGGTTGTTCAGGGAAAGCAGGAATGTTTTAGATTTCCATTAACAGAAGATACTTAAAACAAATACTAATCATGGGTGCACTAATCTTAGAACACACACACACATCTAAATGGGGACATTCCATAGACGTAATGGTTTTTATACTGTACAAACTGTATATTATACCCTCTTACACTAGCCCTATCCCTAAACCTACCCATCACACAAAACTTTCTGCATTTTTACATTTTTAAAAAACACCCTTAATTACTATATTTTTATACCAGATTTACAAATGAGGGCATCCCTAAAGGGAGGTTTTTGGCCCGAACATGAAACCACATACAAAACCACATACAAAAAACACACTCACTGTAACAGTGGAAACAAGAAAAGAACGTGCCATGTTATGGTAATATGAAGGAATCTTATGTATTGCTTTTTCACAGGTGTTTTACCAGTATTTTGAACTGTGCTTTGCATTTAGTTATGTTTTATGGTTGAAGGAAATGTCTCCAAGTTAACAGAGAAAGTACTGGTAATTTTCTTCCAGGACACTATCTGTTTTTCTACTGAGTTTGTTTCTTACAGTGTAGGCTATTTATTATTAAAAATTAGGACATGAACTCTGAGCTTTAGAGTTGGAGGCATGTCATGAGAAAACGTCAGATGCAGCATGGTAAATTTATTAAAATGAATAAAATTTGTATTATTTTTTAATACAATAAAACTATTTACAGGCACAATATGTAACTTTTTTGCTTCAAAAATCACTATATCTATGTTATGTATATTTTTTTAGTTGTGTACTTACATTATCCCGACTGTTTCCAAAAACTTTCAAACCAGGAGAAATTTGTAATTTAATTCGAAGACACGTCCCGATTCTTTATTTCCGTTTTGTCGCCGTCAATGGCGTCATATCCGCGTTGTCCCTGGTTTCTGCTCGTGCTGCCATAGCAACCAGAGCCGTCTAATAGTAACCAAAGCGACTGACGTGGACAAATGTGTAGTTCGCAATGTCTATTTGCACGCTGTTGTTGTTGTTTCGATCAAACATTATGGACCATGGCAAGCAGACTTTGGATAAAAAAGGAGAACTAAAACGAGAATCATTATCAGCGCGGTGTTTTCGAGATGCCGAGAGGCTGAGCTCCCATAGACAGTAGGCTATATAAACGAGAGCTCCAAGTCCGAGACTTCGACCGCTTCTACATGTACTTTATTAAACAGGTGAGCACATTTACATAAAACTAATCAATGTTATATAGTTCAACAATGATAAAATGTCAGAATATGATCTGTATGTTATTCTAATGTTGATTTAGCTTACTGCTAGTCTCATACAGACAAACTAACACATACATTTCAACACATTCAAATGTAGTTTAGTGTGCTAGTGTAATGTTAGACCAAGTGAAACAGCGCTGCGTTACCTCACAAGTTTAATTTGTCTAATAAACTGACCTGTGAGTAGTAATTCTGCGTGTAGTTCGGTAGAATGAAATGTCCATATTCCTTTTATATCCGTGGGACTCGCGTCGCGTGTGGAGCTGATAGCTGTCTCTTAGCAATCCCGAACTGCTTTATATCACAGTCATGATAAAAGCATCAATGTATTCAGTCATCCATAAACATTATTAGATCGGTCGGCTTGACGTTGACGACAAGATCCATAATTCTTAGCAAATGTTGCGTCATCAATCTACGCCTTTGTTATTGTAAATAGGTTAGCGACCCCTAGTGGCGAGAAATGCCATACTGTCTGTTTAAGTTGCATTTTCAAAAGACAATATTGTACAATTATGAATTAAGATTCAATTTACATACATTTAATTGAAACAAAAAAGCAAAAATCACATCCAAAACGCATTCTTTATTCAACATTTTGAAGATCTTGAATTTTATCACCATCTTGCCCCAACCAAAGTTATCTGAATGCACCTAAAGGCATTATTACAACTTTCCAACTCGTAAATATGAACTTCCCAGGAGGATTAAATTGAACAATAGTCATGTACATTGGAACTACTTCCGCTTGTCTGGACACAGAAACGCTGAAAAGCACAAGCAGTCAGACAGTGTTCAGTCACACGCACAGCACTCATTCAAACAGAGGGCTTGCCAGAGGTCAGGACAGTGAAAAGAAGCGTCACCTGGAGTTATTTCACTCCACTAAATAATGACAAAGCTAAACGGGATATCTATCAAAGTCTAATTGGTTTTGTGCTGTTTGACCTTTTGTAGAAATGTAGAAGTTGTTGATTGATAATGTTCTAATTATTAATAAATGTAATCCTTTATGTTAAATGACTAACCTATTATATCCACATAAATCATAAAAAAAATTCAGTTTAATATCATTATTGGTATTGATTTTGATTGTACCTGAAAAGACGAATAAGTGGCATTGCTCAACCTCACAAATATGCTGATATATAGCAGAAAAAAATTTTCAATCTGCAAAAAACAACTCAAGAACACTGTACAGCAAAGTATGTCTTGATAAGGCAGTTTTCTGCTTAAAGGGGGGGGTGAAATGCTCATTTTCACTCAATCTCCTGTTAATCTTGAGTACCTATAGAGTAGTATTGCATCCTTCATATCTCCAAAAAGTCTTTAGTTTTATTATATTATATTAAGAAAGATAGGAAGTACCGAGTGTTTCCGGAAAGCGGCTGGAGGCGGGCCGTGTGGGCGAAGCTAAAGCTGTGCTAACGCGCCGAGCCAGTAACAACACACAATGATTAGAAGCAGTTTTACTCACCGAACCTTTATCATTGTGACTGCTCGATCCTTAAGCATTAGACGATCTGCAAATCCGTCGATCTGTGCTTTGTTTATAAAACAATCATCGTCGAAATGCAGGGAACAAACAGTCTACACAACTCCGTTTATGCTCAGGAAAAACAAACTCCATCCACTGGTGCCTTAACGCCGGGTTCTTTGGGAATCTGTGCAGGGTTGTCTTGCCCTGGCAACCAAAAACACACTTCTTTGGTGACATTGGCTTCCCAAAAGCCGGGCAGGGCGCTTTGATGGCGAACTGCTTTCGCTCTCTTTCTCTGGTCTACGGATGCGCGCGCGCGCGCGATCTTACCGGAGAAGTGCCCTTATAGGACCCATATTAGGAAATTCCGTTACATCTGACGTCACACATACCCATACTCGAAAAAAACTTTCCGAAACTTGTGACAAACCGGAAGGACAATTTTTGGCACAGAAATACTCCTTCAAACGTGCAATTAAATTTTTGAAACTTTGTCCATGTTTAGCATGGGAATCCAACTCTTTAACAGTGTAAAAAACTCAGTATGCATGAAATAGCATTTCACCCCCCCCCCTTTAATTAAGTTTCATTAAAGAATGTTTTGTCATTTTAAAGTGCCCCTATTATGCTATTTTAAAGGTTCCTAATTTAGGCCTAGTTTTGGAGGTCTCCTAGACCATGAGTCCTTTTTAGTCCCTAAAAAAAAAAAAACCCACTCATAATATACATTGCAGCATCACCCCTGTCTGAAACGTTTCAATAAAGGATTCAGTCTCTCTAAACCCCTCCTTTCCGAGAGCTCTGATTGGTTAGACGGCCCAGTCTGTTGTGATTGGTTTAGTGATTACAGCACGTGTCTGAAAACGAAACGCTCATTACCATTTCTGAATTTCATCTCTGGAGGCTTCCTCAGCACTATACACAGTGATATAAACGTGATATAAATATTATAGATAAAGTTTCACCGTATCAATTTGAGCCCGATTCCTCATCCTAAGTGCATGCAAAGTGGATTTTTGGATTTCACAGCTCAGAAAACAGCATCTTTTAAACATGTCGACAACAAAAACCAAACACTTCCAGGACTCAGCTACAAGTACAGTGTTTGAGGGTCAAATTAGATGTTGTTCGAGGGCGACAAATGAAGACCATGCTGGCATTATGCAAATTTGTTTTGTTCACTCTCAGAAAAAAAAGGTACAAAAGCTGTCGCTGTGGCAGTACCTTTTCAAAAGGTACACCTTTGTACCTAAAAAGTGCATTTTAGTCCCTCAAAGGTACATATTGGTACCAAAAGTGTACATATTAGTACCTAAATGGTACATATTAGAACCCTTTTATAGGGTACTGTCCCAGTGACAGCTTTTGTACCTTTTTGCAGGAAGTAAGACTGGAATTACTGACAATTCGTTTCAGGCAGTTCAGAATCAGCTCTTTCTTGGGAGACATTAACTCCATTCATCATGCACTTTGATCTTTGAAACTTTGCAGACCTTTTACGTTCACAAACAGCTATATAACACTTTATGAAAGGTAACATCTGAAAAATCATAATGGGGCACTTTTAACATTATAGTTTAGTATTTCAGGGTAAAAAGATTAAGCAATTTTTTTTGTATTTTAATATAGGCATACTAATGTGAAATGTACTTTTGAGGTTACATTTTCAATTCCATTTTAAATGTCTTAGATATTGATATGCACATGATGTGCATCATGTTAAGCCAGAAATACTGGCCATTATACACACTTGTTCCTCTCTGTCACACTCTCTAATGACATTATCCCATGCGTTCTACCCCGGCCCACATCTCTCACTCTCACAATGAGCCAAATTACCTTTGTGCAAAGGAGTTCAGTTCACTGTATTGAGGTGACTTGTTTTTTGGAGGTTGGTGAGCTCTCATACACATAAGTGTGTGTATAATGGCACACACTTTCTGGCTCACACAAGGTTTAGGTAGGTGGCATGGGATGCTGAGCAGATAATTACACCGGAGCAGTGAAGAACAAGAAAAGAGCTGAGAAGAAAAGGGACAGATCCCTTGTTTTCTCCTCTTTACTTTACACACTCCTTTCTTCAGCCTAATTATCAGTAGCCTATAGCTTTGAGGTTAGGCAAAGGATTCTCACATCTCCCTCTCCTGAGCTTTTCATTTCATATCAACCTCTCTCTGAGACGTGGAACAACTCTAAACAGGGAGAAAAGACAATCTGTGAAAGACTCAAAACTTGTATGTGAATTTATTTAAGGCTGATATCTGAGGTTCATTGTTCACGTGAATGGTTTCTCTGTGATTTGAGAGCTTTAGAAATGAGCTCAGGAGGCTTCAGTGAGCCAAGCAATGAAACCGCACAGATATACACAAGCACGGTTCTTATTGCTGGAGGCTACGAGGAGTTGCCTTGGGGATAAACATCTTTAACCACCAGCCTTCAGAAATAAGATCATATCTAAGAGTGAGTGACAAATATTATTATTACTCTCATATGCTGCTGAACCAAGCCATTGCACCTGTGTGTATTGGTAACAATAACACCACATTCTTTGTTTTATATAAAACATTTGTATTAACACTAGACCATACCATTCTGCTAATGTCAAACTGAAAAACGATCAACTGCTTCATAACATATACTGATGTCAAACTGTACATCATTATCTTAGCTAGATACTAAAGTTAATCTCTCAATCATTAGCTTAGCAGTATGCTAATGTTAAACTTAGGGCTTCTCAATCAGCTCCCCAGTTCAAAGTTCAAGGAACTGACTGCCCTTTTATGCCTGATACAGACGGTGTGATTTCAGCAGTCCTGAAAGGTCATTACAAATCACACTGTAAACATGTATCTAATAAACTTGTATATGACTTGTATGTAGTCTGTACAATGATTAAACCTTCTGAATCATAAGGCTACGACACAAGTTCTTTTACACAAGAATAAAACATCATCAGTATGCGCTAGTGTACAAAGAGCAAGATGAATCGCACTTTGGCAGTTGTGGTTGTTATGTGTGCTGAAAAAAAAGAGGAGGAAGCAAAAGAGGAAAATATGGACGTGGTCATGGCTAGGGAAAAAAGGGGCCAACCCAAGGGGGCAGGGATTTGTATTATTTTGAAGGTACCCCCGGACGCCGCCATTGGCTAACGGAACCCCACCTGCAGTTAGCATCCCATTGACTCCCATTCATTTTGGCGTCACTTTGACAGCGAATAACTTCACATCTGAGGCGTTTAAAGACTCCATTTGTCCATTATTTATTTCTAAAGAAACACGACAATGTATAAAATGCTCCATTACCTTGTAGCTTATGTTATGGCCCTGTAGAAGCAGTTTTTGTAAAAGTAGGCTAATGATTGCGTCATAGCCACGCGACTCTCTGTCGCACAGTAAAAAATTACCGTATGGACAGAAGGAGAAGCTCGCAGGCAATATTTTATGAGCATAGACGTCTATGAGGCAATCGGGGGGACGTAGAGTCAAGGGAGAAGCCCATATAGAGTCCATAAAAGCAACGGGGAAAAATTGTGCAACAACGTTTTGAGGAACTGGAAATAATTCGGTATGTGGCAAGTATACATGAAGTAGCCTAACATTTATCCACGATCTTTAAATAATGTATCTACTTAATTAAATAATGAAGTATGGGTAACGGGGTATTAACGGGGGATGGAGAAATTATCATGAAATTATGCAATGGAAAAAAAAAACATCTCAATGTCAATCGCGGTTAACTTTATTCCTTTATTTATTTACAGATACGCTTGAAGATGAATGTGATCCCTTTCATCCTGGTCGGAAGCCATATACAACATGTCCTATCCTACATAACCTAATGTAAAAAATAAAGAAAACCGTTTCTGTTCAAGTGTGTTTGTCCATGATTTATTAGCCAAAACTGCATGATTTAACTGCTCATCATTTTTTATAAATTGGAATATTATATGGTCAATGTATTACGTGAAGAGATGAACTGTACAATGAGTCATTTTAAGAGACTGCTGTTCACGTTCGCTGTCTCTGCAAGATTCGGTGGGTGATTCAGATTGATTTCTCTTGGCATAGCTTTTAGAAGACTTACAATTGTCAGACGGGTTGCTCACGTCACTTCTACGTCATCAAGCTCAGTTTGAGTCTGCGCAGTACGCTGGACCCCCAGGAAGTAAGAGTTTCTAATGGGCTTCACTTTGTCTCCGTTGAATCCAATGGGGTCACTGTGTCCATTTCTTTTACGGTCTATGGGCCAACCCAGCAAACACATTTACGTTGTGGCAATGTCTGTGGCACGTTGCATTTCTGCTATGGCAACGTCGCTGTCTACGTGCTCGCAAAATTGTAACAACGTAGAATTGTAAGACGCGACAGGGCTGTAGCAACGTTGTTGCGGGACATTCAGCAACTGAGAGACAACGTTCTGACAATTTTTTTGTTTTTATGCTAGATAGGCCTATAGATTTAGCATTTTATGTTTTGAGGTTAATTTTAATTAGTCAGATGTTAGATAATTATATAGTTTTTTAAATATTGTTTATCCTTATTATTATTTAATGGGGCTATCAGTAAATCAGCCTAATTATAATCAACACCTACAAGTGTACACTTTGAAGAGTAAAAATTACAGAAGGTTACATTAATTCAATTTTATTAAAACTGCATATCGTAATCAAATTGCATTTCCAAAAGTCATACACTTGTGAAAAAAGAAAAAAACAACAACAACGAAATAAATTAATATACAAATTTCTAAGCATAATAAATAAAACATAAAAAGCTAAGATCAGAACATTTAATGAACAAAACCGGGTTCTGTACAAGGCAGATAGAGGTCGGAATCCAAGAGTCTAGGAAACATCCACATATCCAGAGGAGCAAAGAAACGAATGAGACTAAATAGCAGACAAATTAAATGAAAAACTAAACCGTGCGAGCGAGGCTACATTAGACACATAAAATGAAGTTGTAGGTTGTGTTTGAATAATTACGTATCGTATTTAGCTGAGGTAAATTAAACGCAATACTCACGTATCATTGCTCGATGAAGAACGAGACAACACATTGAGCCCAACTGGCAGTTGAAATTTAAAAGGCTGATTTTCGCGCTTCAGGGCAGTGACGACGAGTACATATGTAGTACAGTGGTTGTCAAGACACCATTGGCACAACCTTAAGCAATGGCCCTGAACGGTGGTTTAATGTCAACATTGTGACAATGCTGTAACAACCTTCACCACACAACGTATTTATAGCAACCTTTTGACCATGTTGATAAAACGTTGTTAGAAGGTTGGGTACGTTGTGCCAACATTCTGTGTTTGCTGGGAACTCGGCATGCCAATTTTGTAAATAGAGCTTGAGGTAAGTAGTTTTAAGTTTTAGGGTCATGTTGTGTTGATCAATACATCATTTCATGTTGCATTTTTATTGGCTAGACAGTAGACGTAGGTCGTAGCAGCAAACTGTGAGTTGATCATGCTAAATTTCTGACAGTAAAATGATCGCAGGCTGTCTTTGGTCTCAACGGCCGTCTTTGAACCTCTCTCTTTGTATGACGTAGGACCACCATTTAGGAGCCATGACCACAGAAATTGTCACGATTTGTCATCTTTCATCTGGGGCAGCCACAATTTGTACATTGTGTACCGCCATTAAGGGTTGTCTCAATTGCAAAATCCTTCTAGCACACTAAACATCAGCTCCTAAAAAATTGTGCGAGCAATAAACATCATGATGTGATAGATTTAAAAAATACAAACCATTTTTTTTATTATACTTCAGCATAAACATATATCACTAGACAGGTAGTGATCTAGCAAACATATATAATTAATTTACGGCTGCAGGTATATGTAACAATCAAAGACACATTAAAAATAATGTCAGTATTAGTTCTGCTGCTGATCATACATACAAATGCCTGGGTCGGTTCTGGACTGCTTTTACCGTTTCCTGTCCCGCGTGCCATCTTTGTAGTCCATTGTAGGTTTCCCTGTTTCCCTGATTAGTCTCATTGTTCCCAGGTGTGTCTTGTTAGCCCTTGTGTCTTATACAGCCCTTGTTTTTCTCTTGTTCTTTGTCAATCATTGTTTGTGCATGTAACATAATGGATGTCTTGTGTTCTTTGACTTCTGGTTCTTTTGTTATTACTCCTTTCTTTGCATTCAAATCCTTGTCCATTGTCTCTGCTTGTCATCCTTCCACCCACGCTGTTACAATAACATGTTGTAGAACACTAGCCAAGGACATTATGTCACCGGAAATAGAGGGGTCCTTACCAGGATCAAAATTTGTGTACATGATATATTGATTTACAATCTAGGGAGCTGTTTGAGTCACACCCTCAGTGTCATTAGCTTAGCAACATGCTAATGTTAAACTCTATCAGTGCATCTGAAATCGCATACTGAGTCGGTACTTCATTTGAATTTGAACTTACTTCAGTAAGTAATAGGTCATCCGGGGACTTTTTGCCTACTGTTTTTCGAATAATATATTCGGACATCTCTGTTGGCGCATGTTTTTTGGATATTATATAGCAGGGAAGTATTCGATTTCGGACGCAGCATATGTCATGTTTTAGATCATATAAGAGTGACAAATACTATTGCACTTATATAGTGCTGAATCAAGGCTTTTAGCACTATTGCATATGTGCACATTTGTAACAATGCCACCATATTCTTAGTTTATTTATATATTTTGCATTTACACACCTTTCTCTGATACTATTCTAGAGTTTAGCTCCTTGCACATATATACATCCCCTAAATGTGACCAAAATTCTATTGTTATCAGCATTATCAGACATCCTGGTTGTTATCAGCATTATCAGGTGTCCTGGTATTAGGCCTCTGACCTCTGACCTGTCACTGGCTATAACCATACGTGTCCACTGGCACCGACTGAGGAAAGCTGAGCAGGCATTTTCAATACATTATCTTTGGGAGCTGAGCGACAGGCTCGTGTGGGATATTGTGGGATTGACAGCGTTGAGCGCTTTAAAAAGTTGAGAAATGCTTTATGCAAATAAGAAGCGAAAAACACCAGGCGACGTGTGAAGACAGTGATGTCTGTCATAAGCATTTCAAAATCTGCAAATAACACTGGAGGTTCTAGGATTCAGTGCTTAAAACACGTTGAGACATTCCTATATTTAATTCAGATTTCAAATGCATACTTTCATTGCATTTAAGTTGTAGCTGAGTTCAAACAAAAACATTTGTTATAATGTGGGTCAATGCCATGATGCTTTTGTCCAGATCTAATAATTTATAGAATTATAAAATATGCAATTCATACATGGAATGACTACACCTCTTGATATAAGCATGTTTTTAATATATGATTTTAAAATTAATTTGGACGCATAAAGTCAAACGTGTAAGTGTGATGATATATGACTATTATTTATAAGATAAATAACATATTAACAAAACTGCTTTATTGTTTATTAATATTTGAAAAATATTTGTCCACCAAATTAAAGAAATTTTATGTGATCATCATGCAGGAAATGTCATTACAGTAAAGATAAATCAGGAAATGGTTGTTCAGGTTGTAAAATATCATGTGGTGTGACTGCCAAATATATATTAAACAAATATATTTAGATTTAAAAACAAAATAAAAACAAATATGATGTGTACACTTGCATGAATCATGTATCAAGGATAAATATGATAAAAGAGCTGACATTTTGCTTGATGGTTGCACCACATGACATTATTTTTGGACAATTTTTATATTTAAAATTCTCTTGAAAATGGTAGGACTTGACACGTCTTTATAACTAGATATTTATGTGATTGATTCAACTTTGGTCACTTGTATATATATTATACATATACATATTTTTCTAAATGTATGCATGTATATTATGATTTTATTGTCCATGTACTGAAAGCAGTTTTGCAGTTTTTTCCCTCAGCAGTAGCGGTAAGTGTCAATTTCTGTCAAATTATGAGTCAGTGGCTAAGACAGACACAAAACCCTGCTGTAATACTCAACAAGATTAAATAAATGAATAAAATGCACACATACACCCCAGATTAAGTTTAAAAAGTTTTTGTTCTTTGCAAAATTTATTTGGCTCACATCTTTAGGATTTTCATGGTTCTGTTGGATTTTCAGAATATAAACTTTCTATAAATTCTCTCTCTCTCTCTCTCTCTCTCTCTCTCTCTCTCTCTCTCTCTCTCTCTCTCTCTCTCTCTCTCTCTCTCTCTCTCTCTCTCTCTCTCTCTCTCTCTCTCTCTCTCTCTCTCTCTCTCTCTCTCTCTCTCTCTCTCTCTCTCTCTCAGGCTGCCTCGCCAACATGCTTGTTAAATAATGTACTTTGATGTTTTTTAAACACATATCAGACGTGTGGGTTGCTAACCAACGGAGGCCTTTAGGGAGTGCAGGAAAAGAGTTACAGAAATGAGGGATAGTTCACCAGGGCATCACTTCAATTCAGCCCAGAATATAGAGACAGAGAGAGATGAACAGAGAGAGAGAAAAAAAATATCTGCGCACCTATACCTATTTCTTCAATTGTATATTAAGCCGTGTGCTGAGGGAAAAGCGTTTATGCCCTCCTCTGCACTGTTACTCTTAAACAGACTGCTGAGAGATGTTCTGAGCTCTTTCCACATTCTAAAAGATTTTCATCATGCTTTAAAGTTCATTTGAAATGGTTAGTGGTCTTCTCCCATATAAAATGTTTGGGCTTCCTTCCTTTCTATTTAAGAGTCTATTTCCCAGAACCAGTTTAATAAGAAATCTACCGGGCAAGTAATGCAAAATTCACCCATATGGAAAATTTAGGTCAGACTAAGTATGTATATATATTCCTTTTAATATTAATAAGTTTCAGTGGCCCATAAAATATCAACAGTGTTGTATGTTGTCAGTGGCCACTGCATAGTCCAAAGGCTTCTAGTTTGTATGCCTGGTTCATGACCCATTTCATACAGCTGTCAAATCCAGATGTGGTCCAAAATATCATCCTCAAAGATATGATATAGCTGCCATTTCTGATCAACTGAGAACGTACATGTAATCAAACCAAATGGTGTTGTTGCAAGTCGGGGCTACGTTCTAAAACCTAGTTTTTTAAGGCAACATATTTATTACATTGGCCACATTCTAAGGCACTGTGGCAGAATGTATTGTGACAAGCTCAGTGAAAAGATCCATCAAATTTGGTAGACAGAGAAAGAGTAATATCAGCTATATATATATGATTAGCACCAAAGCACCGAAGCTTTATCTGTATCGTGAAAAGGTTCCCTGGTGGTCAAAATGATGAACTGCACCTACCAAACTTTTGTGGACTATTACAGTGAATGATTTTACACCTGTTTTTTCATGAATGCAATTTGTTTTATTTTGAAGAAACAACATTTTATATATGATTAATTCATTTGTGTGGATTGGTACTTCGGAAAGTCGGAAATATCCTAATTACGAGTTCCGAATGACATGACAGAGCATAGAGGGAGATCAGTGAGAGGAATGTAAGCCTAAAGTGAATTGTAATTAATGAATTTGCAAGTTATTATAATTTTTAATTCAGATGTAGTTATTTGGGCGTATTGTGTGAATTGGCCTTAAATCTTCAGCTTATCAACATACTGTCAAACTTGCTAAAGTCTTAGCCTGTTATTAGCTTAGCAACATACTCAAACAAACTCTGTTATTAGCTTAGCAACATACTAATGTTCAAATTTAAGTTATTAGCACAACATGCTAATGTTAAAATATATGAATCCAGGCTGGGGAATCAACTAAAAGAGCATAAAAGCATAGATACGTATACGTAGAAGCCACATTCGACCGCTCCACAGTCCACACACGTGCGCCCGCCATCTTGCAACAATCAGCGTGTCGTCACTCACATTACAAATCGTTGATGCCAGAATATTGTGCAGCTTCTGGTTGTGAAACTGCCGAGATTTAAATTCCTGAAGGAATGGGATAACCTTTTACAGGTTTCTGATTTTGCACAATATTACATGTTTTTACTATGGTAGCCTACTTTTTAATGTTTTACTTTTAATATGGTAACTTAATGTTGACACCTTTCATCTTGTAGCAAAATCATCTGCTGAAATTTCAATTATATATTCAAACATGCATCTAACTACGGTTGCAGACACTCTCGACAACTTGCTCTCGAATGTTCACGGCTTTGACCGTTCCAATATGGCAGACAGCTTACATAAAAAGGCCCATAGAAACAGACCCTAATGAGGAATCTGTGAATATATAGCTATGAATAAAACAGGCTTAGTCTCGTTTAAGATGTTGTTGTTTTTTGCAGTCACTTATGAGGTTCTGTTTGAGTTAGTATGCTGCTTTGGAATTTAGCTTCATATGTAGGCAGTATACAGCAAGGCCTTGGAACAGAGCCAGTACCTATCAACACACACACACACACACACACACACACACACACACACACACACACACACACACACACACACACACACACACACACGCGCATGCGCGCACACACACACACACACACACACACACACACACACACACACACACACACACACACACTGTCTTTCCCCCTCATCTCTCACTGTAGTACACACACTCTCTTCATCATCTCTGTGCTACACACTCCTTTCACCTCTGACCCCTGTTGCCATGACACCCAAATGAATATCCCTGGTGTCACCTGCACTGTCATGTCCTCTTTGTGTTTGCTTGCTTCCCTCTGTGTGTGTGTGCGCGCGGACAATACTCCTGACCCAGACTGTCTTTGTGTCATGAAGTTTGTGCTAATATTTGACTGCCAGCTGAAATATTGTGACCTGCCTCGCAAGTCACTGACTTCCAACCTGTCAATCATGATTCGCACAGCCCTTCGCTGTCCGTACGCCTCTAAAGCATCGATTCGTACAACCAAATGACCACACACTGACATTTTCATGTTGCTAGCTCATTCTGATTAGCATGCTGCTCTCTGTAAATGAGATGCAAATGAAACCTGAGGTGAACTGGACAGAGCGGGTCACTCGCACGAGAAATGCCTAAATTAATGTGTGGAATTTGACACGGGCAGGACGACAGGGTTATAACCTCCCCTAAATAAGATCAGCAGCTTTTCTTCACCTTTTGTGCTTGTGTATGTGTGTAAGTTCAAAGCAGTGCGACCTTGAGTTGAGATGCATTCGTCTGGGATCAATACTCATCCTGATCCGCTTTCACTGCCTCCACACACTAGCACACGGGCCACGTATACACAACCTGCCATTTTTATCCAGTTAAACCAGCTCAGACTTCAAAACCTTCATAACCATATATGTAGTGCATAATACAACAAAGCCTCAAAGTGTTCAGTGAAAACAATGCAAAGACAAATGCCACTCTGTTCCCCTCCACCCACAACCTCACGTCCCACTTGAAGCCCCTTAAAGCTCTTGGCGTTTTTTTCCACTTACATCATGTTATTTGAAATAAACAATATAGCAGGCTATTGTGAGGTGCTGTTGTCCTGATATTTGCCAGAGACAGCTCTGTTCTGGCAGTGTAATCAGATTTAGCTTTGTTTGACTTTCATCTCAGCCGTGTGTTATCAGAGTGGGCTGCTAACTAGTTGCTAGGAGATGGGCACATCCTTTAACTGTCTGACAACACTAGAAGTCTTTGTCCTCTCTTTCTAAAATGCATCTAGAGGCATTTGATGAGCGATGAAAAGAACTGAATATTTTGTGAATAGCAAACTGAAGAGCAATGGGTCATAAACTGATCCCATGGTGATGAACACAAAAGCTAGCTCAAAAAAGGTCAATTTGAGCTTGCAAATGTGGATGTTTATTGTCAGTTAGCTGACTGATTCACTTTTTGACCTAAGAATAATAATTAAAAAAATGGTTTAAAAGATGAAGATTAAGATCAGTTAAGTTGACATTCATATTTATGTATTTTTAGGGCTATCCATCTATTAAAAATTGTAGGCCTATTTAATTTAGTTGAATGTATTTAAAATGTAAGCACATTAATCTTATTAAATCACACTTGTTATGGAAACTGGAATAGCTGCAGGTTGGAGTAATGTGCGCTCCCAAAAGAGGGGTGCTGAAAGGTGAATTGCTACAACAGAAACTAACCCCTAACATTTAACGTTTACGATTAAGATAAAAATTTCACACCAAGAGCAATAACTATAAAACATAACTATACCGATAATATTAGCGTCCACACTATTGTTCTGTTTATTTTAAGCATGCTCTACCGCTTTAAATGCTTGGGCTCTTTAAAGCAGGATGGCTCTTAATATTTTTATTGTTCATCGGCTGAAAAAAAAAAAAAACATTCTGAAAGTGATTCCAACGATATCGTTTCTCTGTGCCGTTATCGTTGTGATATGGACTCTCTTCTTTCATATTTAGAACGATTTTTAGGTCTATATCTTTATGGTTATTGTAGCCTAATAGTTTTTTTTTTTTTTGGTGTGATCTGTCTTCTATTCTATTATTATGTAATGTTTGGTTATAAGTAATCAGTAATCTTTTTTATTTGCTTCAAATAATTAATTGCACATAATTAACACAAATGGACAGCCCTAGAATTTTGATAAATTAAAATACCATGATAAGAAATACCAGTTTCCAGCATCAAGCATCATGACGTACAACATTTTTGTACAGCTAAAATAACTGGAAGTGACTGACAAAAATAGCCATGTCCACTCATACATTAAAAATGTGGATAAAGTCTGATGTTGGCATTTTGATACTAGGCATAAAAATACATAAAATATTGGGTAAAATAGCCTTATTTTCAAAATACTTTTCATTACTGGTGCAATAAGTTTTCACTTGTGAAAATTAGTTAACTACATTAGTTAACATGAACTAACAATGAAAAATACTTCTAAAACATTTATTAATCTTAGTTAATGTTAAATTCAACACTACTTATACTATTAAAATAAAAAGATGTATATGTTAATATTATTTAATGGACCTGAGCTAACATGAACTAACTATGCAATATGAATTTAAATAAACCAATGTTATTGCTCATTGATGTTAGTAAATGCATTTACCAATTTGAACAGGACCTTTATGTAAAGTGTTGCCAGTATATTTAAAGGTCCCATTGCATGGATTATTTTATTATTTTAGAATGTTTCCTGGGGTGCCCTTATAATGTTAGTATGTTTTTTAGATCAAAATTTATTATAATTTAGAAATAAAAGGCATATTTCCTAGCCTGATTTTAGCCTCTGATTTGAACGCTCTGTTTGAAGGGGTGTGTCTGTTGTGAGACTTCAGTGTAAACGCCCACTGCTGTGATTGGCTGACATGCTTGCATATGAAATATTTAGCATTACATGTGGAACTCTCTCGAAAACTTTTACTATTACAGCTATTATACGTTTTTACTATTACATCGGGATTAACGAATCTGAGAGAAAGATTATCTGTCTGAACTTGAACAATTACACATCAGAAATTCACATAACCCACTGGTTCTTCAGAGGCTCGGATGAAGGAACTAAAAAAATACCTTTGTGTTCATTTGTACATCCAAACACTGAGCAACTGCCATGCTTCGCTCGTTTGCAAGCCATGATGTCTCTCGAGGAAAAAACAATATCGCGCTCGCGCAGCTCATTTTCTCAGGGGTGGGCCAAATTCTTTTTGCGGGCAAAGAAGAGAAAGGGGAGGTAACCTTTCCCCTTATGGCGACATAAGGGGAAGATTTCTAGATTCGCCCGTCTGAGCTTTCATTTTCTCAAAAATACCCAGGGCTTGGTTTACACCCATCAAAACGTCTAGTCACTGGGGGACCATAGGCAGGGAAACTCATATTAAGGTTAAAAAAAAACTCATAAAGTGAAATTTTCATGCAATGGGACCTTTAAAAAATGCCACAATGCATTGTGAAGGATAAATGAGATGCTGCATCAGAATTTGGCAGAATCAAAGTATCTTAGAAGGCAACATCTTTCCGGATAGCATTTTGAACAGACTTTGTGATGTCTTAAAATACTGTAGCCTATAGTGACAGCTCACTATAGCTATATTGACAGATAGGCAGCTAACTAGGTTTTGGAACAGAGCTATTTTTTTCTGTGTGTATGAAATAAAACAAAGTTCAAGTAGGCCTATCACCAAATGAACAGCAGATGAATCGGTACAGGCTCTGTTGACCGCTGCACTGTGCTAATGAACTTGTACAGTCTCATTTGTGAGTCATGGTTGTAGCTTCCATTTTCTTTGTAACAACCTTGAATCACTAACAACCTTCAGAGACTCCCATTAGTCTCTATATCCTACAACGCTAACTCTTAGCTGGCCATTTGTTTCCTGCATGCCATCTTCTCTGCTGTAGACCATTTGCTATCTTTCTCTAAAGTCCTACTCTCTGTCTTTTCCCCCTCTTTTATTGGCTCTAATCTGGCAGTGGTGATTTATCTCTTCTGTCTTCACTCTGGACCAGATGCTGCTGACCTTGCAGACAGTCAGAACACAGTGCGTTTGTGTCTTTTTTTTCTGTACGTATGTGTGTTGATGTTTTGTTGTTTATGCACAAAAGCACTTCTGTGAATATATCTGTATATGTGTATGTAGTTTCTCAACCCTCATGTTCTGTTGAGAAAACTCTTCATGTTTTGATGTTAAATGCAAGAATGGTTATTTCAAAATGAACCTTTTACACTTTCTGAAGCAATCGCAGCGCCAATAGAAGCTTGAGTGTGTGAGAGCTTTTAGATGCTTTCAATTAGCTTTCAAATTCTTTTAGATGAGTCTCTTTTAAAAAATATATATATATCTTTTTTTTTTTTTCTCTGACGTGCAATAATTATATATAGGCTACACACAAAAGTTTGGGTTCATACTTTATTTATCAAGGACGCATTAAACAGATCAAAAGAGACAGTAAAGACATGCCATTCTTTTGAACTTTTTATTCATCAGAGAATCCTGAAAAATATCAATATTGATTATAATATGTTTCTTGAGCATCAAATCAGCATATTAGAATGATTTCTGAAGGATCATGTGACACTGAAGACTGAAGTAATTATGCTAAAACTTCAGCTTTGCCTCACAGGAATACATTATGTTTTAAAATTTATTAAAATAGAAAAGTTATTTTAAATTTTAATAATATTTCACATGTATTTTTGATCAAATAAATGCAGGTTTGGTGAGCATAAGGCTTCATTCAAAAACATACAAAAATCTGTGACATTTTTTTGCTCATATGCCTTTAAGACTTAATGTAAATGCCCTCTTCATATGCGAAATGAGAAACTTCAAGTATAAAGTATTTCATAACTTCAAATATAGTTACCCCATGTGATACCCCATTCTTTAGTAACAGCCTCACTGCAAATCCTACATTGCTTTGTGACAGATTCATAAAACAATCCACACTGAAATGCAGCATAAACGGATAAAGTCAGATTGAAATGATCAGGCCCCTTGTTAAAAGGCCATTTCAGCCACTCTTTCCTAACACTGGGTCCTTTCAGAAGGATACAGTATTATGGAGTGGCATATTTTACTTTTATTGCCTTTTTTTTTCTGGACTTTATAAGTAATAGCATTCATCTATAATATATATATAGAAATCCTAGAGTTCAAAACCAATGCAGCAATAACTCTTCATTATCATCTGCACTCCCAGTGAAATAAATAAACAAACAAAGCAATCTATATTTGACAACACAATTTCTGCTGCATACAGTTAATCAATGCTTGGCCTTATTTGACTCAGTGTTTGTCTTGTTGATAAATATACGGTCATATTCACAACAGTGAATGCCACTTTTTTGTTGTCTAAAATTAAATGTGAGAAAGACTTGATTGCTGCAGTGTAGTTCTAAGAATATCTAACTGTGATTGGGTTCACATAGAGTGAGTGTGCAATTAGGCTAAATGGAACAGCAAAAAGAGAAAAACCTTTTAATGCAGATAAAGAGAATTAAAGTCATGATTAGATGCGCTTATGATACCAAAGCCAAAGTTACAGGTGGATTACGTACAAATACATGCATGAGTATAACTATATGATGCTAAAGGTTTGATTAACATTTACATTGTAAATGTGTTCTTACATTTTGCTTTAAGCTGTTTTCTAAATCAACCTACAAAGTGCACATACCACAAATGTTGTGGATTAATCAACTAAAAGTTTAGGATGCTACTAACTAAGCTGAATTTTTCAGTTACTTATCTGGTTTTATAATAGCAATTTTCATTAAACATCAAGTTTTCCAACAGTTTAATGAGACAAGCTTAGACCTAACCCTGTTAAACAAAACAGCTTAAACCAGCCTAATTGCTTACTGATCTTCCAGTATGGCCAAAGTTGATGTTTTGCTGGTCAGCCAGCCAACTTTATCCTTAAAACCAGTAAATTAACCACCCAGCAAGCTATAGCAGTCATTTCACCATCTAGGTTAACTATGTTGTCAAGATGTTCTATGCATATACTGTGCATCTATTCTTTGGGCTATGGTTAGGCGTCTATTACATTTTCACTGACAGCCCAAATTTTGCCTTGTTTTAGCCTAGACATCAGGGCTGTTTGGAGGACTACTAGATGTCTTTTAAAATGTAAAATTAGTCCTAACTATATCCCTACCCCTAAACCTAACCCTACACATAACCTATCCCTAAAATCAGAGGAAAATGAAAGGTGAATAACACTGATACAGAAGCACCTAACCCTGGCTGTAAGACTAAACTTGACATACATTGTAAACTTGTCTCTCAAATCTGATTAGTTGATTGGAATGTTGTTCCAGGATAAACAAAGATGTTGATCCAGTAACATGTTGCACTTGGTGAAATCAGGTTCTGCATCCTGCTAGAGCCAAGAACCCAAAAATTCTCTAAGACCAGTAAACTAAAGCGGAACCCCCCAGATCTTATAAAAATAAAGACAATTTAGAAAATATGACAGAAGATCAGTTTGCTTCAGACGAGCCACTAAAGCTGAGTCAACAAGCACTGTACATTCAATTCATGCACTAAGATACATTGCACATCAGTTTATTTGTCTTGTATTTCAACAGAGTAATACTTAAAACATTTAGTACAGCTTTTAGTCTTCCACCTGCACTACCCAGATATTTATATATTTCACGATGTCAGCATTAATGTGCAGTGTTATTGTGCCGCCATGCCTAAACTCATTCCATCTGTGGGAGGATTATCCAGGTGTTTTGAGTTCGAATGACTCACAATCTTGGTGGTTTGAGGAGCAAAAACTCACATCTGTGCATCTCCCTGAAAAGTACTTTTGAGCCCAGTAGTTAGCAAAGGCTAATAATTCTGGTGCTGCCACTCCGAGGGCATTTCACTGGGGCTGTTTATCACTGAACACATGCAACATCTCAACATAATATATTATTCAGACCTGTAGATTCAATTTGCAGTGCTGAGCTAATGTCTTTAATTTTCCATGGCTGTCAAATGCATTACAGTGTGAAGATTAAAATCACCAAGAGAGCAAAGTACCTCTAGCAAATATGTCCCCTTCCTGTGGAGTTTTGTAGGCGTTTTTCTTTTCCTCTTAAATTTACTTTATGAATAAATGGAAGTGACAGTTTCATGTGTGTGTGTGTGTGAGAGAATCACACTAGACATGGGAGCCAATGATGCCATATGGAGGGGATGTGCATTTCCATTTCACAAAGAGTCTGACCCTCACGTACAAGGTTGCACAATGTGTGTGTGTGTGTGTTTTGTGGGTTTGCGAAAGGACCTTGAATGTGTGAGGTTGATGGTGTGAAGGTCACAGTACACTGTGTCAGACAAACCAAGAGGCATAAGAAATCCTCAGTCTTTTTCTTTGTTTATATGTTTCTCTGGCATTCAACGCAGATCTTCATCTTAAACGTGTTCTATTCAATTCCTGTTGGCTTTCATTATAACCATGTAAATAATTAAGCATGGTAAAATGAAAAGAATCATTGGAAACATTAAGGATTGTGAATAATATTACCTTGAATTCCTACTTGACATAACATAACAGACTAGATTTCTATTTGTGCTTATTGGAAACTTAAGCTAAGTTAAACTCCACTAAGGCCAGGAGGAGGAAAGAGTGAAGCATGAGCAAAGAGAATAGCACAGAATAAAAGAGAAAACTGCTTGGATGTGCTCCTTTTTGAGGTAAATTATTCATTCTGTGATCCACAACAGAACAGTCTTGTTAGGGAATGTAACACATCACCCACCAAGGGCCAGAAAATAGGAAAAATATTTGTCAAGATCAAAGATCGGCACGTTATAATTCATGACACCAGGGGCGGTGACATGGTTTGGCTTAATGATCAAAGGCAGTCGAGCAGCAGCGTATCAGACAGGCGGCAAGCCAAACAATGAAGCGCAACGCCTCATCATATTACATTCTGCTGACAGACCAGGTTAGCATGAGGCTACGGTAACCTGCCCTCAAACGCCCCCCATTACCAACACGGATCCAAAATAGCCTCCAGCACGCTTAGCATGAAGGTACATTGACACGCACCTTCAGAATCATCACATGCAGCAATGTCATTATGTTGAGAATTTGCAATAAGATAATGAAGCACAGGAATATGATATGCATGACATAATATATGACAATAATGAGCTAAATCAACACATGATCATTTAATGTTATTGCTCTTGTGGGAATTATTGTTGATTTGTACCTGTGAAATAGCATTAGGCCTAATGCTGCTTTATTCCATGGTGTAAAAATGTATCAGTTTTTTTTTTTTTGTCCATACAATGTAGGTGTGATTTAATAACCAAAAACAGTTGAGAAATTCTTGAAAACATCTTTTTTTTTTTTTTTTTTTTTTTTTTGTGAAGAAAGACTGTAATATAGGTTTGGTCAAGAAGCTTATTGGAAAAACAAAACGTACCAAATTCACTGCAGTTTCTAGCTGAAATAAGAACAAGTGGCACAGACAACTTTATTTCCTTTCACACAAATTATGATTGTAGGGGCAGATTGTTGATTTTCTCCATTCCACAACACTTATGTTATGACCTCAAAACACCATAGAGGTTTTTGACATTTACATCACGTAATCACCTTATGGCTAATGTGGAAAACTTGCTCGGTAGCTCACCTAGTACAGCATTGCACTTGTGATGTTGGTACAAATCTTGATAAATGAGCTCAAAGACTTGTAGAAGCAAGAGCCAAAGTAAGAAATGTTGCCAGATACACATTCATCTGCTTCGGATGATAGTGAATGCACTTTTAGTGCCACTTACTGGACATTTCACTTAGAAAGAGTCAGAAAACATTCAAGAAGCAAAATAATATCATTATGCATCCTGAGTTGGGTTTGGAATGACATGAGAGTCAGAAATTTATGACAGAAATTTCATTTTTGGGTGAAAAGACAGAAACATCTAAAAACATCTTTTACTTCCTATAACTTTTAATTTTTTAAAAAAATTTTTTTGGGGTCATAATTTTATGTACCATAAATAAAATCAGTCCTAATTTAAAACATTCATTTATCCTTAAGGCCCTTGCACACTGAGAGCATGAGTTTTTTCGTATTTGTGATTTGGTGGCTCTGGATTGTCGAAACGCTCAAAATGCTTGCTATGTGCAAGCGTGATTGACATAACGTGAGGTCGTATTTATTTTTTAACGTGCGAAAATTTCGGACGCGAATTTCTTACTCAGTGTGCAAGGACCTTTAGCCATTACATGTTTTTGGACCTGATTAGCAGCAATACTACAAAATTCTTAAAGACCCCCTGTGGCGAAAATCCAGTTTTTAATGTTGTTTATATGTCTATCTGGTGTTTTTAATATGCTTTAAGACAAACCATGTGCAATTTCATAAGGCAACACCATTGCTGAGTATTTTCTCCTGAAATACGCAGTGAACCAAACACAGTCTAAAAAACGTGGTTTGAAACCGCCTGTTTCTTACGTCACAAACTACCTTGTAACCAATCACGTCAACGTGCCGGCGGGCTTTAGCATATTATTAACTGTCTGCAGCGAAGCAGGGAGTCTCAAGAGAAGCCAGGTTATCCCGGTATTTTTCTGTTTATCTGAAAAATTGGGTACATTTAGAAATATAGTGGGTAAATTATGTTTATAATGTATATATTACGATGTTATGATGAACTATATGGCTTTCTCCACTGATGTTCTAAGTTGTTCAAAGCATTTCTAATACTGATTTCTGTCTTTACTAATTGAGATGGTGAACAGGAACATGGTTTGTGTAACATTAGCAACACATTATTAGCTGTTTGATAACTGTCACAGTTGGCTTAGATAGGAAGACGAAGACAAACAGATCAATATACATCTAGCTTAATCAAAGTTATCCAAGTAGGCAGGATAAACACAACCATACCTAACGGAGATCGGACAAAGACAGAGTGAATGGGAGGAACTCAATAGCAAACACAGATTATGGTAATTAATAGGACACAGGTGACACAGATGAACTAATGATGGTAACCAGGGAGACAGACTAGTGGCGGGAAACTGAACAAAGGAACATGTGACAAATGACAACTAACTGAAAAGTCCATGAACACAGTGGCGACAATAACGTAGTCAAGCAAAATGCTAACCATATTAATTACTGTTATGTGTTTGACGTTGTAAAGAGAAATATTATTGTGCAGCGTTAACCTCAGTAAAGTTGACCGAGTGGATCTCTGAGCTGGTGTGAGTGAGTGGGGGCGGGGCTAATTAACGTATTCATTGATCCATGGATTAATGGAACACAGATTGTTGTGTATACTTGCAGTTTAACTGACTCAAAATTTAAACTGAAATTTTAAATTTAATTGATTAGGGTTATAACCGCTAAAATGGCAAAGATATCTGACGCAGCATTTCAAAGGTTAGCCTAAACATTTTCTGTTAAAAGTAGCAAAAAAAAATTGCTCTCATATAACTTTTGAGAATTAATAATTTAGTTTATGATGAGAAAAGCGACTTCCAGACATTCACTTCACATCTACAAGCTTTTTAGGCTTATCAAGTGGAAAAACAGAAATTGCATGGATATCTCTATTACTATTCCAAACACGGCTCTTTCGGACAAAGCCTGCAACTCCATCCAGTGCCATGTAAATCCATTCCCCTCGTCATAGATGCAAGATGACAGCCCCCATCATGGATGCATTCTTTTCTCTCCATCTCCCTTAATTTGGTCTTTTTCTGCTGCTTTGTAGAAGCACCAAAAGTTGTGAAAAGAAAATGTTTTATTCAGAGCCAGAGCTGTTCTTCTGTGCGAAATCTTGAATCTAATTTAGAAGTATTGCAACACCTTACTGACAGCATGGTTGAGCATGAACTTTGGCTTTGCTCATTTATTGCCTGCCACCTACTCTGTCTCCACTGTATTTCCTTGTGTTTAAATGCTGTATCAACATAAGGATGCTTCATTAGCATAACACTTTTTATCGAGGGAATGAAGGTGCTTAGGATGAGTTAAGGTCAGTACAATTGATATTCAGGCAATGCAATCAATACTGGTTCACAATTTGCGCCCCATTGAGTCTACAAGACGTTTTGTGATCAATATTCCTGCTCTCCAAAGAGCTGCTGATAATAAGTATTAGGAAGTTTGTATTGATAAATGTCTTTTTAACATGAGGGTTCTGCAGGAAATCACTGAAACAATAAGCTCTGTAGACAGCAGTGTTGGGGGAGCGACTTTGAAACTAGCTAATCTAGCTCATTTGAAGTAGTAAAACTACAGTAAAGTTTTTCTTTTGAAACAGTAGATTACTATTGAAGTTACAGTACTTAGGGGGGCATATGTTTCCTCTTAAAAGAATCCTCTTAAGAAACTCAATTACATTACTGTTAGATATAGGCCGTGTCCAAAGACCTATAATTTATCATTTAATCAGAGCTATATCTTGGCTGGCACAAAAACAAGGAGAGGTTTTGAATGAATGTCAAATATGGTGACAGTATTAAACATGAAAATGTAAATTTACAGCCTACCATAAATAAAAGAAAAATATAACAAAATCATAAATCAGGAACTCTAATCTGTGATTTTTTTTGTTTATTTTTTTATTTAATTAGGCTACATAAATCTGAACAAACTGATTCACTAGAATGAAATAAATTCCACAACTTTACATATTTTGGAGGACCGTTTATGGCGAATCAATTCATTACAATGAAGCAGAATGAAGTTATCTTGAATGAAACAGACTTTCCAACGCTTGAAAGAGAACCATCCAGAATAAACTAATTCACTAGAATGATCCGATTTTACAATGCTTCAAATGAGAGGGGACCCTAGAGTCCTGCAGGGATGACGTATTGTTGTAGGCCAAAACCTGGCCGTAATTGAGTTTTAGCACTTCCGATTCCATCATCCTGATGTCAATGCTGGGTTTTTGGTTAAATAAATTGCTGAGAGGATTACTGGTGCTCCCCTGCCCGCCCTCCTGGACCTCACTTACAAACAATAAGTATATTTCAAGTTCATTTTATTTCGTATACTTTAGTAAAGTTCAAGTATATTTTAAGTAAGTACACTAATATCAATGTACTAGAATACTTGTAAGTGCACTGTTTCAATACTACTTGGGACTAAATTGGCCCACTTTTTAGTGTATAAAAATATACTTGTATGTATACTTTAAGTGTAACAGTAAACTTTGAGTACACAACTAGTTTTTCATTCGTACTGCAACTATATTACAAGTGAACTTATAGGTATACTGATAGTTTACTTGTCAAATACTTGTAGCACATATTTAATTTATGAAAGTACACTTTGAAGTATTGTCACGGTCAGTGGCTGTAATTAAGCGCACGACAAAGGAGATACTCAAAATAAATCTTTAATCCAAGAATCAAAATAATAACCAGGAGAATAACTCAGAGGAAACACAAGCACGAACACACTGACATCAAACAACAGCAATACAAGACAAAGGATAGACAGAAACTGAGGGCTTAAATACATAAAGGGAACCAAAAGCTGATGAGATGATTAACATGACAGACCTGAACAGAATACTCAAATCAGTCAGAAACCATAGTGATAAACAGGCAGAGAACTGAGAACTGAACTCATTGACAAACTGGCTGCAAACAGAAACACAACGAAAACTGAATCAAAAACAGAACATACACATGACAAGTATACTCTCAATAAACTAGTTTAGTAGTTTTATACAGCAATTATACTTGTAAGTTGTTGTTTTTTTAAGTGAACATAACATCATTATAGTTTACTGGTCATATTTTTGCACTTCAAGTATACTACTATGTTCTTCTTTAGGTATCATTTTTTTATACTTGAAAATATAACTTTAACTCTAAATAAAATCTTGAACTATTTCCATTTTAAAAACATTTTATTCTAGTTTCATGCATCCTTTTTTTATCAACACTGGAATGTGCATTAAAAAAAGCAACATTTTAAACAAAAAGATGAAAAAAATCGCATTTTTGTCAGACTACGTCAGGATCAGATTCAGAACTAGGATCAGAACACAGATGGAGTAGATCAAGTCCATCAACACCCCCAAAGCTTCAAAGTCCGACATTTCATTCGGTATTAGGCAGTTTTGAACTTATATGCTGTTTAATGTTTGATGACAGTGTTATTTTACATTTGCGTGAGCAATCTTCTATCACTTGGTTCTGCTGCTTCTTCACCCGTTTTTTGATCCGGAGATTCTGTACTCTTTCAGAGGATGCATAATAGCGCCCCGTACTGTATAACAATGAAAACATGGATAGTCGGAAAATGCAGTCAATGGCTCGGAAAGGCCCTATCCTAAATGGTACCCTAAACACTTGCGGTCTTCCTACAAGTCCGCACTTTCGTGACGTAACGTCGCTTTGACTGTCGGGAAGAAGTCTGCTGCGGAGCTCACACCAGTGCATATGATGTGTGCATAAAGTGTGCCATTTAGGACAGGGCCAAAGAGTAAAATAGATATGAAGTAAATTTCTATGTACACTACCAGTGGACTATACACAAAGATTCAGATTCTCAGGAACATCTCTGTTTTCTTTGTTTTCAAACAATGTGAATCTATAAGACAGTATGCAAAACTATGTGAAAAAGTGTAGAGTAAACAACTACTAGTCAATCATACTTAGAATACTTAATTATAGTTGTAAGTAGAATCTCGATCAAAAGACTGAGTACAAGTACTGGCCAAATATACTTAGATTTAGACTCAGTATAAGTCAAGTATACTTCTTGACTCAGAAAGTATATTTCTGAGAAGTACATACAAAGTAGACTGAAAGTATACTTTCTTATTTTAGTTTAAAGGAAGTAGCACACTGGAATATATTTCCCTTTTGTAAGGGCTCAGGGCTGTATACTTCCAGAGTGAGAAAGAGGGCAAGTAAAATCATCACAACTCCACTCATGGGCACCACCTGTCTGAACTGTTGCCGTCTGGACGGTGATTCAGCTCACTGGGCACTGTTTTTTTAAGTAAAGACTGAAGAGTTGTCGGAAGCTTTTTACTTCTGGTGGTTTTATTTAGGCTTCAAAATGTATTAAAGTTGTGTTCATTTGTGAAGATTATCATGACAAAACATGCAAGCATCATAAACATTTGTTGATCACAGAACTCTACAATAGTCTAAAAGGGTTTTTGTTGAGGCATCCAAGAAGATGCCAACTTCCGGGTTGGCCCATAAAAATACACCATCAATGCAGCGCTCTATTTAGGACAAACCAGTTCAGTAGAATTAAAGGGTTAGTTGACCCAAAAATGAAAATTCTTTCATTAATTACTCACTCATGTCGTTCCAAACCTGTAAGACCTTCGTTCATCTTCGGAACACAAATTAAGGTATTTTTGATGAAATCCGATGGCTCATGGCTCTGTATTTAATTAACACTTTGAAGGCCCAAAAGGTAGGAAAGACATTGTTAAAATAGTCCATGTGACTACAGTGGTTCAACCTTAATTTTATGAAGCGACGAGAATACTCTTTCTGCGCCCAAAAAAACGAAAAATCGACTTTATTCAGTAATTTCTTCTCTTCTGTATCAGTCAAGGGTTACGGGTTTGGAACGGCATGAGGGGGAGTAATTAATGACAGAATTTTCATTTTTGGGTGAACTAACCCTTTAAACTGATCTTCCACTGCTGCATTTGAGAGAGAGGTTCGTCCAAACGAATCAGTTCACTAGAATAAATAAGAGTGAGCATGTTTGATTAATCCATGGCCTTGGATATTAAAATTGCGTTTGCACTGCACAGTTAACACTTTGGAAAAGTATCTTGCTACTGGGAAGAAAGAAAAAAAATCCAAACCTTTTAGTTAGCTAGTCACAACACTGGAAGACAGAAGCAGACAGTGGCATATCCAAGATGAATAAGGTGGCATGCTGGGAACTGACTGAGAAATCTGAATATTAGATATTTACCTACATCAAGCCTCTAACCATCTGGAAAGCATGGTTATAGAAGATATATTACAGAGAAATGCTACAGCTGTGGTCAAAATGAAATAAGTAATATACAACGTGATTTATTTCATGGAGTTTATTGCGGTTTTGGAGGCAGTGCTGGTGCTATAAGTAGTCTCATTAATATGAGGCTACGATCGTGAGCGCTCTAGGCGACTCTGAGATATGATTGATTCAAAGGTCTACTGATATCAGTCTAAATATTTCTGCAGTGCAAGAATATGATTCACTTTGAAAATGAAATTACAGTAGGATTTGGCTCTAAGTGCAATAATAAATGAATTGGAATAGGAATCACCTCTCAGTTTATACATTATGCATGAGGGTATTCAGAAAGTTGAGTAATGGCCCCTGCATTAAAGTCCGAGTCAAAACTGCATCTCGACTCTACAGTATGTGCGAGCGTTCGCCCATGTTTGGAGGAGAGAATGAAAGAAAGACTTGCAGCTTGAGTATGTGAGTTTTATGTAATCGGTCACTTCCATTATCCTCCCTTAAATCATCTCTGCAGGGATCCTTTGTTACAGTACTTTCTCTCACTCTCTTCACCATCCCCATCTCTCTAATACCACACTTTCTTTTCTCATTTCTTCCCTGTCAGTAAATCTCGATGTTCTTGGTTTTGAATTGAGGAAGGTTTAAAAAAAAAAAAAAAAAATTGTTTCATACCCATCTAACGTACAGTTTACTTTCACAAGCAGTTAGAGGGGCAAAATTCCTCTAGTCTTCTCTGACACAACCACTAGCAGTAAGTAAAAGTAGAAACTTTTTGAGGAGCGTGAGTCGTTAAGCTACAAAATGGTGTAGCATTTCCAGAAACAAACTTTTTCCAAAAAATAACAGTGTTGTGTTATATTTTTCTACACATTTTATTGTGCCCAAGCTGAGGTGTCAATCAAACATGTTCTGTCTTCTCTATCACAGATAGCATTGGGAAGTCTGATTAATTTTAGTGAATAGATCCGTTTGCATGGTTTATATTAATAAATATCGCTGATTCACTTATCAAATAAATGATTCACTTGATTTTAACCCCTGCCTTTACTGTCACAGTGTCAGTAAAGCAAAATGATAATACATTATGATAATAAATGATAATATGATAATACATTATTTGATATATTCATATATATATTTCTCTTTTCACAGAAAATAATGATGTCTTATCCTGCATCAGTCAGATTTTTGTCCAATTAAATGGTCTATAGGAGGGACGAAGCTTCGGGTGGGCCCAGGTGGGCATAGACCCAATAGTTAGTAATTTTCAAAATAGATCATGAAATAATTTAATAAACAATAATAATTATACACGTCTTATCACACTACTTTATATATTTAGTTGAGAATGATTAAATTAAATGGTCATGATCAAATGCAGGCAGTTTCCTAGTTTTCCCTCTTCCCATAGGCCATACGCTTGTCAAAATGATGTTTAATATTATTCATCAGTTTTTGTTAGTCCCGCCCATAATGTTATCTTTACTATGCAAGGAAGTAATAGTAAGATTTGCGCAGCTGAATTGGAAAATTGCAAAGCATGTCTATAAATTGATTCTTTAAAAAGCCTATATGGATTTCAGTTGTACTGTTGAAAGAAACCAAGTCAAGCAATGAATCAGAGTGATTCCTTTGAACACGAACTCACAGAGATGCTTGATTATGCTGAAATAATCTCTGTGATTAACCAGAATCCCTGTTGTCTCAGACTAATTGTAGGAGGACATGTAGGTATATAAACTAATTCTCAATGTAAAAAAAATGTAAACAGTAATTCATATAATGTGTTTACACTGAAAACACAAAAGTTGTCTTTACTTAAACTATTAAGTAGCCTAATATGACTAAAATTTATTTAAATAAAAAAATAAATAAATCAAGAACCTACATTCATTTAACTTATTTTCCTAAAAAAAAAAATACATAAACCTAAAATCATAATTTATTTAAATAGCTTACTCACTCTGGTCATTATTTGATGTGATTGGCATGCATGCAGTTCTGCCTGGCAACAAGAAGACTAATGCATTGATTGGTAGATAATTAAAAAGGCGGGTCTCTCTTCATCTTGTCTGTTGAGGAACTGATAGGCCGAAAACCATGATTTATAGCCATGACATGATTTAGTATGTACATAAATAAATAAATAAATAAATAATAAAGAAGGGGCGAGTCCTGTAACTTCCAAAAGGAAAATCTGTGCTTATTTGTGCCTGATAATTGAATTGCAGAATTCCATATTGTATAATCTGCTGGATATGCATTTAAATAGGTATTGTCCCCCTACAGCTTCAATATAGTTTGACTTTCCGAGACACTTTCGCAACACTGTTATAATGTCGGGTTAAACCACCTGGTGCCTCAACGTGAAGATGAAATTCAAACCACATACACATGGTACATTACATATACATTCCCAGTAACCCACATGTCACCAAGTGAGAAATTCAAGATGTGTAATCTCGACCCAAGAGATGAAGCTGTCCTTCCGCATCATGTATTATTTACAAAATTTTCCATATTAATCATGGTTATCTTGTATCTGTTATATATCATTTTCATGCGGTATGAAAATGGAACATCGTTTTCTGCTGATTTCTGATGGCATAAAGCACTGCATATCTGTTTGTAAAGCATCCATAAATATGTGGGCTACATATAGAGACAATTGGGCCAAAAACACCTCGAACAATGCGTTTCCATATAATGTTTATAATGGGAAAGAGTCAAGCTGAATCTTCACAAAGCATCACGTGTCATCAAATCACATTTTGTTCATAATTGGATGAACAACAATTAGAACAATGAACTTTTATTTGTGTAATTATGAACCACCTGTTTCCAATTTACAACCAATGCCCCATAACAACAGGTCTGGAAAAACATCTCTCAGTGCTAAAAAAAAAATCATGCTCACGCTTAGATGCCAGTTCTGGCAATTAAAATTATTAATTGAATTTGACATAATTAAAATGTCGATAGAGCACTCTCATTGAGTTGCAAATGATTTTCCACAGTTCTGCAAATACAACAAAAGTGAAGCTCAGTAAGTGTCTGCGGAGATGCTAACTGCTGTCTGGAGTTGCCTTGGATCGATACCAACATTTTTGGCTCTGGTACCAATTCAGGGTACTAAATCGATACTTTAGGCAGCATATAAATAGCCTCCGGTGACTGATGAAATGAAACTGTCAAATGAAGCTGTCACTAGATTCAGCAATTTAATGCCAATAATTTGTGATTAGTCTCATACTGTATTTTTGTGTGCAATGCTTTAACACATTTACAGTTCCTTTTTTTAAGAAAAGAAAAGATAACATGTAACTGTTGGGTTATATCGGACCAGATTGTTTTAGTACCTGTGTAGTGTTCAAGCCTAGTCTGTAGGTATAACTACACTGATAAAAATGATTTTGTGGTGAAGTAAATACTACAGAAAAAAACAATGTAATTTACATGAAAAAGTTAGTTCAGGCAATAATTAAACCAACTAAATAAATTCTATATTAGTACTCCATTCAAGCGTGTAGAAATGAAAGCGTAAATATCAACGTTGTAAAATTAAGTAAAATTACTCAACTTTTCTGATACTGGTGTTCCCATCATGCACTGGGCCTTGAATAATTAATAAGAGTTCATTTTCTACTCAAAATGACACATTCAAACACCAAACCAATCCATTGTTACCGTTATTGTGTATTGTCTACCAAGTATTGAGGTTTCTGCGTTCACATGACGCATTATATGTGGATATAGTGTCTCACACAATATCTATTGTATTAATTACTTAGATGTGTCTAAATAAAGCATATACTTTAAAAGTGTGGTTTAACTCAATGTTACATTGTTAGAGTGAAATGTATTGCAAAGGAAACTTCAAATAAATAGATATTACTCAATCTTTTACTAGCCAAGTTAAAATGACTTATTTTCTTTGTTACTTTCACTTAACTTAGTTAAGTAACGTTTACTTAATTCCATATGTGAAATTTACTTTAAAAATATGCAAGTGAAATTTACTTAAAAAATATTCGTGCAAAAACTTGCCAAAGAAAAATTAAGTCAATTTTACTTATTGTTTTTTTCAGTGTACTTGATCTTCACCATTGTGAGGAAGAGGATGATGATGAAGTGGTGGGGGTGACAGATTCGCTCCACTAAACGCATCTCTCACAGATTAAAATGTATGTGTGAAAGTGTGTGCGTCTGTATAGGGGGTGGTTAGGAAGTCCTGTCAGGGCACATCAGGGAATATGAGCCGCTTTCTCTGCGCATGAAAATCAATCACCACTGCCTGAGAGCCACCTGCACTTCCTGCATCTGGAGTCGCCGTGATGCAGAACATTATCCCTCAGAGCCCGAGAGCACCGGAAATACTCCTGCGCTTTACTGCGGTTAGATAGCGTAAAGCATGACTAAGGAAAGAAGCTAGCGAAAACAACAGAAGAATGGAAAAAATAAATGGAGCGAGAACGAGGGGGAGGGAGGTGTGGTTATAAAAGCTTATTAGAGTTATGAGTTGTTTGTAGCATTGATGGTGATGATTCAGTGCTGTCTCTGACCGGATCTCTTACTCTGCGGCCAAGGTCATTATACAGAATCAAAACAAAATCATGCCATTATTCCTTATGCGGCCAGAAACCCTCATCTGTCACTAAAAAAAAGATATGACTTTTGAGTCGCTTTGACACAGCAAATCTAACAAGCCTGTAAACAAGCTGTTCACAGAAGATGCTTCCTTGCGATCAAAAACAGAGTGCAACAGAATGGAACAGAACTCTTGTTTTAGTAAAAGTTAAAGTTGACAGTAAGCAATTTGACAGTGGCTTAAAAATGCAGTGTAAGGACCAAAAACCAAAGACCAATGTCTACTCTATATACTCTATAAAAAACATTTATAAACTATACCGTTCAAATGTTTGGGGTTATTAAAATGTTTATTATTACATAGTTCTGGCATGAAACCCTAAATGGTGCAGGCTGATAGGTCTTTAGCTTATTGGTAGCAATCATGTCGTTATCTACTTTGCATCAGCGGTCAATGAGCTTGCTGCTCAAACATTCAAATACATGGCATTGTTTGCTATTAACAGTTTACAGCACACTTTCAGAACCCTCCCCCTACCCCATCCCCAACTCCACCTGTATTTACATTTACATTTACATTTAGTCATTTAGCAGACGCTTTTGTCCAAAGCGATGTACAGATTAGGACTAAATTAAGCGAGTTGTTGTGAAGAGGCAAAAAACAACGCAAGAAGTGCTCAAAATACGAAGTTCAGTTACGAAGTTACGAAGTAACATAAGCCCGATAAGCGAGGATTTAAAGGAAAAAGTTTATTTTTTATTTTTTATTTTTTTTTAGGTTAAGTGCTCACGGAATAGATGGGTTTTCAGCTGTCTTTTGAATGTTGTCAGGGATTCTGCATTCCGGATGAGGGTGGGGAGATCATTCCACCAGCATGGAACTGTGAATGAGAATGTTCTGGAAAGTTATTTTGTGGCTCTCTGTGATGGTACCATGAGACGTCGCTCGTTGCCCGATCGTAGGCTTCTGGTAGGGATGTAGGCTCGTAGGAGTGAGTGAAAGTAGGAGGGAGCTGAGCCTGTGATAGATCTGTAAGCAAGCATCAATGCCTTGAACTTGATGCGAGCAGCGAGTGGTAGCCAGTGCAGAGAGATGAACAGAGGAGTGACGTGGGCCCTTTTGGGCTCGTTGAAGACAAGACGAGCTGCAGCGTTCTGAATCATTTGTAGAGGTTTAGTTGCACATGAAGGAAGTCCAGCCAGAAGAGCATTGCAGTAGTCAAGCCTAGAAATGACCAGGCCCTGGACGAGAAGTTGTGTTGCATGCTCAGTTAGGAAAGGCCTGATCTTCCTGATGTTGTGCAGTGCAAATCGGCATGATCGAGTGGTCTTAGAAATGTGATCTGTGAAGGTCAGCTGGTCATCAAATATTACTCCAAGATTTCTGACCGACCTTGATGGGGTGATTGATGATGAATCTTGGATAGTGAAGTCGTGCTGTAGAGACAGATTGGCAGGGAGGACGAGAAGCTCAGTCTTTGCCAGGTTGAGCTGCAGGTGATGTTCCTTCATCCATGCTGAGATGTCCGCCAGACAGCTTGAGGTGTACCTGTATAGATCTGCTACAGGGTTAAATATGTTACATGTGCAGCAGCAGCAGCATGACTTACATGCTCACAGCAATGTCTGTGAATGTTTTGAAGGTAGCAAGTCTCGGTACTTTCTCTGCAGCAGCAGCAGCAGCAGCAGCAGTGTAGCAGATCTATTCCGCCAAGACCAAAAACATTAACATTGTCATATCCGTTAGCATGCCAATCTCTATTACCATACCAATCTCACGAGAGTTTTCATGACAGAAATAATAATTATATTCAGCAAGGACACATTCAAATGATCGAAAGTGAAAGTAAAGACATTTAATGTTACATAAAAAGATATTTCAAACAAAAGCTATTCTTATGAATTTTCTGTCCATCAAAGAATCCTGAAAAAAAGTCTCACAGTTTCCACAAAATAAACAAATAAATAAATAATTAAGAAGCCCAACTGTTTTCAACACACATTTCACTATATTACTGTTTTTACTATATTTTGATCAAAGAAATGCAGCCTTGGTGAGGATTGAGCATTATTTTTAAAATCTTACTGACCCCAATATATATTTAAGAAAACTCCATTTTGATATTGTCACATTGTTTCATTTTCAAGGACTTTTATTTTGTCTTCATTATTTCCTGCTCCTGTTTGACCCACGACAGTGCACTTTTTGGGCAAATTCCAATCGGAAGTGAGAATCCCTATGCCCTACTCACTCCGAAGGGCAGAACAACACCATAAATAAACTAAATTACTTCCTTGAAGTGACCATTGCATGTTCCCTTCGCTAACAGACCTGTGTAAGGGCCACTTCGTAAAAGGGTTCAGTTATTTACTTCGTTTAGAACGCTCCTGCAAATGGCGTCCCCTTCCCAAAGTGCCCTTCAAGGGGGCAAAAACGGCATTTGGTATGTGCTGTTTGTGTGTCTCCATAATCAAACAAATCACTTGATTCAACTTATCAGCTCATTAGAAGAAACTCCAGGACCTGAAATGGGTGTGTCAGACAGAGGAGATTTCAAAATGTTCAGTGTTGGGGGTCCTCCAGAACCAAGGATAAGAAACACTGCCCTACACCATCGGTGAGAGTGAGGAAGATATCCTCTACCCAGTACTGGCAGTCCATCCCTAACACCATTCTGAGACCGTCCAGCCCATCATTGAACCCAGAGCTAAAGGTGTGTTCACGCCATGTTAAAATAACCGTAATTTCACAGTTTCAACATGTTCATGTCCTTGAGAGCTCCTACTTGTACCACACGACCGCTGTACCACCTGACCACTGCAGATTAATTTAGGTGTTGATAGTGTCACTATAGAAACGCATAAATCCCAGTCCGAGGACTAGAACAGCTCATTATTTCCTGTGTTTCGTTTGTTGTTTTGCTTACTAAGTATGTTTTCATTGGTTGTCATTGTGATTCATTGGTTCATTGATCTCACACCAGCTTAATATTCAGGGGCCGGTTGCACCAGCTGTGCGTACAACTTAGCCTAGTTTTCACGTAAATGGGCACTAAGATACAACTTATGCAGTGCTAAATAATTTTGCATTGCATTATTAAACTTAGTTGAAGTGTAACTCTATGTATAAACTAAATATTTAGGAAGCCTCAGATCAGGAGTAACGGTAGGAATAAAATAGTAGACTGCAGGCTGAACTGCATCAATAAGTTCTTCTTTTACCTGACTGACTTCAATTCTTTAGACATACAGTATATGATAATGCTGACATTTGCACTCGCTTATATTTAAAGGAGACATATCATGCTTTTAAATTTAAAACCTTTTCTACCCCTTTTCTGATGTGCGTCTGAGAGCAACTCGTTTTGGTGCGGTCTCTTTAAATACAATTGAGACACTCCATACTAGAGTTCTCAACGGGCCTGAAAATTACAACCCGACCCGACCCGGCCCGTGGCTTTTAAAGCCCGGACCCGATGTAACCCGACACATAAACATGAATTATCTGCCCGAACCCGACCCGCGGCCCGACGCCGCGTCGGATTTTTATTTCTCTCATACACGTATTATCATGACCAGCAGACGGGAATTCAAATCAACCTTTAATGTTCACGCCTTTTAACAATACAAACAATACAAACAACTGAAACAATAAACTTTAAATATATAAATAGGCTGTAGTAGCGACGGTGAATTCACCTGCGGCAAGTTTATTTCTCACCAGCTCCATCTTCTTCTCCAGGCTAAAGGCGTGCATGCAGCGGCGTCAGGTCTGCCCCCGCCCCTCTCCATGATGCACGTTACACGCAGCAGCCAGACTTTCTTTACGGTGAACAGCAGCGATGATTAATAAAGTTTTTTTTTTTTTTTTTTTTTTGAGCGGAAAAGATTAAGCCCGAGGTCCTATTGGGCATGTGTAATGAAGCGTGTGGGTTACTACATCCAACAACCGAACATTTTAACTTACCCTCTCGTAACTTCTGCATCTTTGAGCTTGGACTACAAAATTGCAGCGAGAAATAAAAATGGCGGATTGCTCGAAGTGTTGGGCTGGAAGTCAATGTCCTTATTTGGCAGTTCCGCTGCAAATACTGTGACGTAATAGTTCACAAAACGTCATAGATAACAGAAAAATCTGAACAGGTTGAAAAATAAGGCCAAAACAGAATATAAAGATATTATGAAGCACCTGAAGAGAATAATTTCAACTTTTCTGTACTTCTAAACCCTCCAAATATACAGCAAAATGCATTTAAGGGCTAAAAAAGTGGATTTAGCATGATATGTCCCCTTTAAAGAGAGAGAACATTATGTGAACAGATTACTTTGTTAGTGGCTCATCAATACAAACCCTTCCTACAGTGTGTGCATCTGCCCCATTGGTCCCTGTTGTGTATGTCAAATAAAATCAATCATAATCTATAAATGTTATTTCTTATGTTTTTTTGTTTGTTTTGTTTTTGTATCATTACTTATTTATCTTTATTAATTTCATAACAATTCTTAACAGTTTCTGAATGTTATTTACATATAAAAACATATGTTATTCATGAATCATGATTAAGGGTCCTATTTAATGGAAACGTTTTTTACTGTTAGTTAAGTGAGGCAAAATAAGTTAGAATGAAGGATCAACTGAAATTCCCAGCATTTAAACAATTTATGCTCACGTTTTTGAAGGCTGCTGGATCATTGAGGGTAAACGTCATATTGTGCGACTACGCATTACTTTACGGAGAGTTTATGACCTACTAGCTAGGTTCTGCCTTACGAACAAATGTGCAATGGAATAAAATACAGAGTTAGTTACAAACTAGCTAGTAGTTACTAAGCCTCTATAGTGTGGACTTTAGGTTCCAATTTAAGAAAGAACTTACGAACCCGACCCAGTTCATTATCCTGTGTATATGCCCTTAGTTCTTTCAGTTCTTTGTCTAGTGGTGTTTGTGTCTTGCACATTGTTTAGTTTATTTTCTTTATGCGGATGAAATGTTTATGCAGCTAAAGGTCCAATATGCCTTGCCTCATCATTATCATCACTAATATTTTATATTATATTATATTATATTATATTATATTATATTATATTATATTATATTATATTATATTATATTATAAAGCCATTTTTTTTTGTTTTTTTTTTGGAATGCCACAATAATGAAATTAATTATTTTAATTTGGGGACTTTTCTCAGCAAATATTTATATATGCAAATAAGTGGGTTAATTAAGCAGCATATCATAATTAATGTAATACACCATAATGTAATTCCTTCTTATCCATTCATTTCTTTTGTACTGCCTCAGGTACCAAAGCCAATTCTGTGTGTTTTTACCACGGTAAGGGTTGAAACGGCACATCCAACAACAACAAATATGTAGCTGGAATTCACATATTTAACATAGCAGGCAAACAAAGCTGTGCTGATGGATGGATTCTGGTGGGTGGTGTGTGTCCATTTGAGTGTGCGTTTGCAGGATGGGAGGAAGGGAAACGGCACCAAACTCATTCTTCAATTTAATCCAGCCACTAGTTGACTGACAGGCCTACCGTTTGAAGTACGTCCTTGAGAGGGACATGCACGTAATATATAATACACGGGTGTGCACGCCCACGTGCACTTTCAGAGACATTCACTGATCAATAAGATCTCTCCTTTGCAAGAAACAGACGGAAATTGCATGCTATAGGAGTTTCCTATCTCATAGCACCACATATTAATATTAGAGCCATCTGACAGGAGAAAAAAAATAAAAAAGTTGGCTTGTTAGTGGAGAACCTGTCTCATTCCTCCATGCCAGTCAAAGAGCCCACAGGATGTGCTGTGAAAACCTGCCATTCCTCCACGCGTTGTGTATGTGTATGTGTGTGTGTGCGCGCGATTGTTCAGTGCGCCATTAAGAGTCGAGACGTTATCTTCTGAGGTAAAATATCCGTTTGCTCCTCTGCCTAATAAGTTGTGTGAGAATACATGTGTGTTTATGTGAGGCTTTAATCAGGCTCTTTGTAGGACATGTCATCCCGTGTGCCTTTTGATATGAGGTGTAATTGGTACAGAAGTCTGAGGGCTGTAAATGAAGTGTGTGATCTCAATATAGAGCATCTATCTGAAGAGGATAGAGGTAGTGGATGCTAGCAGATGGAGTGGGTGTTTGATTTTGCACTATAAAGCTTTCAAAATGTATGCCTTCTTAAAGTCTTCTCTTTAATTTTATTAAGGTGTGGTCACATTTACCAGCGGAATCCAGTCATTTCAAAAGGAATCCATGCAAGCTGGAATTTCGCGTGAGGATGAAAGGATTTCCCTGTACAAATTGCAGAGTTCAAATGGTCACACAACTTTTCTTCGTTGCCCAACAGAAAACTGCTTGTAAGCTGTGCTTCATACATATGGACAATTGGCCTTTTTTGCCTGCAAAATTTCACTAATGTGACCTCACCTTTAAGATGCGGGCACATTGTTATCAATTTTTTGCGGGCAAATTCCAGTCATTTCAAGAGAAATTCACACGATCTGGAATTTCACATGCTGAAGAAAGATTTCCCTATTCATGTTTTGCAACAAATTCAGTTGGTCACACGAATTTGCTGCGTTGACCCATAAAAAGGTACTAGTTTGAAAGTGACTTCAGTGTGAGCTGTGCCTCATCCCTCTATACTATTGGCAGACAACTGACCTTTGTTGTGGTTACATTAACTGAAGTTGTGGTTACATTAACCATTGTTCGGCAAATTAACTTCTTTGTGAGCTGTGTTTCATGCATCATTACACTACTGACAGTAGACCTTTTTTGCCCATAAATTGTTGCTAATGTGACCACACTTTTAACCCTTAAATGCATGAATGTTTCGGCAATCATTATTACATATTCGGGTCTTTAGCGACCCAGATCTTTATCTAACACGGATGGATCTTTACCTGTCGCAATAATATAAAGCTCCCCTGGTATTAGATTACAGAAGAATAAATTGAAGCATATTTTGTTACTTTTTGGAGCTTGGAAGGGTTCAGTTTGAGCAAATGTTGTATACCATCATTACTTTTCTCATCAGAGCTCATTTCCCAGTACATTCAGCATCTGGCTCATATTCGCGAAACTATCATTTTCAAAATCTTCAAAATTAGTTCCTTCAATTTCTTAACTTCTTCACCAGATCGACCATCAAGTGACGGTGACATTAATATTTATTTGCTTTCAGTACTTGCTTTGCAGTAAATCTCTGAGCTATTACAAGTTTTGCTGATGGAAGATTTCCTCACACACATTTCAGTGAAAGTTTCAGTGGGTCACGTAAATCCAGTTTTGACCAAAACAAAGTGTTGGCTTGAAAGCAACTTCAAGCTGTGCTTTATCCATCGCTACACTGTTAGAAAAATCTGTAGAAATTACAGTATTACTGGCAGCTACTTGCCAGTAACTTACTGTAGATTTAAATTGATGTTATTTACTGGCAACAATTTGTTCAAAATTAAATGAACATTAAACATTAACAAGTCTTTATCTTTACAGAATAAAACTAAAATAACATCCTCATGCAAAGCATTCTGGGAACCAAAATCTGAAGGAAAAAAACAGAAAAAGGTTGATGAAGATTTCTGGTTCCCAGAATGCTTTGCATTAGATTGTTATTTTATAATTTTATTCTTTAAAGACAAAGACTTGTTAATGTTTAATGTTCATTTAACTTTGAACAAACTGTTGCCAGTAAATAACATAAATTTAAATCTACAGTAAGTTACTGGCAAACAGCTGCAAAACTACAGCAAATTTTTTACAGTGTACTGTACATGATGACAACAGACAATAGACCTTTTTCAGCGGGTCACGTGAATCGAAAATAGACCCTTTTTTTGCCCACAAATTTGAAAATTTTGCTAATGTGATCACACTTTATTTTCATTGGCCAAATCCAGTAATTTTTTAAGAAATCGGCATGATCATGAATTTAATGTGAGGGCGAAAGATTTTCGCGTTGAAGAGAATTTGCCGCGTTGACCATCAGAAAACTGCTTGGTTTGAAAGTGACTTCTGTGTGAGCTGTGCTTCATAAATCTACCTTATTGACAACTGATCTTTTTTGCTAAATTTCAGGAATGTCACCGCAGTCAGGCACATTAAGAGCATTTTCTCCTTTCCTTGCACATACAGGTGTGTGAGTCAGTATGTGTTTGCGGTGTCAAGTCAGTGACTTCACGTCTCACTTCTTGATAGCAGATGTGAAATCTTAATTAGAGTCAGGGGAGCTTTCCTAGACCAGGTGTGCGGTTCTTTGTACATGAAAGAATGAGAAAACAAAAGGAAAAAGATACAGACGCATAGCGAGACTGTGTGTGTGTGTGGGTTTGAGTGCGCGTGGTGGTGTGAAACAGGGTGACAGGTGTATTAGTTAAAGCCCTGCTGGGGGCTGATCTCCAGGTGAACAGAGACTGAAACATGGTGCTTATGTTAAGTCACAGCCCTGGGCTCTTGCTCTGTAAATAGGCTCATATTTCACACTTCCAAAGTCTGTTTGTCCATGGGTATACTACTACTGTAACTGCCTTACATGACAGACATTAATCTCAACCGCTCATAATGCCGGTGGGAAACACTGCGGCCAATCAGAGCTCTGATGTGTCATGCCAACCAATGGGGATTTCTGAAACAAAATGGCACTTTTTGTAAATTCCCTGATAATTAATACTGACAAGGTGTTTGTGATTCAGTTAATGAATCTGTTGCCATTTCATTTATATATATCACTCAATACAAGTGATCAAGAGACGTAAAACATACTTCTGAAAATAATTAAATAGGATTAAAAAGCTTAACTAACATTTATGTCACATTAACCATATTTGACACTAAAACTGTTGTTCTGTTCTGATTTCTTGACATTAATATTTAATGTAGGCAACATCTTTTTTTGAGAGAGAGAGAGAGAGAGAGAGAGAGAGAGAGAGAGAGAGAGAGAGAGAGAGAGGAAAAGGACTTGCAAATGACCCTCAAGCAGCAACTAAAACATTGAGACACAGCTGTGATATACATTGGAGTTATGACCACAAGGCTATATGGCTCTGACATATTAATGGACATTTAACAATTATGACATATCTTTTCTTTGCTTTTGAAGAGAAATTGAATGCCTTGAAACTGAATGCACTACAATTAAAAAGGAACAAAACATTTTACAGGGAATATTTTATTTATTTTATTAATGATTATTATTTTTAGTTTATGCTTGTAAAATTGTATTAAAAGCAAACAACTGAGATTAATTAACTAACATTTTTTTTAATTAATCACAAAACATTTTACAGGCAATTTTTCTTTTTTTAATTATCATTTATATTTATAAAATGTTGTCAAATTAAAAATCTGAGAATAACTAACAAAAAATATTGAAATAAATCACAATCAATTATTTATTCAATTGACAGTTCTATTTTCCCCGTGTTCTTTGTTGCTAACAATTTTTGTAGCATTCCACATTTGTAAGCCACTTTTCATAAGAACATCTGCTTAATGAATAAATGTAAATGCAATCAAATACTCATTAATATACATCAGCTAGGTAATGGGCAAATTGCAAGCAATATAGCTATTTCCCATGACTATATAATGTAATTTAATTATTTTTTATAATTTTGCCTTTTTTGTTGTTGTTGCTATAGTACAGTATATCACATGAAAAGAATGTAGCAATACACATTTCACAGTATTTAATGACAGACAGTAATATTATAAGTTTATTATAACAAACAGCCAGAATAATTCTAAAATAAAATAAATGAATACCCGTTCATCACCAGTATATATTACACTGAATATATGCCTAGCACTCAAAAGCAACATTGTGCAGTGAAGTACACATGGGTGTCTGATACAGTAGTTCAGTCCTTCAATAAGCCATCAATAATGTTTAGACATAGTAGTTTGGATAAAGAAAGAGCCACAGGACCACTAGTCAATAGCAGATCTGTAACGGCGCTCTGTGGTTATTTAGTCTCACCTGGCTCCTTCTGTCATACATCAACACTGATTTTAAACTGAGGCCAAGGAAAGTACAGCAGAAATCTGAGCTGACAACATCTGAAACTGAATAAAATATTACTGTTAGTCTGAAAGAGTTGGTACTTTCCACAAATAGTGTAGGCTAAGGGTCTGTGAAAGGAGATGCATAGCCTTAATTCAGAAGATCTCAGGAGGTCAAGAAAATATGAATAATTTAGGGAATAATTAATTCCCTCTTTTTTTTTTAATTCCTAATTTTTCCCTTTTCTGGTCTGCCTGTGTTCCAGTTAGTCTTCTTGGTTAAAAATTAGCGCTACCTGTTCTGTTTTATCTCGATTAGGCTACTCTGTCTGTGTATTTACGTCCTTAGTTTCCTCAGTTCTGTGTTCAGTGTCGTTGATGTTTGGTTTTAGTTATAGCTGCCCTGGTATTCTTGTGTTTCCTTCTTGTTTTGTGATTCCGCTTTATTGTGTGCTTCTTTATAGTAGTGATGTAAAGTTCGATTCATTTCCGCGAACTGGTTCTTTCGGACAGTTTGTTTCAATGAACTGGTTCAAAAACAGATTCATCGGTTCCTTACGTCATCAACCAATGAGGGTACTACGCATTTGTTTTCTAACAACGCAGTGCCATGTTATATCAATGAAACATTCAAATAAAGTAATTTGTGTCGATACATTTTGAAACATTCTTAAAATTTTTGAAACGTATATCCTGATTATTACCTGTCATTCACTTAAGTTAATGATTTTTCTGGTCACAGTTTAACTTGCAGATCTTTTATCGGATATGACTGACCACTAATATTCAGTAGCCTACATCTGGGATAAGATTTCTAAAAGTTTCGCACCTACAGCACACATTACAGACATGCATAAACACGGATATTTTCTACATGTCTAAAGTGTATAGAAAGTCTAGATAGTCTTTTAAACTCCTTGATTTCGCTTAATAACTTATAATATAATCTGAATGCACAATAAAATAGTAAAATTTATTTAGGCTACATCTCTCGACAAAAAGGTTTTTGCAGGTTTTAATCAAATGTTATTTAATAACAGTGGTCATAATAAGCATATTTCACAGGCTTGCATAATATCGCCAACTCACTCATCAGACTCGGTAATCCTCGGCAAACTTCGACAGCTGGTTGAACCGGCTCAGAGTCGGACGTGCTACTTCGGCTTGTTCTTGCATCTTGCGTCATCAATCCGGAACTAAAATTAAATTTAGTTCAATTAATGAACCGGCTCGACCGGGTACTTCACATGAACCGGCTCAAAAGAATGATTCGTTCAAGAACCGAACATCACTACCTTATAGCAACCACATGACAGTGTGTCATAAATACTTTTAAAAAAGTCATAGGAGACCAATGTGTACCATTCTTGGACACTGCTATTGTGTTTGTGCACCAGTACATTGTTGTCAGGCCCAGTAAATATTGAGTAGCTCTCATCAGACACTTCTTTTCCTCTCATCCCTTTCATTACCTCATTTCTTTCACAATCTCCATTCCTCTCTTCAACCTTCATTTTTCCACCTCTGGTGTGATTTTATGCTGCCAGTGTGTGCGAGTGTGATATTCCAATGATTTTATTATGTAAATGAATCTCCATTTCACAAGTGCTGCACATCTCCCACTGACGGCATGTATTAATCAAAGTGTCTGTGTGCATGCAGGACGGTGTGTGTACTTTGTGCACATGTGAATAATTCTGTAGCAGTGTGGGTATTTCTTCATGTCTTTGAACCTCCTACGTCTTTTAAGACAACAACATCCGTAAGTGTTCTCAAAGGACAAGGAGTATTTCATCCTCTTCCTTAACTCCCTCATTCATTCATTATAGCAACAGCACAAACATGTGTTTTACCACAAATTTAAAGTCAACATGAACCCCATTTAGTATCTTAATGCCCATATTGTGAACAATTTATTGCTTTACGTTACTCCAGAGAAAAATGTTTTTCATAAGCTTAAATCAAAATGTAACTTGCTCTTCCTCTGAAATGACTTTCCTGACTTTTCAAAAGGTTCACCTTTGTACCTTATTTACCTCTAAAAGGGATTTTATAAAAGTACATATTAGTACTTAATCTGTACATATTATTCCATTTTGAAAGCGGCCCTATGACAGCTTTTATACTGTACCTTTTGTATCTGATAGTGTTGGATAGTGTTAGCAAAATAGCTAGGCATTGTTTTAGAAATGTCACATTATAGAGTTGCACCAAATCCATGTTGACCTTAAAAAATGCGTATGCTTCCAGCCCTTATTAACCACATGATTTTCATGATGTTTGGTTTCGTTAACAATTCTCTCGCATGTACAGTATTCTGCTGAGGATACAGATGGAACACCTTGATAAAATACTTTGAAAGTGTTCACTGCATTACTATTCAGCGTGAAACACACAATGGTACCAGAAGTCTGATTCTCAAGAAAATGACTCAATTGGTTATTTTGCTTTTAGTCAATCAAAAACATAAAAACAGTGAAGTATGATTCTTGAGAAAATAACTCTTATGAGCCCTTTCTTTTTACTGAATCATACAGTACAACCAATGAAGTCTGATTCCCAAGCTAAAGACTCAAGTTTCTTTTAACGAATCAGAAATACCAGCCCGTTCTCATCCCAAGGCGTCATATACTGACGCTTTTGACATTTCGTCTACATCGAACGCACATGGCACCCTTTAGCGTCAATATGAGACGCAGATAGATATGGGCCAGAAGGCGCCTCTTAGCGGTCTAACCCTTACCCTACACTAGACTTAAAACTACCCATAACCGAACAAAGCTCTGTGCGTCTCATATTGACGCTAAAGGGTGCCATGTGCGTTCGATGTAGACGAAATGTCAAAAGCGTCAGTATATGACGCCCAAGGATGAGAATGCGTTGGAAATACAGTGAGACTAGTGGAGTCTCTATTTAAAACTATTTAAAAGTAAAACTATTTTTGAGCAAAATACTCTTATGAGTTTCTTTTTATCAAATCAAAAACATATAACTCAGTCAGTAAAAATCTGATTATCTTTTCTTCCATAGGCTATTGAAAGTGAAAGTTTGAATTTGTCTTCTGCATTAAACCCATTTCCTGCCAGAATCGAGACTTGACCCTGCAACCTTCGGGTTACCAGTCTGATTCTCTAACCATTAGACCACGATTTCCCCCATGTTGTGAAGGACATCAGAGTGAAGCGGATTATCGGAAAATAAAAAAATGTCGTTCTATGCATCAACTGTTAATTAGATGCAGGTAGGCCCGAATTGTGAGCTTGCAATGAAGAAAGTGGCAGGGTTTAAGCAGACTAAATTATTGGAGAAGTGCGAAATACATCACTACAGTAGAAGTCATTTCAGATTTAGTTTTTATTAACAATTCGATGACATTTCAATTAAACAATTACTAGCTCAAAAAAAAAAAAACAAACAAAAAAAAACAATATCAATAAGATGCATTTGGATCAGGGCTGGGCAACTCTGGCCCTTGAGATTCATTTTCCTGCAGAATTTAGCTCTAACACATATCAAACTCATAGCTTTTTTAAATCCTGAAGTCCTTGAGTAGCTTGACCAGGTATGTTTGATTGGTATCAGAGATAGACTTTGCAGAAAAGTGGATATAGAGGGCCAGAATTGCCCAGCCCGATTTAGGTGAATTTCCATTTCATGCCGACTTTAACAGCAATTGTTCAGTTCCTTATGTTTTCCATCCCTCAGCATATCCATGATTTATATGCAGATAGTACCACTCATTATTATGCAATCTGACCTTAGAGGAGATCACACAAAATAAACAAGCCATTTAGCATTTACATCTGGAGTAAGGACAGAATAGGTCACCTATAGGTCAGGTAAAGGTCATAGATATAAGGGCTCTTTGTGTCTTTGAAATGTAGCTAGATCAGGGTAACGAATAGTGCACATAAATACAGGGTTGTGACACACACACACACACACACACACACACACACACGCGCGCACATTATTAAAGTGATCACTCTTTGAGCTCTGTAGGTGGCTCTGTTTACAACTCACCATGTTACAGAACATTCTCACCTAAAGACATTAAAAAGCTATGTAAACACACGCACAGCAAGTTTTCCCTTTTGAAACATGCAGTTTCGTTTCATCATCCTTTGTGTTGTTAATTGTCTCATGGCTGAATATGTAAATTGATACAGAACATGCATTTGGGACGATGGCTTTTTGCTGTTGAATATCTTTCTTATGTTTAAATGACACAACAAATTCCACCCTCAGAAACAAAGAACAACAACACTCGTCCTCTCGTATTCACCTACTCAAAGTTTTAGTGCTTTATCTCATTTAAAGATGAAAACATGATTGTGTGTGTGTGTGTGTGTGTATGACATGGTGCAAATGGGTTTGATGCTTGTCTTGAGTGTGAAGCCCCCCATGGCTGCACTGATTCTCATTAAGGGTAGAAGAGACATGGAGGCATTTTCACAGCAGGACTGGAGCAATCAGCCTCACACATTTAACTGGACTAATACCTTTGAATTAGACCCCCAAAATGCCCCTTTATGGATATACTGGGACTCCACATGTCTCTCCACCAGTTTCTTTTTTTTGGCAGAGAAAATAAATTCAATTGGCAAATCACTGGAACATATTCTAATTGAATTTCACATTGAAGTGGGAAACCAATTTAGGTCTGAATTCCCACGTTAGTGCTTCCATTACTCATAGTGTGCGTGTAGAAAAGCATATTCTGGAATAAGATGGCAAGACCTATTCTGGAAGATTTTCATGTAACATGACTGTTTATTAAAATGCAGGAGATAGAATAGTTAAAGAGAAGTACGTCTAGCCATGTTAACAACACAGGCTGATATTGCTGCTGATATGTGCTTTTTAACTAGTTTTGCTTCAGTATAAGTTATGTTTTATATATATATATATATACAGTGAGGAAAATAAGTATTTGAACACCCTGCTATTTTGCAAGTTCTCCCACTTGGAAATCATGGAGGGGTATGAAATTGTCATCGTAGGTGCATGTCCACTGTAAGAGACATAATCTAAAAAAAATAATCCAGAAATCACAATGTATGATTTTTTAACTATTTATTTGTTTGATACAGCTGCAAATAAGTATTTGAACACCTGTCAATCAGCTAGAATTCTGACCCTCAAAGACCTGTTAGTCTGCCTTTAAAATGTCCACCTCCACTCCATTTATTATCCTAAATTAGATGCACCTGTTTGAGGTCGTTAGCTGCATAAAGACACCTGTCCACCCCATACAATCAGTAAGAATCCAACTACTAACATGGCCAAGACCAAAGAGCTGTCCAAAGACACTAGAGACAAAATTGTACACCTCCACAAGGCTGGAAAGGGCTACGGGGAAATTGCCAAGCAGCTTGGTGAAAAAAGGTCCACTGTTGGAGCAATCATTAGAAAATGGAAGAAGCTAAACATGACTGTCAATCTCCCTCGGACTGGGGCTCCATGCAAGATCTCACCTCGTGGGGTCTCAATGATCCTAAGAAAGGTGAGAAATCAGCCCAGAACTACATGGGAGGAGCTGGTCAATGACCTGAAAAGAGCTGGGACCACCGTTTCCAAGGTTACTGTTGGTAATACACTAAGACGTCATGGTTTGAAATCATGCATGGCACGGAAGGTTCCCCTGCTTAAACCAACACATGTCAAGGCCCGTCTTAAGTTTGCCAATGACCATTTGGATGATCATGGGAGAAAGTCGTGTGGTCAGATGAGACCAAAATATAACTTTTTGGTCATAATTCCACTAAACGTGTTTGGAGGAAGAATAATGATGAGTACCATCCCAAGAACACCATCCCTACTGTGAAGCATGGGGGTGGTAGCATCATGCCTTGGGGGTGTTTTTCTGCACATAGGACAGGGCGACTGTACTGTATTAAGGAGAGGATGACCGGGGCCATGTATTGCGAGATTTTGGGGAACAACCTCCTTCCCTCAGTTAGAGCATTGAAGATGGGTTGAGGCTGGGTCTTAATGACCCGAAGCACACAGCCAGGATAACCAAGGAGTGGCTCTGTAAGAAGCATATCAAGGTTCTGCCGTGGCCTAGCCAGTCTCCAGACATAAACCCAATAGAGAATGTTTGGAGGGAGCTCAAACTCTGTGTTTCTCAGCGACAGCCCAGAAACCTGACTGATCTAGAGAAGATCTGTGTGGAGGAGTGGTCCAAAATCCCTCCTGCAGTGTGTGCAAACCTGGTGAAAAACTACAGGAAACGTTTGACCTCTGTAATTGCAAACAAAGGCTACTGTACCAAATATTAACATTGATTTTCTCAGGTGTTCAAATACTTATTTGCAGCTGTATCACACAAATAAATAGTTAAAAAATCATACATTGTGATTTCTGGATTTTTTTTTTTAGATTATGTCTCTCACAGTGGACATGCACCTACGATGACAATTTCAGACCCCTCCATGATTTCTAAGTGGGAAAACTTGCAAAATATCAGGGTGTTCAAATACTTATTTTCCTCACTGTATATATATATATATATATATATATATATATATATATATATATATATATATATATATATATATATATATATACTTTTTATTCTAGAGTGGCCATGAATATTAGCTGCACAACCCTGAAAAAAAATTTTTTTTAGAGTGATTTAAACTAAAGATGCTAAATGTATTTTACCATTTGTTTAGTGTCATTGTTTTTAAAAAACACTTATTAATGTTTTTGAAAGAAGTCTCTTATGCTCACCAAGGCTAAATTTATTTGATCAGACAATTAAAACAGTAATATTGTAAAATAGTATTACTATTGTTTTATATTAACTATTAACTGTTTTCTCATTTAATGTACATTAACATGTAATGTATTCCTGTGATGCAAAGCTGAATTTTCAGCATCATTACTCCAGTATTAAGTGTCACATGATCCTTCAGAAATCATTCTAATACGATGATTTGATGCTCAAAAAAAACACATGTATTATTATTATTACAGTTAATATTTTTCTGGAAATCATGATATTTTTTATGGGGGTGGGTGGGATTCTTTGACGAATAGGAGGAATATGATAATGGTGACATGTATAGGTTTGTTTTTCATAGGAAAATACATTACATATAAATTAATCTATTATGATTATATATACATAAAGCATTTATTCTAACAGTATTCAGCTCTTTAAACTTGACAATAAAATAAAACATGAAACAAACATGACTTAAAACTGAATGCATCTCTTAAATCAAGAAAAAAACCTTGATCATAAATGGTATATTATCATGAAAGTCATGGAGGACTTTAGTTGCTCCTACTTAATGCAAAATGTACGAATATATGCATATGTTTATTGCTAAGCTAGTATGAGGAGTGTGGCAGTAAATTTAATTTGAGGTTTAAAAGTACAAAGAGCTGTTTTATAATTCATAGACCCTTCTGAGAAGAACTCCATCAAACTCTTTATTTCAGTTTTCACTTCCTCAGTGTGAAAACATGAAATATTAAACAGAGGTTGTTGTTGTTGTTGTTGGTGTGTGTGTGTGTGTGTGTGTGTGTGTGTGTGTGTGTAATACATTAATATCTCTGCACCCCTTTTGACAGCAGATTAATGTAGAGGGTGTTCATAATCCTCAAATGCCAAAATAAAACCAAACACAAAAATATAAACAAACAAAAACAAAACATCTTCGCTTGAATACTCTTCTCACAAGAACAGAGTAAAGGAGATAGAGAGAGAGGTGCACTCCAATATTCTTTTCTATTTTCTTCACTGTGCTATTTAATTACTAAAATATCTCTGACCTGACACAAAAGAATGATTCATTCACAAATCATTGATGATTTCAACTAGACATTACTGTATGTAATTGAATTCCTATGTGTCGGGTAGAGAGCTGATGTGAAGAATTTCAGTGAATAACAGTTTCAATCTGAATGATTAAAAGTTTAAATTCAATCAAGTGATTAAATGTAAATGCCATGACTTTGAGGGCAATTGTAACTGGTAAAAAATGTGAATTGAACATTTTAATATAGCATTTCATCAGAAAATCTGTGCACTGTAAAAACATAAGTTGCTGCCTTAAATTTTTAACTACAATCAACTTTGTTGATGTTTAAGTAATTTCAACTTAAATTACATTAAACTGACTTGAATTGAATCTTTTATAATATAAAAATGCTGAAAATGAACTTATTTTGATGAGTTAAAGCAATGTAAAAACATATGTTGTCATAACTTATTGATCATTTACAAAAATAAAAGTACTGATATTGCACTTAACACAAAAGTGTACAAAAAACGTGTTCAATGCTCTTAATAAAATTTAGGAACATTTTTCCACAAAATTATATAAAGCGCTTCCAACAAAATGTTATTGGATCCTGTACATCCAGTTATGACCAATGAAAATGATACATGTTAGTCCTACTGCTTATGAAATTTCCATGCAGTGAAGTTGAGCTGTGACAAAATGTTCAAGAATTGTGTTGCATCAGCTCATTTTTACTACATTGAACTAGCAGCAAAAACCCACTTGAATGAAAGCTATGTTATAGTTTCTTTTGGCATATAGAAATATTTCTAATACCAATAGCTGGCAGGTAATAGTTGCTGTAATCTGTCAGTTACAATTGCTGCCCTTTTCTCCAACTTCAATTGCTTTGGGAATGTTGGAATTTCTTACAAATATCCGCTGACACTGAGTTTTAAGAGAAAGAGAGTGAGGAATGTAATGGGCAACATTGGAGGGAGAAACTAATAATGAAGACTGTTTGTTGAGGAACCCAGAGGAAATCATCCTGTTCTCTGAACACTGAGAGGGTCAGTAATATGAGCACCTGAGCCCTACACAAAGGAACTTGACCAATCTATATCAGCAATAATGCAACTTCGTGTTCTCAGAAAGCAACGGTTTGGCTTTCATTAAAATCACAGAAACACAAATTCTGTTTTTCTTTCCTTCGAAATGTATTCATCTGCTCTTCCTCTTGCTCTATCCACATGAGGTCACATGATGTACACTGGATAGTATGTGTCATGGGAGCAAAAGGTCATCCAGCTGCCGCCATGTGGATGTGAGAGCGGATGAAAGCATTGTAATGAATATGTATCAGAGTGTGCATGTGTGCGAACATGGCTGCATGCAAATACGCCTTTGTTTGCATCAGGATTTGTGTGGATGAGTGTGTTCAGGTTTTTCTAAGCTTCAGGGTCAGTTTGTGGGCAGTGGACCGGCGTACTAACAGAGTCACACGTCTGGAAAGCTCTTTTTCATCTCTGCTCTATTTTTTCTTCTCTTTGAAGTAGCCTGAGGTTGCGTGCACTCATCTCTTATGCTGGCATTTCACTTATTTATGTATTGTGTGGACTGAAGTGAGGTTCGGCTGATGTCTTGTGATCACAAAGCGATGTTGCACTTTGTACTGCTCCGTACTGGTTAAAATGTCCTAAATCACTGGCGGTTCGCTGCCATCAGAGAGTGTGTGAGAAAAACATCGCTCCCTTTCTCCCTCTTTTGGTTATTCGGGGGTGTAGTCAAGATGAATCGCAGGTATCTCCTCTAGGATTTGAGATGCATGCAACAAATAATGTTCCTGTACTGATTTCACAACTTGCTTGAAAAGATTTGCTTAAACTAACCTGAGAGGGTTCGCGCTGGTCTTATCTAGTTTACGCTGGTGGCTTGGTCACACAGATGTTCAGGTTTAGCTGGTCAGCCTGATTGTCTTCCAGCATGACCAGCTATAAAATACCTAAAACCCTGCTAAATAAAAATATGAAATCAGCCTAGGTCGGTTTACTGCTTTTAGCCTGGTCAGAATAGTCACAAAAAGAAAATAATAAAATAAAATAAATAATAACAAAATAAAATGTTTTTTTATTTATTTTTTTTTTTTTTTATTGATATTTCCATATAGAATTTAGCTTTGTTTTTTCTACTTGTAAGAATGTTCAGAATGTGTAACAGTGCAAAGAACATTTTAATTTTTGACACCAATTAATATGAATATTTTATCAACTTTCATAATTCATGTTTGATAATGTCTTTAAATATTCCAGAAGAGTTCTGTGATTTTATTAAAATGGTACATAAAAAAAAAAAATGCTGAAATACCGGTGGGGAAAACCTCAAATGGTAGTGGTTGTGTAAGTGGACTGCTTGGAGAACTAAACAGAAAATTTTCTAAATTATAGAACACAAACATTCGATTTTTTTTTGTATGACACTTGAACTATTTCTTGACTGTATGATCCACCGTAAAGCATTATGAAGAATTCTCATCCAGGACCGCTGGTTTGTGATAATTTATTTATTACTCACTCCAGTGGCTAATGTAGTGCAATTTCATTTAATGGATTTCTGAAGACTGAAAACATTTATTCATTCTTATATAAAATTGAGTTGAGAAAAATAAATGAGAGGAGATAAAACAAAATTATGTGCATTTAGCAAATACAAGTAATTTATTTTTTATTATTATTCTTTACCTTTTTTTATTATTTTATTTAATATATTTACTTTTAATGAAATTACCTTTGAACACAGCTGAAAAATGAATTGCTTTTTACTTACCTCATATGTGTTTTGATAATTGATGCACTGTGTCCTGTCTGAAGCTAGATATCTACTAATAGTGCACTTCTATTTTGAAATGTGTACATATGTGCACTTTGGAATGTGGTTTGGATCATTTCATGGGAATAAGGGAGGTTTGGTGACAGCATTCACAGTAGCTCACAAAACTATAAAGCTGTCTACATTTGTTTCCTTACATTGCCAAACCACTTGAAAACCTTGACGGACTGTGGACACTCTGTAGATGCACATCTACTGAGCCCAAATAAACCTTTTATTTTATGTTGCTATCAATCTGAAGATTATGTCAAAGTCCTCTTGTCACTCGCTGCTAGAAAATTTTGTACATCCTTCAAAAGACAATGAAAACATGTTTTCTGGAACCATTTCTAAAGCGCCAAATTGTCCTTCTCTAAACATAGACATTCAGGTTTAATTACAGTTCTTGGAACAAGAACTGAAAAACCTGTATCTTCCAAACTAATGGTTAAAATCATATAAGTGGGATGGCTATTGTTCTCTGAAATGGAGGGTGAGGACATGTGACTCAATGACTGATGTAGACTAACTCAACGGCATGGAGCTGCACTCATCTCTACAGTGCTAACTTCTCTAGTGCGTTGTTCTTTTAAATACAGCCCTTACAGATGCAGGCAGACAGTAAATGAAGCAATTTGCAATCCAGACACAACCCTGCATGACATAGAATACACAACTATACAGTCATTTACCTCTGGCCCTCATTCAAATGATTAGTTGTGCTTTTGAGAACACAGAGAAAGAACTTTTAATTTACTGTAATTTCGATGATGAGAAGAAATATTCAGGAGATGGGAACATTGTTTGTTTATTTGAGATAATGTTGTTGCTCTTCATTTCTCTTTGTGCTTTATTTTATTGTACCTGTCTTCGCAAATATAGAAGTGTTACATAACAGTCAGCACTCATAAAGCCAAACAGCTGGAATCTTGTGTTCAATAAGTTAAGCTTAATTAACAGCTTTTGTGAAGTCAGTTACGCAGAAATGGATTGAGATGACTGAAAACGACTCATTCCTTTAATAAAAGTTATGGTTAGAGTAAGGCATTTACAATGGAAGTATAGGGGAAGGCTAGCCTGGCAAGCCAGACCTACATCAAGATGTTAGGTCTGGCAACTCACCATAGACACGGCTCAATCCGAGAGGCGGGATAAACGGCTGTCTTTCAAATTCCCTCTGCACGCAATAGGACAGCGCTTCAACCAACCAGAGCGTTTTCCCAACAGCGGAGCTAACGTTAGAGTTGATAGATTCAACTTTTGCCATATCTGGCCGGCAAAACTACGAACACATCTTCCTTTTTTTAAGAATGACTTAAGTGCCGTTCTTTGCTCTTTTCTCAAAGAATAACTTAACTCCAAGTCCTCTAGAGTCGCGGACAAAGCCGATTCGAAAAAGATGTTCGCCAGCAGCCGTCATTCTTTGTTTTCAAGTGGCAGGTAACCGTCGCAACTCTGTCATCATTAAGCCCACCCCGCCTACTCTATACGCGACGTGATTGGCCTGACCCAATTTAGGTTTTTGCAGCTCGAAAGTCAATGGAGAGTTGCTAGACTACCCTGGCTGCAAAATACATTTTTTAGGCTAGGGGATGGCAATTTAACATGAAAAACACGTGGTTTAGTCAAATTTAAAGCTCATACCGATTAATTAATACAAGTACTTCAATAAAAATATGAAATTCATGTCTTTAAAGTGTCCAGGCAGTGGCACTGTTTATGTTCATTTTAAGTTCCTTTGTTACAAATGTAGTTATTTGTTTAATATAACATTTTGGCCTGCTATTGATAAACCGATAATTACTTTAATGTTGTGGCCAGTAAGCAGCAAATAGCTGATATGACGATACTATACTATTTTGTCTGAATAAATGAAAAATAAAATGTTAAACTAAACTTATTTTTGTAAATGTGATTATTAATTTGATTCATTTTAAGATTTGGTAAAGATTACATTTCACAGTGTTATATAATTGTACATTTTAAATGATTAACTTTAAACATTAGATGATGTAAAATGTAAAAATAGTGTGCATTAAAATTTACAATATTGACCAATACCGATAAATTAAAAACAAAATCAGCTGATAACCATGGTACACATATAGCGTATGCCCCCACAGTTAATACAAAGCAACTACAATGTAGAATAAGCACAAGCAGATCTCTCAGGACATGCTAACAAATGCTAACCCAACACACTTATCAAACCCCTCATTAAAGCCATCAAAGCAGAACCAATAATGCTACGCACATTACACATCCCTGTGAAAACACAATAATCTTCACTGTAAAGGGTACAGTATGCTGAGTGAGCTGACAAACATTGTCCATTATGTTGTAGCAGGTTCTCTTATTAAGCGCTGATGGCCATACGAGTGGCTCCATAAACATCCAGCAACCAGCTGGAAATGGAGCTCCACTTCCATAATGAGGTGCTACAGCTCAAATGCATTCTCTTAAGTCGCGTATGACATTTGTAAAGGCTTGCATATCTGTCTCCATGTGGGTGTGTAGGGGTCCTTAGTGTTTTACCTCCTAGGTGTTTCCATCAGCTTTGATCCGTTTAGCTGTTAGCTGCGACCGACAGCTAACTTTTCATTCTTTAATGGCTCCGATAAGAAAAAAAGTTCTCGTTTGCAGCCATGTTTGACGAAGACACCAATCAAAGAGTGAGAAGCAATCTGCGAAAGCTGTAAATATGCCTTCGGTTTAGAGTCAGGCACAAATGAGCAGTGCAAATGAAGCTTGGACCGAGCGAGAGAGTGTCAAAGGGCTGATGCGTCCCCTTCTCCTGCTCGCTTTGACAGGCTTTTGATGCTCAGGCTCGGTCTAAGCCAGTATTTTGCCGGGTTGAGCTGTCGCAATGACATTCAGCAGATCAATGGTGCGCCTGAGCTGATGTGAGGCCGTTGTATCATTCCTCCCAGCAGCATTAAGATGACAACAAAACAGCTGCCTTTAAATCTCTGTCACTCTCCCTCCACTGATCAAAGCCTCAGGCTTCCCACTTTTTCTCCTTGTTTCTCGTTCGACTCTCTTGCTCTCTCTGTCTTTGGCATCTCCTAAACATCGTAATATTCTTATCCCCTCTTTGAGAACAGCTTTCATGCAGAGAGAGACGTGTGCGTGAGGGTTCGAGAGGGCTCTCGTTTCCCGCCGATAACCCGCAGAGGCAGAGCCCAAATTAATTCATGTGAAATCGCCCAACAGGCCTCACTTTTAACTTCTAATAGGAAGATCAAACGTCTACTCCTCTTTCTCTCACCCCTCTCGTCTCCCTTGCCCCTTCTCCCTGCCTTCAGATAAGTCATAAATGAAGATTACGTTCTGACTTTTTAATTAACTCCAAAAATCCTCACTTCAGCCCTGCTCGCTCCAATTTCCACCACACAGACGGCATAGTTGAATAAGTCTCTCTCCTTCAGCCTGTCACTCTTGGAACGAGGGAACGTCATCGATTATGTATGTCGGTGTGTGATTGTACGTCCTCATGAAAGTGAAGAGCCCATCACGGCGCTGAGATGTCCATTAATTTAAAGCTACGAGACAGGCAGTTACAGTGAATTTGTGCTGTAATATAGCCGCAACATCAGTCATTAACTCATCGATTTCCACACGGTTGGCAACGGCTTTTTTTAGACCCCCATTAAACAGATTCACTCCTTTTAAATCTGTCAGGAATCAGCACTAATAAGGAGGGAAGGCATCAAATAAAGGCCCATTTTCCAAATGTGTCAGGGGCTGGGCAGCGTGATTGGATGATATATCAGTAATGCTAAATCCCAAGTGGTGCTAATGGACATCAATATGACACATTTCACTTTCAGGCTAAGGCTTAAACTTCTGAACCTTATGGATTCAGAAGCAGAAGTAGAATTCTGACTTTTGGAATGAAGTCTGGTTGTGTTTTTTTATACTTATTCTGTCCAAGAATCGCTCTCTTAAAAATAAAGGTTCTTTATTGCCATATGGTTTTGACATATGGCTTTGATTTTCAAGTGATTTTTCTAGAAATAGAGTCCAAATTATTTCATAAAAAAAAAAAAAAATAAATAAATATATATATATATATATATATATATATATATATATATATATATATATATATATTTTTTTTTTTTTTTTTTTTTATCTATGCTCAAACACCAGGTGGGTGGCAAAAAAGATTATTTGGGAGCCAAACATGTTAATCTATGGCATTGCTGCAAAAAAAAAGAAAAAAAAAAAGGCATTGTTGTTATTTATACTTATGAAGGAACTACACAAATAGTCTTGTCAACCACTCTTATCTTATATTAACCACCATCTTAAAATGTCACAAATAGCGAGTGTGCGCTTTCGTATGAATTCATGGGATCTGACTCAAACATACAGTTTGTAGATAAAATAAAGATCATTAAAACATACAAATAAGATTGTACAAATTCATACAGATTCTCAACCAATTCACCAATCGTAAAATAACTATGCATGGTCATGAGACTATATTGAATAATCAGAGAAGTACTAGAATAAAAAACAAAAAAACAACAACAACAAAAAAACATACATATATATATATATATATATATGACAAAAATATATATTAGGTGGTCATCTTGCAGTGTGTGGTCATGTCGCCTGATGCTCAGGCTATTAGATAAAAGTTGATTGTTCTGCTCCCAAGTGCTGTGTTTACCTCGCCATACACTCACACACTGTTACTGTCAAGCTAGCTTCAATCCTTCACAGCCTCTTAGACCATATACTTAACAGCTGAGAAGCCAGAAGGAAATCAAGAGTGCTGAACACAAATTGCCACCATTTGCTTTGAAAAGCACTGAATAGCGAGATGATGATACAGATAATCCATCCTTCGATATGGGTAAATGTTTAACAGCTGTGATGTGTTGATCACGGCTGTGCGTTATCTCATTTGTCTGCCTGTAAATATCTGCACGCATTCATGCATCTTCAGAAGATGCTTCGGCCAGGATGCGGTTTAGCAGAAGATCTACTTCGGTTAATTAAAGAGTGTTTTAATCAGCATGTGTGGCGCGTGTACGGCGCTGCAGTCTTCTCCAGTCAATTACGAGAGGCCATGAGTACATGTTGACTCTGTCTATAGGTCTGTGTGTTTGGACAACCTTCCTTCAGTAATAATGTGACGTGTGCATTGAAATGAACTGCTTGATGAAGAGAACAATGACATCATCAACAAAGGGCTTGTCGAGGGCCCGACGCACCTCTCTAAATTCATTAAGCAAGAGCGACTGTCAGAGTACCTCTGTACTCCAGAAATTTGTTTATATAACCTGTTCGCCTCCGATTCAGACGGTAATATCTGTTGCTAGGAGATGACAGGATTTGCTTAAAAGCATTCTGCATCACTTCAATTTAAAAGGTGACTATGAAACTTGTCACTGCAAATCTTTGGTTGGTTGGAAACACAACAAACATATTCCAATTTCACATTTCAAATAATCTGCTGTATTTTCTTAAAGTTTAGCTCTGAAACTTTGTATATTACAATGTAACCTATGCCCAGTTGACAGAATTTGTCACAAACAAATGTTTGTACCACAAACAAATTATTTTCTGTAACACTTTATTTTGATGTAGTTACACTTTACTACTTGTACTTATTATAGAAATAACAGTAAATTATGCACAACTAAACCAAACCATAACCCTAACTGTAACTCTTTAGTAAGTACCTTTCGAAAGGGAACTCGCACTGTGTCGAAAGCCTCAGGCGTGACAGGTGTCTGAAACTGCTATCCTATTGACCTGCGACAGCCCATGATGTCATCATTGTGTGACCCAGAGATATACAAGGGGCGCCTTGCAAACATGACATTCACCTTTTTCGTCTTCAGGCACTGTTCTGTTTGTAAATGCTGAAGGATTACGGTAAGAGAAATTTACAGTGAAATGCACGGGGAAGGCTGATTGTTTTCAGAAGTGTGCTGACCTGTGCCCAAGATATTGGATGCCGGGTGACACTCTGTTACGTCACGAAACACAAGATCCAGTTGCGAATGAAAGGTCAAGATCAAGCAAAAGATCAAGACGAGACAGGCTGATGTTGATAATGCAGGTCGGCGATTAGGTCTTTGGCAGTGCGGGGACTGCAATGGGCTGAAATCCAAATCCTCGTGGACAAAACATCAAATGAGGACGAGCCGAACACAAACCCGGGCAATAGTCTGAAGCTCAAGAACTGGAGGCAGAAATATTCTGGTGATACTGGGACTGGACAGAGAGGCACTGAACAGACAGCGAGACAAGGCGTGAGCAACAAACAACGATCTGACAATGAACATGACAAACAAGAGACTACATATAGGACACATAAACGAGCTGCACCTGCGGCTGATCTGATTGTTCGTCAGCACAGCTGACGCTGATAGGCAATCATACCAGACATGAATGTTCTCCCACAGCCCTCAGCCTCGTCCTGCTCGCCACATATTCATTCTCTGCTACTGGTTCCCTCCCGGAACCTCTTTTTATCCTGCCTACAGCCTGGTTTGCCTACCAGGCAGACCATGTGCTCCCCTCACTGAGGGTCACTATGAGTATGCGGACTCCCGAGTCTGGTCAGACGGTCGTAGGCCTCTCGTGAGGCCTCCCTGTTAGATCAGCCCTTAGGCCTTCTCAGGCCTCCTCAGTGCTTTAAAAAACACAAGTGGCATTTCATTTGGCATTTTGGGTGAGTATGTTCCCCTGAATAGTGATTGGCTGGGGCTCCTTCGGGTTCCCTAGCCACATTCCCTAGAAGGGACCCCTTCTAATCGAAGCTGTGGTCTTAGGCCCTTGAGCAGACCCAGGTAGGCTATCAGGTGCTATCAGGCCCTATCATTATGAGGAACCTTGCACAAAGAATGAGGAGAGATTTAAAAAAAGAATGGATTTTTGATTGTTTGGATTTATTTACAACACAACATGATCCAAAGATACACAACAAAGGACAAAAAAGCACATTATTTAACACACTGATCTAAAGACAGAGACTTGAACAGTCACATAACTTTGTGCCATTCCTGAAACATAGTAAATACCTGTCATTTCCAAGGTGTTTGATTTTTCACTTTACCATGGTCATGTACAGAGACTCAAGTGAATGTTTAAGTCAGCAGGACTCATCAGTGGCATCTGGTCCCTGTAAAAAAAAAAAAAAAAAAACACGAAACAACTGTAAACATGCAGATATCAAGATAAACTATAGGCTGCATGAATTTGGGAATACATTTTAGATTTTTTTCTGGTTAAAATTGCAATTTAAAATGTACAAAATATATATATATATATAAAATGAACACCAAGTTTGTTGTGTCTTGTAGGCATTTACGTGTGCTGCATAAAATAATAATAACAATAGCCTTATAGCAGGCGGCCTATAAATCCTTAAAAATGAACACTTCTGTAACACTACACTAGAGAAAAATATATGGATTATCATATTTTGCTTCAAATGTTTCCATTCGTTATGACATTATGAAATGAGATTGGAGTAAAAACATGAAGCCTAACGTTTGGGCGCGTTTTGCTTTTCAAACGCACAGCACAAGTGACTCAAACGCACAGTGCGTGCAGAGAACATTTACTGAAGCAATCGAGCCGCTCCAAACTATGAAACATTATTGTTACCACATTATACATATTTACGTTTGAGCAGATATCCACAAACACAGTATTTAACAGTAAACACGGGTCTAATATTCACCATATTAGAGTTAACATTCATACTAGCCTACTTTTATATCATGCTGTGTTTTATTATCGAACATAAAAACATCCTCGTGTACATGTATATAAATTTAGCATTAGGCTTCATGTTTTTAATCTCATTTCAAAACGTACATTTTAGTCTGGCACCAGTTTGACTAGTTGCTACAATGTAAAGTTTATATTACAATAACATGCTTACTATTATGAGTGGACATGTCTTACCTTAAAAATCTTTCTCATGAAAATTTTGTACTATTGAGGATTTAAAGTTGGCAATTTTACGGTTTTATAGTTTTTTTAAATAGTTTTTTACGCTGTCATAACAACAACAGATATAACTTTACACAAAAACAGTTAATTCACTTTAAGAATGACTATAAAGATCACTATAAAATGATAACTAATGGCTTCCACACCAATTCACAATAACGTTCTGTTTATTATAAGCATGTGCTGCTGTTATGTCATCTGCCTCTTTAAATGCTTGAGCTCTTTAAAGTCAGGTTGATTTTGATTGGCTGTTTTTATTATTCATCATCTGGAAAAAAAAATTACTCTGAAAGTGATTCCAACTGTGCTGTGATCGTTATAGCTGTGGTGTTGATGCCCTATTTAATTAGAACGATTATTAAAACTTTACAGTTATAGATATCATCTTTGATGTGAATGGCCCTTAAGTCATTTTCCACACTAAAAGCATGTTAAAATACATATTGTTTATGTTATTTTGTACTATATGCAAACAGTGAGTCTTTAAACATTTATGGGCCCCATTGACTTGTAAGTGCCTCACAGAAACTCAAATATTAAAGAAAAGGAGGTACAAGTGGAAATTCATTTCTGTGGTAACCAACATCGTGCCACAAGTACTGTCGATTGAGCTTAACTTGTTCTGAAACTAGGAAAATTATTTCAAAAACCCTATCTCTGTGTTACCCAAGCACAAAAGCAGCAAATGCTGTGCTATCTTTGATCTGTAGTTTTTGAACATGTCTATTAATTTGCCATTAATAAATCTTGGCATTACACTAGTGAGGAAAACAATTAAAATCTTATCATGCTAGTCTCAGAGGGGTGCAAAGCATGACTGTTTGACTGGGAACCTGCTGTTAAAAACTTGATGAGCTCCTTTCATAGACATGAAACTCTCCAAAGAGACAGAGCCACTGAAGGAAAACTATAATTTAAATTTTAATGGGAATACTGGATGTAGCAGTGGTGTGTGCTGGACTTCTGGGGGAAAAAAGCAGCAAACTTCCTTCTCTGTTTGTGTCTTTTTACTCCAAAGTTAATGTATGATGTTTACACCGTTTCTAGGAAATATGGACACCATTTGCCAAAATTTAATTCTGCAAAACTTTTGTCTATATGAACATAATTTTTATTAAACCTAGACTGCTCAAAGTCTTCATTTCATGCTTTTTAAAAAATCTTTTTATATTGCTTGAAAAATAATGACTGCAATAATACAATACCACAACCAATAAAATTATGTAAAATAAAACAAAATCACAGTACAAAGTAAAAAATATAAAATGAACAGCCCAGGTAACAATGAACGTTCTGAGGCTAACATTCTGGCAAGGTTCTCTCAAAGTTATGAACAAATGATCTTGCAGTAACATTAACAACGTTCTTTCAAAGGTATCTGTTTTTTAATAATGGTCACAAAACGTTAACATACATATTTTTAATCGTTCCTGGAATGTTTTTTTTTTCCCTAAAACTTTTTAGCAGGAATTTCATCTGTTTTTTTTTTTTTTAATGTTCTCTGAACATTCTGAAACATTCTCATAATGTTTGAAAAATTATAAAATGGAATATTTGCATGACCAAAAAACATAAAAAAAAAAAAAAAAAAAAAAAAAAAACTTAAACTTAACATTTTTAAACATTCAGAGAATATTCAGATATAACATTTATATAACTTAATGGGAACGTTAGCAAGTTAGCAAGCAATGTTCTTAGAAAAAAAATATTTTTATAAGCTGGGAATTAACATAATTTAACAGAGTATATTTCTGTTATGACAACTCTCTGAGAGATTAGCATGTTAATGGTAATGGATATGGCAATGTTAAAGGGGGGGTGAAACACTCAGTTTCAGTCAATCTCATGTTAATCTTGAGTACCTATAGTATTGCATCCTTCATATCTCCAAAAAGTCTTTAGTTTTATTATATTTATAAAAGAAAGATAGGCTGTACCGAGTCTTTCCGGAAAAAAACGAGCGGCATGGAAGCGTGCCGTGTGGGCGGAGCTAAAGAATGACGAGCTTTGTGTATTGTTGTTTGGAGTGGTTTTACAATAAACAAACAAACACTTACAGTGCCCAGCTTAACAAATGTATTTAAACACACACACACCATACATTGCATGCTCCATAGATACATTAACTATACGTGATCATATTGTTTACTTGCTGTGCTTACCCGCCGATAGCTAACAACACACAGACATTTGAAGCAGTTTTACTCACTGCCTGCCGTTTCAACGCACGACCGTGAACCTTTATCGTTGGGACTGCTCCATTAAGCATTAGACGATCTGCAAATCCGGCGTCGAACTGGGCCTTGTTTATAAAACAATCATCGTCGAAATGCAGGGAACAAACAGTCTTGCACAACTCCGTTGATGCTCTGGAAAAACAAACTCCATCCACTGGTCCCTTAACGCTGGGTTCTTTGGGAATCTGTGCAGTGTTGTCTTGCCCTGGCAACCAAAAACACACTTCTTTGGTGACATTGTTTATTTCTTTAAGTCCTGTGACTGCAGCGCAGCCGATGACTTCCCTAAAGCCGAGCACAGCGCTTTGATTGGCGCACTGCTTTCGCTCTCTCTCGCTCTGGTCTACGGGTGCGCGCGCGCCCTTCCGGGAGAAGTGCCCTTAGGACCCGTATAAGGAAATTCCACCCCATCTGACGTCACACACGCCCATACTCGAAAAAAACTTTCCGAAACTTGTGACAAACCGGAAGGAGTATTTTTGGCAGAGAAATACTCCATCAAACGTACAACTTAATTTTTGAAACTTTGTCCATGTTTAGCATGGGAATCCAACTCTTTAACAGTGTAAAAAACTCACTATGCATGAAATAGCATTTCACCCCCCCCTTTAACCTTTTTGGTCTTGGCGGAATAGATCTGCTACGCTGCTGCTGCTGCAGAGCAAGTACCAAGACTTGCTACCTTCAATACATTCGCAGACATTGCTGTGAGCATGTAAGACATGTTGCTGCTGCTGCACATGTAACATACATAAGTTAACCCCCATAGCAGATCTGAAAACGCCCTGCAGATTGCTAACAGCAAAACTACCAGTATTTGAATGTTGTGCCACAGCTCATTGGCCACTGATGCAACAGCAACCAATCAGCTGCGCTATGATAACAATGCGATCACTACCAAATTGAGTTAAGGACCTTTCAGCCTGCGCCATCTAGAGTTTCATGCCAGAACTTGGTATTACATAGGTAATATTCTAACGATGTTGTTTTATGCAATGACTCTCATTTACTTGATTTTTAGGCCAGATTTGAGGCCTAGTTGTGTCTCTCTCCCTCCTTCTCTTTCACTCTTATTTTGTGCCATAACTGAATATGTGACTTTCCCACAGAATGTGGGTGAATTGGCTTCCGGATGCAATATATTTGTTGTCTGAATCTACACTGAAGGCCTTACAAATTTGGTTGGTGAATTTTCCAAGAACACATCATTGTTTCCATTGTGCAAAACAAGAGGGGAAATAATCCGGAGCAAATGGACAAAGAAAGAGAGAGAAAGAGTAGTCTCTTGTGAGAGAAAGAGAAAGTGAACCGGTCACAATATTCTCTTTCTTAGAGAAGTCTCCCCTTTAAATTACTCTAACTTTACAACAGCAGAATCAGCACATATTTCTCTGCAATTGATTTGAGAGAGCCGGGTTTTATTGTTTGGAATAGCAGGGTATAAGACTGGCAATGTGTAGCAACTAATATGAAAATAGAGGGCCACAGCTATACACATAAAACAGGAACAAGAGAGACACTCATTTCAGACTGCAAAGCCATTCACAGTGAAAGGCTGTTAAGTTTAAGATAAATAAATTGTGCAAATGCACTCTAGTAGGTATGTGATCTATTGCTGAGAGGAAACAGAATAATATATATATATATATATATATATATTGTTTTGATATACTGTATATGCTTTAAAGTCAGCATGAAATACTTTTTGTAATGCATGTTATAGATTGTAGCATGAACAATGTTTCAAATATATATATATATATATATTTTGAACTTGTAAAGTTTATTCAAATGTCATAACTGTACCTTCCGGTGAAAGCAACCAGTACTTTAGTCTGCTGAAACAGTAAGGTATTAAAGTTTGTTGAATGTTCTCCGGTTCCCACCTCCTTCTTCCTGGGTTTCGGCACCAGTGTAACGAGGTTAGATGTTGTGGGAAGAAGGAGGCGGAACCGATGAACATTCAACAAACTTTGATACTAAAAATAAAACAAATACAAAACCCCTCATGGATGACTGCTGTCACATAAAATAAAACATAAACATCAAATAAAATAGTCCAGGCCTGGCCTCTCATGATCTTCACTGTCGTCGCTCCTTTTATGCTACCACTCCTTCGTGAGAGATACGAGACCGGTGCGTTGCACAGGTGTCGCTCATTATCAATCACGCCACCAGCCTCGCGCCGCTCTCACAGCCCTCGACCTCGTCCTGCTCGCCACAGCAAAATTTACAGACTTCCAGCTGTTTGCAATAAACAAATCAAACAAAAGTAATGTAAATGGGTTCCCCAAATTCAATGTGTTGAATAAACAGCTGAATGTGTAAATGTTGCCAATAAGCCTGATTTGCGATTGGGGGTTCACTAATTTCGATTACAACTGTATGCAGTGTTTAGATTCTATCACTGAATGAAATTATTTATCCTGTTTGTCTTATCCCTTACCTCCTTATTTACCTATTTTTGATTTTTACCTTATTTCTGGCAAGAAATTAGCCTAGATACTAAAATAAAATAAAAATGAGTATGTGTAAAGGTTACATAAGGAGGGCACACAAGCCCCTGTCTTAAACCTAAAATGAGAAATGGGACTCCCAGTATTCATGACTTCATGTAATGCCCATAGAAAGTCAATGGCAACACATCACATGCCATTTGGGGGCAAGTGGTGCTCACTGCAAATGACGTCTAGTTCCACCTCTCTGGACATCTAATGTGGAGGGATAGAGTTGTGGGTAGGGTTAGGGTGTGGTTGGATATTCTAGCTCCATTAGGCCCAAATTACATTTTCTCCTCCTCGCAGGACGTCTAGCCAGGGGGAGCTAGATGTAAGATCCACCCATTTGGGAGAGGGCATAGTTGTGTGTGTGTTTATGTGTGTATCTGTTTTTCCAATTGGTTATGTCTTATCTTTCCTAGGGAACCAGGGCTGTCACTAGTGCCCTCTCCAAAAAAATAAAAAATAAATGAATAAAAAAACATCCCCTGGCTGTAAGCATGTAAATATTTATGTGCAATTGTAAAGTAAATAAATAATACTGTACATCCATACATGCTCATGATATGACTCCACAAACCTTTACTAGTCACCATGCATTTTGCAAAAACCGATTTTGTAGTGCCAGTCTACACACACACACACACACACACACACACACACACACACACACACACACACACACACACACACACACACACACACACACACACACACACACACACCCCAGGGCCTCTGAGATTGTGTCGCTTTTTCTAACAAACTTCCAGCTCATTATTTATTTTTATAATCCTGTCAAAATGCATAACGTCTTCCTCAGAGAGAGAGCGAGAACGACAAACCATCCCATGGGCATGAGAACCAAAAGTGTGACAAGGCTCTCTCAGCTCCCCACTCTGCTTGTTGCTGTTGGTTACAGCATTCTGCATGTGTGTGTTCGTGTGACGAGGAGGAGGAGGAGGAGGGGGAACCCGCCATGAAAGTGTGTTTGTATAAAGGAGGGTGTGCGTGTGTATGTTGTGCAGGACGCTGTTGTGTTGTACACGTGTGCGCTGAGGGACTCTGCACAGATTGTCGAGCCCCTGTTTCCCGCCACACTCAAATCCTGCATTAATCCACTCACTTCATCGGAAAGCTGCAGGATGGGCTAGCAGCCTATAAAGAGACAATGCGGGTTGAACTGATAAAGGAGACTTCAGTCACAAATTAATACTGATAATTCATTCTCTTTTTACTGACACACTGTATCTCTTGCTTACACACACTTGCAGTAAACACATTCAAAAATCAGGTCATAAACAGTTTTCCACTCTCGCTTAATCACACTTCTGTGCTTTAACTCACTCTGACTTTTTTAGAAGACACATTAGGGCTGGTAATTTAGATACAATGGGGACTTGGCATTACAGTAAGTAATCTCAGTTATAATCCAATATGATATTTGCATATTCATGGTTACATCTTTAAAGATCCCATTCTTAGTGAATTTCTAAATAGGTTTTAAGTTTCCAAACTTTTTGGTTAACAGTCAAAACTATAAAAAGAGAAAGCACAACTATAGTGGTGTTCAGTGTTGGGGGTAACGTAAGTAATGTGGGTTACATAATCAGATTACTTTTTACTTGAAAAAAGTAACTGAAATTTGGTTACTGAAGACGAAGGCAGAGGCGCAGCCGACCCCCTGGGAAATATAGGAAGGGACCATCCTGGTGGTGGTGGGGAGGATGGAGGAGAATGTTGGCGTCAGCATCTGCAAATGTTATACTACAAGTATCAGAACATGATTGGTTAGATATGAAGGTAATAAGTGATGTAACAACTGAGTTACGCTAATGATTTCAGTTCTAGTCTACACTAATGTGAACATGCTTTTTCCAATGTTGTTGATTTGCCATCTTATTAAAATACAGTGCAGAGAATGATTACATTTTTATTTTAAGATTATCTTATGGACATTTTAAATATGATTTATTATTGATTTATTATTTCTACCTATTAGACACATTGGTGCACTCCTACTGATGTCCACAGCACTTTCCTATTGCATTCAAGTAAAGTTTTACTTGTACAATTACATCTTTCTTTGTAAAAATGAGATTTTTGCGAGCAGAATCTTGCTTGGATGAGCGCTCACTGTTCACTGAGAGTCTCAAATCCCTTAAGCCTGATCCTAAATCAGATCCACCATCAGTTAAAGCAGTGTAGGCAGCTCATCTGATGCCAGATCAGCATCAACCTTTGATAACCGCTTCCAACCTGCTCGACTAAATGCCTGAGACTGACCCCAGATAAAACAGGTTGGACAGAGCCCGGATCAGTTCAAACCAGCCAGGTATTTACGGCTTATGTTCCGTCTGTGTGCTGGACAGTGAGATCTTGTCACTGCAAGGAGTAGAGGCATTACATTAATCAATGTTAATGAAAGCTCACTCTAATTGTAGTCGTGCATGTATGCATGAGGGAAAGCAAGAAAAGTGCCTGGGCGAACATGTGACTGTTTGTGTATGCTTGAGCGTGCGCGTGTCCGTGTGCAGCTGTTGTCTCATTGCTATGCAGTTGGCATCGACCTCACTAAAATAGGAAGCAATTACACTGTGAACCTGCAGTTAAACTTTGAGTGGCAGCTGATGTTTAATGCATGTGAGACAGAGCTGCGGGGTTAGAACCGTGCACTTGGGATCCTGCGGTTCTCCTGCAGGACAAAACCCCAGCAGCCCCGCTCGGCCTCACGCTTCCAGTCGAATCAAAACAATTCAAAACAATCAAAACAATTCGACTTACAGAATCGCCATCACGGAAGAGCCGCAAGTCTTTAAAATCACTGTGAAGCCGTCTAAATTTTTGAATAATATCAGTGTACATAGTTGTGATGCAGCCTGAAATTACTAATCATACTTACTATTCACAAAGCTGAAGAATATGGTTGTCAGTCCTGTATTTTAGTGCATTTGAGTGTCAGAAAAAGTCAGAATTGTGATTCAGTCGCAATTCTGACAAAGAAATTGAGTTTAAATCTTGCAATTCTGACTTTTTTTCTCACAATTGCAAATTGATATCCTACAATTAGGCTACTTTTTTTCTGAGAATCTTGAATTATAATCTCGCAATTGCGAGTTATAAAGTAACTTATAATTTTTGCGAGTTATAAAATATTTTATAATTTTGTGATTATATGTATATATAGTGGGGAGAACAAGTATTTGATACACTGTCGATTTTGCAGGTTTACCTACTTACAAAGCATGTAGAGGTCTGTAATTTTTATCCTAGGGCTTCTTAAAGAAAAACTAACAGGTCTGTGAGAGCCGGAATTCTTACTGGTTGGTAGGTGATCAAATACTTATGTCATTCAATAAAATGCAAATTAATTATTTAAAAATCATACAATGTGATTTTCTGGATTTTTGTTTTAGATTCCGTCACTCACAGTTGAAGAGTACCTATGATAAAAATTACAGACTTCTACATGCTTTTTAAGTGGGAAAACCTGCAAAATCGGCAGTGTATCAAATACTTGTTCTCCCCACTGTGTGTACGTATATATATATATATATATATATATATATATATATATATATATATATATATATATATATATATATATATATATATATATATATATATATATATATATATATATATATATATATGTGGCAGAAACAAGCTCCCTATCTAAATAGAGCTGGATAATGACAATTGTCTTATGTAGAGCTGCTTTAAAGCTGAATCAAATTTGTTTTATAATTGATGAACTTTGGAACATCAACATGTTATTTAACTGAACTTAATAAACACTGAACTGACTTGAGCTGAAAAATAACACTATTGCCTTCTGTAGAGCTGCTTATTGCTAAATTAATATTGTTTCATAATTTTATGAACTTATTGAACGTATCAAATTAAGCACTAAAATGTTTTACTAAAATGAATCAACAATGATCTGACTTGAAATGACAATGAGCTGAATTATGACAATATTGCCTTCTGTTGAGCTGCTTTATAGTTGAACTGAGTTCACTTCAAAACTAAAGAACTTCAAAGCATTCACAATATTGAACTAAACTGAATCAACATTGAACTACATTGAGCTCAATAATGACACTATTGACTAGATGCAATACTGCTGATATTGTACTTGTTTCATAATTGAACTTTGCAACATTTATACTGTTTTTTTATCTTGTTTATTATTTAATTTCATTTTATTTATATAGCACAAATAAACACAACAGAAGTTGACCACTGTGCTTTACAAGGTAAAAGTCCAGGAAACATGAAAGAAGGAGCAAAATAAACCATTAACACATAATGTAATAAAACCATAATTGAGATTTAGTGAAATACCTGGTCACATTGATAAAACTTTAGCTTAAATTTAAACTCATGTAAAGAGGACAGGGATCTCAAGGATAAGGGGAGGCTATTCCATAGCCTAGGACCGACAACTGCGAAAGCACAATCCCCTCTCGACTTAAATCGTGAATGTGGCTGGGACAGATTATCTGCATACCTGTCAACACTCGTTCCCAGGGAGTCTCCCGTATTTCACACCCATCTCCCGACCCCCTCCCGTTTAGTTATTTCTCCCATGAAACTCCCGTAATTTGTATGGCCTAAACCTTGTTATATGAATAATCACATCAATATATTATTCCAAGGTTGTCCAGTTGCCAGATCTTGTACGAAACGCACCCTATTCACACAGTCAACCCATCATACAAATTTCTATGAAGGTAAAAGAGTAGCAAAACTCGAGAGCTATTCTGACGCAAAACTTCTTTCGTCATATTCTGTGCTCATCTGCTTTTCTGTAGTATGCAGTATTAGTATGGTGTTTACTGAGTTTGATAATATCATTTATTTCTTTTAATATCAGTCTAATGCATTAAGCCATGTTAGCGTTTCAGAGCGTCCCTGAGGATGCGGGTTTCGTGACATCCTTCGCATACAATAGAAATCCCATTTCATTGGCTAGGCGCCAACCAATAAAACAGCTCCTTTATCTGTTTGATAACTTTATTCAATTTCTGTATATTTACTACCTGCATATACTGTCTTTGTTGTTTCTACATTACTTTGGAGATTAACTGTGAAATTGTTACATTATAAAATATATAAAAAACGTAAGTTGTTTTAATGGCGATTAATCGTGATTAATCAGAAAAAAAATGTGATTAATCTAGTTAATTTTTGCAATCGATAAAAATAGATACTGTCTTTATGTTGCTTCTACATTACTTTGGAGATTAACTGTGAAATTGTTACATTATAAAATATATTAAAAACGTAAGTTGTTTTAATGGCGATTAATCGTGATTAATCAGAAAAAAATGTGTGATTAAACTAGTTAATTTTTGCAATCGATAAAAATAGATACTGTCTTTATGTTGTTTCTACATTACTTTGGAGATTATCTGTGAAATTGTTACATTATAAAATATATTAAAAACCTAAGTTGTTTTATTGCCGATTAATTGTGATTAATCAGAAAAAAGTGTGATTAATCTAGTTAATTTTTGCAATCGATAAAAATAAATAAAAAAGAAACCTGAATAAGTCTTATTCATGTTTATTTTGAATGAATATTATGTATTTATTTATGTTAATATCTGCGCAATTAATCTGTATTTAGCCTGCCTCTGCCATCCAGCACCCCCCATAATCCCCCCTCCCCTTCACAAGTCTCCCGTATTTTGGTACCGAAATGTTGACAGGTATGGACAGATTACTACTTGTGGACCGTAGACACCTACCGGGCACGTTCAAAGTTAAAAGTTCAGATAGGTAAGAGGGCGCAAGACCATTTAAGGATTTGAAAACAATCAACAATATTTTAAAATCAACTCTATGACGCACCGGCAACCAGTTAAGAGACATTAGAATAGGAGTAATAGGCCTATGTTCATGTTTGCGAACCCCAGTTAGGAATCTGGCTGCAGCGTTTTGAACCATATGAAGCCTTGTAATGGAAAACTGGGATATTCCTGCATATAAAGAATTACAGTAATCCAGGCGGGATAGAACGAAAGCATGTGTGACTCTTTCAAGCTCTTTAGGTGATAGGAAAGACTTTACTCTAGATAAAAGCTTCAGGTGAAAAAAGCTTGATATCTTGTTTATTATTGTGCAGCTGCTTTGAAACAATCTGTATTTTATAAAGCCCTATAAAAATAAATGTCAGATGGCAATGCATGCAGCGACAGAGTAGTTAGATGCTGCAGCCAAGAGAAATATTTAATAATGAACTGTTATAGAGAATAGAAAACCCTGTAGTACATCGGGAAAAGCCATTTGCTTGCTTCCCTTGCGCATGAGTGAGCTGCTGTTTCCCATCAACCTTTTTAAGTGTGGGTTTCTATTTGCTAGTGTTCTGTGAAGATCTGTGTAGCTCTCTTGAACTGTTTTAAATATAAGGGCAGAGGGAAGACAGGTTAAAAGCTTGTATTTAGGTAAACAAGACCTTTCCAGAGGGAAGTTCATCAGAGGATACATGCATGCAAAATATATAAAATGTAGAGTTCAGGCTCTAAAATCTGAGGGATTCACACACCTGTGACCTCAAATCAATTGAATTCTTCAGTATATTAATGCACTAAGTTAGGCTGAACTTTATTAGAGTTGGTGGTATGATATTAAATTGTGTGTGCATTGAGGAAAAATGTGTCACCTGGATCCAAGAGCCATGGAAGTAGTAATGCAAAATTACAGAGCAGAACATGCCTCAAAATTATCATGCCGTTTGTTGAGCCGAACGCTACGTTTGGATGTTTGCAGTTGCGAAGCTTCATCTAATATATTTATTTATGACTTATTCCAATCACATCGACTCTGACACAGAATAAGTCAAAGCTAACCAGTTTCTAATTTACTTATAAAATACACTAGCATTCAAAAGTTTGGGTTATGACTTTTTAAAAGAAATTAATACTTTTTTTCTTTTCTTTTTTTTAGCAAGGAAGCATTAAATGTACCAAAATCTTACAAAAGATTTGTATTCCAAATAAATGTTTTTTTTTTTTAAATCTTTATATTCATCATAGAATCCTGAAAACAGTATCACTATTTCCACAAAAAAATATTAATTTTTAATATTATTAATTGATAATTGAGCAGCAAATCACCATATTATAATGATTTCTGAAGAGTCATGTGATACTGAAGACGGGAGTAATGATGCTGAAAATTCAGCTTTACCCTCACAGGAATAAATTCAATTTTATTTAAATTGTAATAATATTTCACAATATTTTTTACATTTTAAAACAAAATTAAGCTAATTGGCGTTAATAGAAGTGTTTAAATGTCAGCAAGACTTTGCCATTGCTATATTTTTCACCATCAACATGATTTTGTCAAACTGTTTTCTGTGTTAACTGGATCACTGGAATATCTGTAAGCGCTTTTGGTGGGCGGCAGCTGTGTTGAGTTCAGACAGGAAGTCAGTGTGGCATTCTGAAACCCAGGAAGTGCCAAGGCTCGTCAGGAAGCTTATGATGATAGACAGGCATTATTATTATTTCAATCTGAGATATACTCTTCCATATTCTTCGCGTGACAGCCCATCATAACGCTGACGGACTATCTCTGGCCTCAAACAGAGGATGATCTGCCGAAACCATGGTAACCAGATGAGTGAATGATTTGACGAGTGAAATAAATAGGCCTCTCCCAGAACCGATGAAGCGTGGAGCAAAAAAAAAGAAAGAGCGTTTCGGGACAAAGACTGTGTGTAAACGTACTTTTAAAGAAGGCTTTTGAAAAGCGAAGCATACCTTAACTTCATTGTCACTCCGAGTTCATTCATTGTCATTTTGTGAGGGATTTTCGGAAAGTCTGCATTTTCTCCAGGACTAATCTGTATTTGTGAGGATTTGAGGCACTTTTTTTTCAGTCAGAAAAGCTCATTTATGAGGGTTTATGTGAGGGGGTGGCTCAGGATATGCACTCTATAGTGTAGGTAATGGGCTAATAATTAATGTTTGATATAATAATTGAATGTGATCCGTTCCCAGCTGTGCTGCCTTATACAGAATGGTATAATTACCATCCAGAGAGCCTTGGGGCAGCTTGTGCTTATTTAGAGTGAAAGCAGTTCTGTTTGCATGTAAAAGTGAAGATTAGGCCACGCTTCTATCCAGTTTTCTCCCAGCACTGTTGGCGAGAACAAGTTTATTTTGTTAAGATTAGTCATAAGTCGAGAATATTCATGTTAAAATGAAGGGACTGTAAAGCGAGAGCGCTTTCTTTGGGTGAACTAGATTTCTGAACCCACATTCCCGTCTTTGTTTTTTTTCCAGATGTGGAGGATTTGTTCAGATCACGGGAATGACATGACCAGAGGGTGATTCTAGAGTGTTTCAAGCGCACCCCTACAGATTTTAAAGATGAACGATGGAAAAACAGGGCTTCATAATTTATTCAGTGCCTCCTTATACGGCGTATGTTCTTATGTGCCAAAAGCAATTACATGCTCCGAGTAAATTCAGATGAAAAGCACATTTAAGAGGAGCACACAGCATGTTGCTGCAAGTTAAAAACTCCCTTTTCTTCTTTTTCTTCATCTTCATTCCTCTTTTCTTTTTATCTTCTTCCACTCTTTTTTCCCCGACCTCATTTGACGATCCTTCTGCCAAAACTGTCTTACCACATCATATGTAAATGCAATTAATGTTTCATATCCAATGGCATAGGCTAAGCTACATTAGGATAAACCAAAACTCGCTCTTTACACATTCTTGATCTTATGCACTTTGCTCGAACAGAGGGAAGAGATGAAATGGGTTGATTCGAGCTGTAGTGCAAGAGAATAGTGAGTGTGTTTAGAGAGCGTCTGACTGTGTGACTTTCAGCTGTCCACTCAGACACCGTTTCAAGTGAGGCAGGAATGTAAACATAGCCAAACGCCTTTAAATCACTGGCTCTTAATGGACTCTCTGAGTTCAGATGGTCTACTGTGTATGCATGTGGGACTGTGAGAGTTAAAACAATAATATGCGACATACAGACACACTCAACGGTAGGTGGTAGCTGGGAGAACTAACTGGCAGTAGGCGCGTTTCCATTACAGATTTGCGCAAAACTTTTGCGATTTTTTTCTAAATGTCGACAAAAAACTATTGCGAAATGATGGCGTTTCCATTAACCGATGTTATGCGACTAAAACTTCATTTTGTCCTCTCCCGATAAGTAAAGTCATTCCAAAAAATCATGGCAATGGACGTTGGTAGGTTTATGTACTATATCTCAGCCACTGCACTGGCCATTATTATTAATCAAAGGATATGTATGTGTGTTTCCAAGCATTAATGGTAAGAAACGACCCTTATTATACTTGAGAGCGGCACATATGAGGAGTTTCTGGGTGTTTCTCCCTCAGATCTGCTTCGAGGTCTTTGATTGTGGCATTTATTTGAGGTTTAGAATCCATTATTCCTGTAATTCTTTCGTCTTATATGAATTTAATAAAGAACTCTGTCTCGTATTATCGAATGCGCATGCGTCGCGTCTGAACGCGTTGTTGTCTTTGGAGCTCTATCGATTTGATTTATAATTCTTGATTTTACTCTTTAAACTTACTTACAACAAACATTTTCTACTTTTCCTCACTGAGAAGCACTACTGCTCAAACCTCATAGTTACAACGCGGACTGTTGAGCAGACGTGTCTCAAGCCTGTTAGTGATTCTACGCTGGATACTCTTATAGGTTACTCCCGGGGATCACGGCTGAACGCGTCTTCTCAACACTCACTTACAAACATTTTTCACCTATCGTGCGTCTACTCTACACCCGTACCACTTAAAAGACGGATTATATCTAAGACGCTTGTCAGAAATTAGTATTAATTGATAGCATCACTGGTAGTGTCGTTGCTAACTTACTGTCCATCTGTTAAAATGGTGAATATATCAGATGCAAGTAGTCTACCTTTTGGTGCAGGTGAGGACACATTTGAGCTGCACGCGGTACAGTCTGAGCTGGAAGCTGTTGAGAAACAGATCCACGACCTTTTAGTGAGACAGGCCGAGCTGAGAGACCGGCGTTTAGCTCTTGAAACATCACGCGCTGATGCTCACAAATCAGAGATTAATGTTACTAACCGGCTGACTCCGACCTCGTCTACTCCGTGCGTTACTCGGCATCGGTTCCGAGCGCCAAGGTCGCGATCAGCCATGGTCTCGTTCACTCCGGCTCCAACACGCCACCACGAAGCCTGGATATTTCCGCAGCGGAAGACGCGAGTCAGGTCTAGACCAAGACCCTCTCCGACCCTCCCGGTTTTCGAGTTATCCACACAAAACCGCTTCTCCGCTCTTCGCGAAACAGAACGCGATGCTGTGATCATCGGTGATTCCATTGTTCGGCACGTCCATGCTACATCAGGTAAAAATAAGGTGCACAGTCACTGCTTTCCTGGTGCTCGTGTTTCTGAAATCGCTGCTCGCGTTCCCGAGATTCTGAACGATAACGAGCGCGTCGGAACTTTGGTATTGCACGCGGGAGTGAACGACATCAGGCTGCGCCAGACGGAAGTTCTGAAGAAAGACTTCAGGAATCTGATCGATACGGTACGCAGCACATCGCCTGATATAACGATCATTGTGTCAGGACCGCTTCCCACGTACCGTCTAGGACATGACAAGTTTAGTAGATTATTCGCGCTAAATGAATGGTTAACGTCATGGTGCAATGAGCAGAAACTGCTCTTTGTAAATAATTGGAATCTGTTTTGGGAGCGTCCTAGGCTATACCGTGCTGATGGCTTACACCCAAACAGATTCGGATCGGATCTTCTGTCAGATAACATCTCCAAAATGTTAAATACCTTTTGACTAGTAACCAAAAGTCCAAATCATAGTCTCTGCTGCACCAAATTAACTGATATAAATACTAGTGTAGAACATTGCATAGAAACTGTGTCTATTCCTCGTTTAGTGCGATCAAATAATAAATCTACTGCAGGATCTAGGAAAAATCTAATTGTTATTAAAACAGAAAATGTTGCTATTAGTAAACAAAAACAATTTCTAAAGCTAGGTCTTTTAAACATTAGATCACTCACACCTAAGGCAGTTATTGTAAATGAAATAGTCACAGATAATAGCATAGATGTACTTTGCCTTACTGAAACCTGGCTTAAACCAAATGATTATTTCGGTCTAAATGAGTCTACTCCAGCAGGATACTCCTATAAGCACGAGCCCCGTCTGATTGGTCGTGGCGGCGGTATTGCAACTATCTATAGAGATATTCTCAATGTTACTCAGAAAACGGGTTATAAGTTTATTTCATTTGAAGTACTTGTACTAAATGTTACGCTCTTAGATGATAGAAAAACATCCCTATTATCTTTAGCCTTGGCTACCGTATATAGACCACCAGGGCCTTACGCTGATTTCCTAAAAGAATTTGCAAATTTTCTCTCAGATCTATTGGTCAATGTCGATAAAATATTAATTGTTGGAGATTTTAACATACACGTAGATAATCAAAATGATACGTTAGGGGCTGCGTTTATAGACTTATTAAATTCCTTTGGGGTTAAGCAAAACGTTACCGGACCGACTCATCGTTTTAATCATACACTCGATTTAATTATATCACATGGAACCGATCCAACCGATATAGATATCATTCCGCAAAGTGATGATGTAACTGACCATTACATGGTAACTTGCATATTACGTACCCCGGTAATATATCATGCTGCGCCGCGTTATCGATTAGGCAGAACAATCCTTCCATCCACCATAGATAATTTTTCAAATTGCTTATCGGATCTGTCTCAGCTGCTGCCTGAACCTAAACAAACAGATGAACTAGACGAACTAACCAGCACTATGAGCACCGTTCTCTCTGGAAAATGGGATATTGTTGCACCTATGAGACTAAAAAAGGTCAGAGAGAAAATTAAAGCACCATGGTACAACAATACTACTCGTGTTCTAAAGAGAGAAACCCGTAATTTAGAGCGTAAATGGAAACAAACTAATTTAGAGGTTTTTAGAATCGCTTGGAAAGACAGTACGTCACGCTATAAAAAGGCCCTAAAAGCGGCCAGGGCTGAGCATCTCCGCAAACTAATAGAAAATAACCAAAACAATCCTAGGTTCTTATTTAACACCGTGGCTAGACTAACAAATAAACAAGCGTCACCTGAACAAAATATTCCGTTACAGTTTAGTAGTAATGATTTCATGAATTTTTTCACTGAGAAAATAGAAAACATCAGATCCACAATTGTAAACGTTCAATCCTCAATCGCGCCTTATAATTCAGCCTCGATTATCACCCCGCAAGAACAATTACAGTGCTTTACAACTATAGAACAAAAAGAGTTAAATAAATTTATCATTTCCTCTAAAACAACAACATGTTTATTAGATCCCATACCAACTAAACTATTGAAAGAAGTGTTACCTATAGTGGAAGAGCCTCTCCTCAATATTATTAACTCGTCTTTATCTTTAGGTCATGTTCCAAGAACATTTAAATTGGCAGTTATAAAACCACTAATTAAGAAACCACAATTAGACCCAAATAACCTAGCAAATTATAGACCCATTTCAAATCTTCCTTTTATGTCCAAAATATTAGAAAAAGTTGTGTCTGCCCAACTGGGCTCTTTCTTGCAAGAAAATGACACCTATGAAAAGTTTCAGTCTGGGTTCAGGCCGCACCATAGCACTGAAACTGCGCTCGTTAAAATCACAAATGATTTACTCTTAGCTTCTGACCAAGGCTGTATCTCAATACTAGTTTTACTTGATCTTAGTGCTGCGTTCGATACTATAGATCACACAATACTCTTAGATCGGCTACAAAACTATACCGGTGTTCAAGGACAAGCATTAAGCTGGTTCAGATCATACCTATCTGACCGCTACCATTTTGTCTATTTAAACGGAGAAAAATCGATCATAACTCCAGTAAACTATGGAGTGCCGCAAGGATCTGTGTTAGGCCCTCTATTATTCTCAATATATATGCTGCCACTTGGAAATATTATAAGGAAACATGGAATTAGTTTCCATTGTTATGCTGATGACACTCAACTATATATTTCATCACGGCCGGATGAAAACGCTAAATTATCCAAATTGACAGAGTGTGTTAAAGATATAAAAGATTGGATGACGCACAATTTTCTTTTATTAAATCCAGATAAGACAGAGGTAATACTTATCGGTTCAAAAAACCGCCCACAAAACCTCCTTCAATACAACTTTAACATAGTAGGGTGTCCTGTTACTTTATCCTCTACAGTAAAAGACCTGGGTGTTATATTAGATTGTAACTTGTCTTTTGAAAATCATATTTCATATGTTACAAAAACAGCCTTTTTTCACCTTAGAAATATTGCTAAATTACGTAACATGCTATCTGTTTCTGATGCAGAAAAGCTAGTTCATGCATTCATGACCTCGAGACTAGATTACTGTAATGCTTTATTAGCTGGTTGTCCTGCATCCTCAATAAACAAGCTACAGTTAGTCCAAAATGCCGCCGCTAGAGTTCTTACTAGATCAAGAAAGTTTGACCATATAACACCAATTTTATCATCACTACATTGGTTACCTATAAAGTTCCGTATTAATTACAAGGTATTGCTACTGACTTATAAAGCCCTAAACGGCTTAGCTCCAGTTTATTTAACGGATCTTCTATCGCCCTATAATCCATCGCGCTCTTTAAGATCACTAAATTCGAGGCTTCTGGTCATACCTAGGATATCCAGATCCACCAAAGGAGGGAGAGCATTTTCACATTTAGCACCAAAACTCTGGAATAGCCTTCCTGATACTGTTCGTTGCTCAGATTCGCTCTCCCAGTTTAAAACTAGATTAAAGACGCATCTCTTCAGCCAGGCATTCATATAATATTTTAATCTTACAGTTAAATCCGGTCTCTACTTCATAAACGCCAGAGGAGAACTGGCCCCCGACTGAGCCTGGGTTCTCCCAAGGTTTTTTTTTTCTCCATTAGGTCACCTAATGGAGTTTTTCGGTTCCTTGCCACTGTTGCCTTTGGCTTGCTCAGTTGGGGATACTTAATTTGATTAATCGATTCAACAGTGCTATTGATCTGCATTACCAAACGTGGATGTTTTACACCAGAAACATACACTGATGTACTATTTTATTTAATACTGTGAAGCTGCTTTGATAATCTGTATTGTGAAAAGCGCTATATAAATAAAGTTGACTTGACTTGACTTGACTCGTATTCTGTCCAAACATACCGTGTCGTCTACGTCAGGTGACCTGTAAATGCGCAAAAACTGTTTCCATTGCAGTTTTGCAAAATATTTATTTTTCGAATTGCCTTAAAAAACACCTCATGCGAGCTTAAAAACTTTTTTGCGATAAATGGGAGTTTTTGCAAAAATTACATGTTTCCATTAAGCGTATTTTTCAATTCGCAATTTCAATTTGTGCAATTTGAAGGGTAATGGAAACGCGGCTAGTGTTGAGCAATATAAAAATGTAGCTAAGTTACAGATTAAAGAGGTTAGGGGAACATAAGGTGAGCATTTGTGGAAGGTTAGGGAAACGTTTTGCAAATAGCCAGAAAAATGTTCTTTACGGAAACAGAACATTCTGGTTATTTATAAGCAATAATAAGCCCTAAAAATGCATGTTTTGGGAATGTTTACAACATTAAGGGATCCAAACACGTTTGTAATGTTCCCAGAATGTTCTGGGAATCTAAAATGGTTAGCTAGGTAACTAATCCACAAAAGTAATTATGTTTAGAAAGTAAGGAAACACTTTATGAGTGTCCTCTTTAGATTTATAATAGATTTATAATTTATAATTATATTAGCATCCACACCACTGAGCGATAACGTTCTGTTTATTCTAAGTGTACGCGTCTGCTGCTTTAAATGCGCGAGCTCTTTAAAGCAGGGTGGATTCTGATTGGCTGTCATTGTTTTTATCATTCATCAGCTGAAAAAAATAATAATTATCATTATAGTTGTGGTGTGGACTACGCTATTGTTTTATATTTAGAATGATTTTTAGAGCTATATCTTTATCATTATCGTTATAGTAATCCACCTTGGTGTGAATGGGCCTTAAAGGGATACTTCAGGATTTAGCATTAAGCTTTGTATTAGTAGAAAACCTGTAGTATTTTCGAATTACCATGCTTTTCACCCTCATATCCCCCTGAGATGAGAGATTTATGTATTTTTTGTCTGGAAAAAATCCTCCGATGACGCAAAAATCGTCATTTTGCGTCATCGGAGGATTTTCTGGCCAGAGGCTAAAGACTACAGCCAGTAGTAGGGGCTGTCCCGCATGTGTTCAACCCGCCCATAGAGGGTGGGATCTCACTCACATAATGTACACACAGTCAGCCTTCTTTCTTTGGAAGCTAAGCTTGCAGGCTCTTGTTCTGTGGAGAAAGCTGAGTAGTAGGAGAAAGCTGAGTAAGTAGGGGTTACCATCCTCCTTTTCCTGGACTTGTCCGGTGGGCGAGATCGTTCAAAATGTCCGGGATTCGGCTTTTGCTTTCTGCGGTCGCCATTCATTGTTTACATGCACACCTCTTGTTTCAATCTAACTGAATTCATTCCGATCGGTGAATCTGAATGTAGTGTTTACATGAACGCTAAACAAGTGATTGGTTGATGTGCGTTTTAACATTGCTAAAAAAGTTCCCGCTCCTCCGTGAGAGATACGAGACCGCTGCGTCTCAGTAATGACGTCACCGGCCTCACGCCGTTCTCCTGCGGCCATCAGCCTCGTCCTGCTCGCCACAGTAAACATGATGAATGGCGACTGTAGAACGCAAAAGCCGAATCCCGGACATTTTGGGCGATCCCGAAATCCCAGGCAGACTCGTCATGGAGACTCACTGGTAGCCTAACCTTGTTTTCAACTGCGCTCTCTTACCGGTAGGCGTGGCCTCCTAGGGCAGCGAAGCAAGTGCATTCTAGGAGTTGTTGTCTTTCATCCACATAAGCCACAAATACATTTTCTGGCTTTTCTCAGTCTAGAAAGCTCCAAAAAAAAAAAAAAATTCTTCACATTTCTTCTACATAAATGACCAATTTTAAATACACATTCATCTTTCCAGAGGTGAAGTATCCCTTTAAGTAACTTTTCAACTACATGTCAACTACCTGTCATTAGATAACTAGAGACTAAATTTCCAAATGATCTTTTATAAGTCTTAAAAAAAAAAAAAAAAAAAAAACTTTAATGCAATTTTTTAAAAATGCAGACCTTTAATATTTTTGACACATTTCAGTCTGGTTTTAGATAACTACACTGTACTGAATTTGCTTTGTTAAAGGTTACCAATGACCCACCCAGCTTTATCCTCCAGTGAAAAATTACAGCTGTTCTGTATCTAATCTGTTTGAATGTCTTTATGACATAAAATGCCGGATGAACAGCTAAATAGCGATAAAACTGAAATAATCGTCTTTGGCCCATCAGTCCTGACCTCTGGCATTGTCAATCAGCTTGGTCCCCTCTCTTCTAATGTACGCGACTGTGTCAAAAACCTTGTTATTTTTGATTCCACATTGTGTTTTGATAAGCAGATCAGTGCTGTTGTGAAAAGCAGTTTCTTTCATTTAAGATCTAGTAGGCCTATTGCCTAGATCGCTTGGATTGGTGCTGCCAGATTATTGACTGGCACTAGTACTCCTGTACTTGCCTCTTTACATTGCCTACCGGTCTAGTTCGGTGTTCATTTTAAAATTCTGCTCTTTGTTTTTAAAGCTTTGCATGGAATTGCTCCCCAGTATATTTGTGATCCCTTCACCCCGTATACCACCAATTCTCCAAAAAGTAAAATAGCTACATTTTCCATGAGATTGAATTGGATTATAAATATCAGACAGAAATACTGGATATACAATTTGATTATTTCTGGAAAACTGTAACATTTGAGCGTTTGTTCACGCTATCCCGCTGTCACAAAATAGTTAAACTAACTGCTTCTCTATTTGTGAGGTTTACAGGCAGAGCAAATATATAGCATCACACAGAGAAATAGTTTTGGAAATATATTAGGACTGATGGACAACGTGTTCACTTCGTGGCTTGGGTCCAGCATCAGGTCCACCATACCATACATTCACAATATACCTTCCAGAATTTTTTTTTTTTGTATTTTTTTGTATTTCTTTTTGCCATTTCAGAGCATCTGTGACATTAGTGAAATAACCATATTGATTTTGACTTCTGTTTCATTGTGACTTTATACACACACACTGTATATACTTTGTGTGTGTGTGTGTGTGTGTGTGTGTGTGTGTGTGTATATATATATATATATATATATATATATATTTAATTTTTTTATATAATAAATAATATGACTTTATTCTATCTTAATGTAATAAAATGTATTGTGGCTGGCACACACCAAGTTCATCCTCACTGCAAGTGAAAAGCATATTTAATGTAGTCTGGCTTGTATTTTCTTTTACCCTTCCACAGTTTTTATTTATGGTTTTCAATGATGCCACGCAACCTGTCCATGTTGGCACCTGGCTAATTTGGCTATCTCCTACTGAGTGACAGATGAATTTCTGCCAAAATTCAGTTTGATTGGACGTACATGCTTTGACGTCAACAACTAAAATTACGGGCACCATTTTCTCTCTAAATGTCCAAAGGATATCAATTTCCATATGAGCTCACACACTCACAGTGGACAGCCGACCTGCTGTTACCATTGTGACTTCATGTGCTTAGGTGCACACTCAGGCATTAATGCTCTTTTTTTTTTCTTTTGTAAAATCTCTTTGTTTTATGCATGATTTTTCCTTTTTATGTTGGCTAGAATAGTCTCCAGCTGAGCGAATAGAGCACAATGCTCTATTTCTCTCTCTCATTCCCTCACACAGACAGTAACACAGACACAGGGTCTACCTCATCTCGATAACAAGTGTTCCTCTTGCTCACTTTATAGTGCAAATGGGTGTAATACTCAAAGGGGAGGCTGTGTCAGGGGAAATATGACTCTTCTGTCTCTGTATTATTCATAATCCACAACTTCTCAACCTCAGGCCGATTGTTGCCGCTCACGGGTGACGATATTCACACGCTGAAATTAAGCTCCACGGGGCCACGACTGAAACAAAGACACGGGCTGATGAGAACACACTGATGCGCTGGTTAGATCTGATGAATGAGTATTATTGAGTCAGGAGTTATTTCATGAAGCAGGCTTTATAAATTATGCTCACTACTAAGTAAAGGGCAAAGAAAGGTGGCTGTTCTAGTGGGTCAGTTCTGCATAGAGAGCTAAATAATGTAAGGTTTCATTTTTCAGCTGGCTTTGCTGAATTTGTCACTCTGCAAATAGGCTTTTTCACAATGTTGCCAGGTCACAGGGTTTTTTCTTTTCTTTTTTTTTGCCATGGAAACGATTGTTAAGGAAAACGTCTAGGTTACCTATTGTAACCCCCGTTCCCTGAAGGAGGGAACTGGGTCTGCCTCCTCCGGGGGCAGCTCTTGAAAGTAACCACCTGGTCCCTGAAGGGAGTGGTGGGAACTTGGGAAATGACTGCAAAGGCTCAAAGGGAGCTATCTGTAGGGCCATTAAGACCAGAGAGAGGTCCCAAGATGGGAAGAGGTGAGGTTAAGGATGTTTCACCTCCTCGCGCCTTTCATGAACCTGATGACCAGGTTGTGCTTTCCCATTGACTTACCTTCTACTGTATTGTAATGTGCAAGGATAGCGGCAACATACACTTTCAGGTTGGAGGGAGACAGTCGTCACTCCAGCCCTTCTTGCAGGAAGGAAAGGATGACTGTGATCGGACATTCTCTGTGAGAGGTACACCAATCTACAAACAGACTCCACTTCAAAGTAGAAGCTTGCCTCGTAGAGGGGCCTGTGTCTGAAGTGATCATGTCTTCTACCCCTGGTGGTAGGCCACTTTAGTCCTCTGTGTCCCATCCAGAAACTAGGTCTAGACACGGCACCCGTGTCTAGTGCTGGTGCAGGTCCTTCCTCAGGGGAATGCACCAGGGAGGGTCTGTCGTGAAGAGCATCAGTTCTGGGAACCAGGTCCGGTTGGGCCAGTAAGGCACAACCATCAAGACCTACTCCTCGTCCTATCTGACCTTGCACAGTGTCTGTGCGATCAGTTATCATGACTGTCGGCCGGGGCCAGGTAACGACGGCATCCAGAGACACACGGGTGGAATGACATTTTGAAATAGTTGCAAAGTCACACCCATGTTTACTCTTTTAGAGGAAAAAGCTCTTTTGTGCTGAAGTGCACAAGGGAAAGGTTGCCTGCACAGCACTCAGAAATGATCTTTTAGAGAATGCACAGTGTGCGAAATCCTCCTCCAGAAGGCGACCATCACTGACGCACTGTCACACCAACACATCCTGGTTCTGTTATACCCACTATGAGAGATGAAAGCAGAGTAGAATCTTCTACATCTACTTCTACAATCTTCTACAATCTTCTCGGCTCAGAAGTGAAAGCTCAATGAGTGAGTCCCGCACGCATCCTTATATAGCCGTGACACTGGGCGTAGTTTGCGATGCAAATCTCACCCTCCAATGTCCATTGGCTTGCTCTGTACCAATTAAAGGTGATCTCTCAGGCGAGATCCCAATTTGTCAGTTACTGATGTAACGTGAAACGTGACTGACTGATATGGCGCTTTTCCACTGCATGGTACGGCTCGGTTCGGCTCGCTACGGTTCGACTCGGCGCGGAACGGTTCGGCTCGCTTCACTTTTCCACTGCGTGGTACGACTCGACTCGAAGCGAGCCGTACCGTACCGTACCATGCAGTGGAAATGCGCCAGTAGTGAGCCATACTGAACCGAGTCATACCGTACCATGCAGTGGAAATGCGCCAGTAGTGAGCCGTACTGAACCGAGCCGTACCGTACCATGCAGTGGAAATGCGCCAAAGCGTGCCGTACCGAACCGAGCCGTACCGTACCATGCAGTGGAAAAGCGCCAATAGGAAACCAGATATTTTGGATTAAGGGAATGACCCAAAATTGCACTACAAACTCTCTTTGCACTAGAGCTGAATATTGATACAGATTCTCAATATGAATCTTATGCTGATTCACAATTCTTCAATTCAAATTCTATCTAATCTGATCCTGATTTATTTCGGTTCAAGTTTCAGTTATATTATCCATTTTTGCTTACATTTAAAAAAGACACTCTCTCGACCAATACTGTAAATTACACATCACATTAAGACTGATTCAAAATTGGCTCTTAAGAGTCATTTGTTTGTGAATCAGACTTCTCTGGTCACACACTGCATGTTGTTGAGTGACAAAAAAGAACTGGGTCTTAAGAGTAGGCTAATTTGTTTTGGGAATCAGGCTACGTTGGTTGTGCTGTATGTTTCTGATACACTAAAAATAACCTTAAGAGTCATTTGTTTGGGAATCAAACTACACTGGTCACACTGTTTTTATTCACAAAAAGACAACCAGCTCTTAAGAATAATTTGGTCATAAGTCGTACTACACTGGTCAGGCTGTATGGATTTGATTCACTAAAATGAACTGGCTCTTAAAGTCGACATGAAATCAAAATACCTATTTCTTTGTTAGTGCATATTACTAGTCTTGTGGTGAACAATTAATCCGAAGCTGTTCGACTTCGGAGCTGTTATATTAAGGTACAAATCTTGCATAGTGTGCCTTTGTGTGAGTCATGTGTTCAAATCCATTGATCATATGAAATGACATTTTCACCTAGACACTGAAAATAGCTTAAAGTACACTATAGATCTATAGGGATTTTAATAATTTAAATCAGGATTGTTCAAGTGGCAAATAATCAGAAACTTTTTCCAAGCCAATTTAAGATTTAAATAGCCCCTTTTGTGCTACAGAATCGTTTCAAATAGTTTAATTTGTTTCATCGTGGAATTTTTGTTCAATTGCTCTATTTAAGGAAATTTTCTCCTCTCATATGAGATGTGATTCAGTGCAGCTTGCTGGAGAATCACAGGTGCTTTACTGAGAGTGGAATTCAGCCTTGAACAGGTGCGCCATAAAACTGTAAAATTTTAATGGACAGCAAAACCTGACCAGGCAAAGAGCTTCCTGGGATTTGGCAAACGTCAGTGTGTAAAGCTGAATGTCAAGCTTTTTCACAGGGAACATGCTCAGGTTTGTTCATGTGGAATACAGATGTCCTCATATCTCTGTCCCATGTGTCCATCCGCCTTATTTTGGCCGCCCCTCTGTCACCAATCACAGAGCTCCCTTCCATCCCTCCTTCTACACTAATTAGTCTTATGGCGTTTCTGGAACAGGCACTGTGTAATTTGCTAATTACTCTTTTATTTGTTTATTTTGCCTTTCACTCTCGCTTTTCTGTTGAATTGATTTGTCCTAATTAAAAGTTTGAAGCTTTTGGGAGTGAATAGACTGTTGTTTACTTCGGTTTACCCTCCTGTCTTGTGAAGTCATGGTAAATGGTTGAGACTGCAGGTAGGTGTCCTTTCCAAGCTATCAAGAAAAATGTGATGTTTCTTGCAAAGAACACAAAAATGCAGTAATGTTCACTAAAATATCTTCAGTGAAACCGACCTGCTTTTACACCGCCATTAAAATAACCAGATGGACTGGCATCACAAGAGAGTTTTTTTAGTCATATTGCTTAGCTCTTTGAATCGGCTCTCTGCAAGAACACTTTCTGCTGGTTGTAGTACTGTTTGCTTCTTTTGGGGAAGATTAGGTTGTCAGGCACTTGATGTGTGTTATGCGGGAACATAACGTTACGCTGTGGAATGGAGTGGAGGAGAGACTGGAGACCTAACCTGACAGGTAATCTGAGGAAACAAACCCAATATTTTCTCCTTTGCACTGCATCCGAGTACCCGGCCCTCCCCACTGCTCACCGCCGCTCAATATTTCTCATTTAGGGAGGCGCTGACTCGGTCGGAATCAGAGCTGTGCTTCACTTGCGCCTCTGGGCAGGTCTGTGGGCTAAAGGGGCTGCCGGTGGAAGGTCAGATATTAGTCACCCTGGGGACAGATCCACTCCATCAACGGCTAGCAGCACAACAGGCTAAGAGCTCAGCCTACTGGCAGTGCAACTAGCGAACAGATGAGGGGCTTACGTGAAAGTAAATCCCATAAAAAAGGAATTGATCTGCAACCGGAAAAAAAGGGCAAAGGCAAAATCACACCAAAGATTTGTGCCCTAAATATCTATAAAGATAGGATTTGTAGATGTCTGTAACTGTACTGTGAATGGATAAGGCTGCATAATGCCGAGAACAGATGCGGTCCGGATACTCTGCTGATGAAAGCACAGCTAACACACCCTCTGAAATTTGTCAGATTAAAGGAATCTCTAATATGAGTTGACTGACCTTTTCAGAAGCAAAATATCTTGTATTAACCACTTTGTAAATGACAGACGGATGAATTAGATGGAAATAAAAACACTAGCAAAAGCCCAGACAGTAGGCTTGGAACAGTTATAATAAGCAGAAATAGTTGTTAAGCGTGGCAAATGCAACCGTGTAAAGTGAAACTACTTTAGCCGCTTTCCGACCGGAGGGACCTTTTCACAGTTCCTAGAACTATTGGCTAAAGTACCCGGATGTCGGCGTGTTCGCACCGCAGGAACTAGGAACGATTTTAGTTCTAGGAACTCCATTTGGAGGAACTAATTTACGTCAAAATAAAAGTCACCGTGCTTGCGTCACTCCCTTACCCCTCCTACCAGTTCCTATGGCCACTTGGCCAGTGCGAACGCAAACAGCAAAACCGAGTTTGGGGGAGAGTAGTTCTTAGAACTGTTTAGAAGTGGACAGTTCCTAGAACTAAGTTCCTGTAACTACTTCGCCGGGTGAGGTTAACTAAGCCGGAAAGCGGCTTTTGTTGCGAAGCTACGAAGTTAAAATAGTTGACCTACAGTAAAGCTACTCTTTTGAAAACTTACCGTAGCTATATTGCATGCTGCTAAGAAAGAGTAGATAGCTACATTAATGATATTTATTCATGTTTTTTTATTATTATTATTACAGATCACAAGTTAATGTATTGCTCTTAAAATCAATTCATTTGATCAGTCTCTTCTCATGCTTCCTGCTAACAACAGTAAAAAAAAAAAAATTATGCTAATATACAGTTAGAATAATAAGGTATGTGCTGTTGTGTTTGCTTTTAATTAACTTAATGAGACTCATTTTATTTACTTGACATGGCTATTGTTATTTCAAAAATTATTATTATTATTATTTTATTTTTTCAGTTATGTTTCTGCTATGCAAGGCATTTGGGTTGATATGGAAATTTTATGTTAAGAAAACCACCATGTGAAACCACTGTCCACACTAAAAGTACCTTTAGTTAAATAAAGAGGATCCAAGAAATCAGTAAGGATTGTTTTTTTAGGTACATTATTGTATTCCCGTTGACCAAATAAAATTAAAACAAATTTCGCAACATATTTTTTAAAGATTTAAACTGCCACAGTAAGATCAGATTATATTAATAATATATGTCAAAAATACTACGATAAATTAGGTTTGATGATAATACAGTAGAAAAATTTATTTTAGAAAAATCATGAGTGCGCAATAATTTTATACAATCTGAATATTTAGTGCTAAAAACATTAGTGGGGAACAAATAAATGTTAGAATGTTCCGCCTTCCTCTTTTTATTGTTATAAAATGATATATGCACACTTCAGAATCTTGCTGGAGTAGGTCATCCAGGTACTTTTTGCCTACTCTTTTATGAGTACTGTGAATTCGGACATACTACTTTTGAATAATACTGTTTTTCACCCACTATATAGTGAGGAAGTATGCAATTTCTGATGCAGCCCTTCTCTATAGCGAATGAGCGTTGATACTGTTTCCTGTAGTGATGTTGGCCAATCATAACAGTGGCTGTTTACTGACAAGCCTTAAAGGAGCCACCCACTTAAAACATATCATTCCAGACACAGGGTCAGAATGAAAGTTGAAAATATTTTTATTTTTTTGTCAAATTACACAGACTTCTCATCGGAAATAGCAACTTGTTCATGGAAAAGCTACTTTGAACACAGCTGAACTTGCCACTCTATTGCAATATGCAACTATGTAAGTAGCATCACTACTTGTAGTGAGTTACAAAAACTGAAGAGTAAACTCACCTATATGACTAAAGACCCACTAATGAGCAAATGAATGCCCACTTGCATATACATATGCATTAAAAAGGCATTAGCAGCATACACACACAATCTTTATGCATGGTTGGAAGTAAAATTAGGTGATATTTTGTAATGCAATACCATCCCTGAATACAAAGGCTCAATATTTAAACAACGTGACACACATGCCCTGCCTGCACCAGCTACTCCATCTGGGCCTGTTTAAAAAAAACTAAACAAAAAAAAAAATAACTAAAAAAACAAGGAGCACTAAACCCCTTGCATGTTAAGAGAACGGCATGTGATTAATTGCTGTAATGATGGATGAATAGCAGGGGCTCGTTCTTCAGTGTTTACAGCAGGTTTAACCCCAGGGCCTCCGTGAGTCTTGGACTAGTCCCAGAGCTCACAACAGCGCTCTTTTCCTTCAAGTGCACTGTACACACAAGGGGTGGGCCAAAATCCATCGCTCAAACGCAACCATACATCACCCTTCCACTTCCCCACAGACCCAACCTCCAATCCCAAACAGGACACAACAATAACATACAAACGAGGAAGGGCCGCGAAATGCCTTTTGCTAAATGCTACAGATTCTTTTGCTCTTGCTTCTTACTCTTTCACGAGGGGAAAACCAATGAGGATGGGGGGAAAAACGTGGAATGTATGTGGTAAATTATTCCAGCACTTGATGAAAATGACTTTGCTCCAAGTGCTGAGGGGAGCGCAGAGACGGCAATAAAACACATTTGGAGTATTTTTCATTTTCAGGGGAGCGATTGTCTCCCTGAGGGTACAACCACACACACACAAGCAGGACTATACAAATAGGGCTTTTCAGTCTATTTTTTTTTTTTTAGGGATACAAGAAGATAAATTCCTGAACTGTTATTTGACGTTGTCATATTGTTTCCCGCAAATACTGCCTCTCTACTGGTGCTGTTATTAGGAGGGGGAAGAGTGTAAAAGGACCATCTTGCTACCTTCATGATCACTGACTAGTCTGTTTCAAAATATACAGGAGGGCTTCAGTGACTTAGCATGAGGAGACTGGCAAGATGAAGTCTAAAAAGACATGAAGCTGATGCTAACTTCCTGACTATGTAGACCATTTGGGTGTTTGCAAACAGTGATGACGTGAATTGTGGGCAGAGCTTACCTGGTGGCAAAAAAGGACATTTCTGCAAGCAGCAGGGGCGTTTCCTCTGAGGAGGCAAGGGAGGCAGTGTCTGAGAAAAAATTTTTGATGAGAAAAAAATCCATATTTCAAAAATTTCAGAACACCACTGCACGCCACTGAGGAGCAGTCTGTGGAAGCCACGGAATAAAAGATTAAAAAGGATAATTTTGAGCTTATATCCCAGAATTCTGACTATTTTCTCGCAATTCCAAGTTTATATCTCACATTTCTGAAAGAAAAAAAAAGAGTCAGAACTGTAAAATATAAACTCGATATTCTGCCTTTTTTACTCAGAATTACGAATTTATTTCCCAGCAATTGCCAACGCATTCTCATCCTTGGGCGTCATATACTGACGCTTTTGACATTTCGTCTATATCGAACGCACATGGCACCCTTTAGCGTCAATATGAGACGCACAGAGCTTTGTTCGGTTATGGGTAGGTTTAGGTCTGGTGTAGGGTTAGGGTTAGACCGCTAGGAGGCGCCTTCTGGCCCATTTCTATCTGCGTCTCATATTGACGCTAAAGGGTGCCATGTGCGTTCGATGTAGACGAAATGTCAAAAGCGTCAATATATGACGCCCTAGGATGAGAACGGGCAATTCAGATTTTTTCTCTCAGAATTGTTATAGAAACTATGGCTTGCAACCATAAACATCTGTGTTTAGCTTCAAAGGGCTATTTTCTTAGCCTAGAAATCTAGACGCACCCTAGCGGCAGCAAAATTTATTTCGCAGCCAGGGGGGTCTAGCAACTCTCAATAGACCTTCTAGCTGCAAAAACCTAAATTGGGTCAGGCCAATCACGTCGTGTATAGAGTAGGCGGGGGCGGGCTTAACATATGACGACAGAGTTGAGACGGCTGCCATTTGAAAACAAAGAAGAGCTGCTGCTGCTGCTGGAGAACAACGGTCTTTCGAATCGGCTTTGGCCGCGACTCTGGAGGACTTGGAGTTAAGTTTTTCTTTGAGAAAAGAGCAAAGAACGGCACTTAAGTCATTCTTAAAAAAAGGAAGATGTGTTCGTCGTTTTGCCGGCCAGATATGGCAAAAGTTGAATCTATCAACTAACGTTAGCTCCGCTGTTGGGAAAACACTCTGTTTGGTTGAAGCGCTGTCCTATTGCGTGCAGAGGGAATTTGAAAGACAGCCGTTTATCCCGCCCCTCGGATTGAGCTGTGTCTATGGTGAGTTCCCAGACCTAACATCTTGATGTAGGTCTGGCTTGCCAGGCTACTGTTTTCTCTTATTCTGTGGATTTTCCACCTCTTGTTACCACTGTTTTTCTGCCACCACAATGTGCGCGCAGCTACAGTGACGTAACTATGACATCTGCTCCTAAATGGTCTATACAATACAGTACATCCCCCTGTGCCTGTGACCCTGAAAGGAAAAGTTCACTCTCTCCAAACCTTCCTCCAAATCCAACTTCTCAATTTCTCTTCCACTAAAGAAAGAAAGTCATATACTTGTGTGCTCTTTAGGGGAACACAAAAGGAGAAGTTAGATAGAATGTTTATCCTTCTCTTTTCTGCATTATGAAAGTGAATGTGCTCTCACAAATTATGTTATCACTTTGGAAAACTTGGTATATAGTGTCAGGTATATTTCCGTATACATGCATCTTACTAATATTGACATTTTAGAACAGATAAATGCTAAAACATTCCAATCAAAGAATCCTAAAAAAACAGGTTTTCATAAAAAATATTAAGCAGCACAACCATTTTCATTGATAATATGTTTTTTGAGCATCAAATAAGCATATTAGAATGATTTCTGAAGAATCATCTGACACCGACGACTGGAGTAATGATGCTGAAAAGTCAGATTTGCCATAAATTACATTTTAAAATATATTAAAATATAAAACCGAGCAAAAAGTTTTCTTTCATTAAAAAACTAAACATACATTTTTAACACCAAACTTTGAAACAATAGTGTATATTAAACATCAAAATAAATGTGAGAAGAAATTGATTGTGAGAGTTGAGACATTGGATATTATGTGTCAAATAATATGGCCATTGAAAGCAAAATGAGTGTTCTGTGAGGTCATCATCATAGCAAGGATGGTCAACTAGTTCATTTACATCTACACACAGCGCTGGTCTGAATGTTCTCCTGTAGCTGTGACTTCTTACAATGCCATTCTTACAAATCTACCTTGGCAGTTTTGCTGCAATTCACACTCACACAGCGATTGCGATTCACAGCTCAGTGAGGCATATCCTTCAGCGATTGAGATTCACACCTTTACTAAAGCAACTCCCACAGCAATTCACAAGTTGCATGATGTCATGATGTGTGATGCGCCTCTAGGATATCTTAAACAATGCGAAATCAGTCCAGTTATAACAAATTACCTCTACACAACATTCAACCGCAAGAAATGAAGAGCTACAATCAGCTGCAAATAATCAGATACTGTTACTAATAATAGGCTACTACTGAATAATAAATAACACTTAGAAATAACACTAATGGAAAGTATGTCATAAATTACTCACCCTGGTGTTGTTCTAATGCAGCATGCCCCTCTATCTTGACCAGAAAACGAGATAAAAAAAAAAAAAAAATGTCTGCTCATGCTCGTTCATATAATGAGAGTGAATAGCAACTAGCATCAAGTTTTTTTTTTTTTTTTTTTTTTTTTTTTAAATAAGATGCAAAAGTATAACTCTTATACAAAGAATTTCTGTAGGGAGAAGGATAAAGCCATGCAAGCCGATCAGAATCCTCAGCTCACATTACGTTAAAGGTCCCGTTCTTCGTCATCCCATGTTTCAAACTTTAGTTAGTGTGTGTTGTTGTTAGAGTATAAATAATATCTGTAAAATTATAAAGCTCAAAGTTCAATGCCAAGCGAGATATTTTATTTAACAGAAGTCGCCTACATCGAACGGCCTGTTTGGACTACATCCCTCTACTTCCTTCTTTAATGACGTCATTAATACCGTTTTTTGACTAACCTCCGCCCACAGGAATGCTCCCTCAACTCTACCGAAATTCGTTTATGTAGCCTACTTGCGCACTTCTAAGAACTTACTGTGTTTACTCAGCTCTTACAGTGATTTTCTGAAGTAAAACTGACGCTTCATCTTTTGTGTGATGTACAATAAACTTTATTAAACTCATCAGTATATGTTTGATCATCATTCAGACAGCAGACTTGTAGGCTATTAATTAATAATGGATACATACAAGCAGATGACAAATACGTTATAATAACCATAATTAAACTACTAAACTATACCTGTTTCATCTCTATACAGCACTCTGACTCTGTAGGCATTATTGTCCGACTCGAAATGAACGCTGTTACTGAGAGTTTCTGATATTATCATCATTCCATGAGATGAAATTGTCCTGAGAGACTGTGCGCGAGCTCGTGAAGCTCCGCCCCCTGTGTCGTCCAGCAGCAGCTTATTTGCATTTAAAGGGCACACACTGAAACAGCGCGTTTTTCTGAGCCCCAAAAAATGACAATTTAAACATGCTGTAAAAAATGATCTGTTGGGTATTTTGAGCTGAAACTTCACATACACACTCTGGGGACATCAGAGACTTATTTTACATCTTGTGAAAAGGGGCATAATACGGGACCTTTAAGCATTTTCAGGCGCATAATGTGACGTATGAGAACCTAAAACCCCGTTTCTCCCAGTTGACACGGCAACACATAACCGGCGTTATCAGAAATCTCCACTTTGGCCAGAGGTTTTTAAAATAATCAACTTTTTATGTGATAAAAACAGGGTGAGATGAAATGAGAGGCCAAACCGCAGGGAAATATCTTTGTCTTCCCTTCGTGTAAACGGGGCCTTGAAGTTGTTTCTGCATACTGACACAAGAAAGCATTTTTAGCAAAAAAAAAAAAAAAATCAAATGTAATAAATAAATTACTGCTTTGAAGAGCACAGAATGAGGTTACAACTGAAGAAATGTCAGCATTGATGCTGATTTAAAGAGGACAGGTACATCCCGCAAGCGAGACTATACATTATATGCATGTTACATCATTTCCCCGGTCTGTTTATACAAAATTGGAGTGTCTTGAGGGGTTAAAATGTATTTATATGACAAATATGGATTTTTATACAAATGCAAAATGTGGTATCAGGCGTAGGCTATATATTTACATAAAAATGGGGATTTGTATATGGATATGACACTGTTTTTGAGCACATGTTAGAAGAGGAGACAGTGAGAGTTTTAGATGTCAGGGCTTTCCTCCCACTGAATGGTAGAGATAGAGTGTAGTATTGCTTTGATCCGGTCTAGCGACAGAGTGTGTTTGTTAAACATGAGCTGAATACACACTACTGTTCTCTTGCCCAGTGAACTGAGCACACATGAGCACACACTTCTGCTGCTGTCAGACTGACGATGAGTGTCTTCACCTGTAGGCCTACAGGTCAAGATAATCAGGACAGAAAAAATAAATCATAAAATATATCAATTAAATGCACCCCGCTATTTTGTCCACAGAGAAGTGAAGTGCAATCTGAGATTCAAACGCGGGTCATAATTTTCCCCAGGTTGATTTATTTATTTATTAAATTCTAGAGATGCTGAGCATCGGCAGATATTCAATATTTTAACGACCATCCAATTATAATAGTGACCAGATGGCCCGTTTTTCCCGGGACAGTCCAGTATTTCAGCTCTGTTTTTAGTGTCTCGATTATAAAAAAATCATGTTTTCTCTCGCATTTGTCTTTCATAGAAATTCTTCATTGCTGAGCAAAAGAGTGAGTCTTCTGTCATGCGAGAATAGCCTAATCAAAGGCAGTGGCGGCTGGTGCTAAAAAAATTTTGGGGGGGGGGGGGGGGCGCAACAAACTGAATTATTAATCCAGGACTGAATGTAGGCTAATTGTTAAATAACAATTTAACAGTGATAATAATGTAGCTATCATTAGCCTAAAGTTTAGCTAAAACTTCAGCCGGTAGGGTAGGGAATTAGCCAATTGCCAAATAAATCTGAATTTTTGGGCTAAATGGCTATGTATGGTAGGCTATAGTCTGAGTATTTAATTATTATTATTTGAGTAAAAAAAAAAAAAAAACAATAACTGTATTTAATTTTTTTTTTAAATATTTAATATCCTGATCAATATTGTCCTACAAACAATGTTCACATTGAAGGTTATAAAAACAAACATAGTGTAACCTTGCTGTCTATCTGCAGTCTATCCAAAAAAGGGGTCAAATCACATTACATTCTAACATTGCAACATTACAATCTAAAAACAAAATAATGCTTTTTAAAGAAGTAGTTAAATTTACTAAACTTAAAAAAAAAGCTAATATCATAAAAATACACATGTAGGTTTGAAATTCTCTAGCATATTTATGTTCACCACCAACAACAAATATTCAACAACAAATATTTTAGCTAATATTTATAATTTAGTGCTAATGTATATTTTAGTCAGAATAATTGCGCTCCTATTCTATTGCGCTCCGTCTGTTCGACGCGCATGTACGCGGCGGCACTCGTTCACAGAAGTTTAGCTTGCAGAAAGCTCGCCCACTCATGACAGCAAACTGGAAATATAGACCTTTCTCACAACTTCCGTATTTGTGACCGGAAATACGCAATCGTCGTGGTAATCTACTTCCTCCGCAGTCAAGGCAACATAAACAAATAGCGCAAGCAACTAGCAAGAGCTATTGACACGCTAATGATGTGTCTTTTAGTTCAGTAACAGTTAGCCTAACTCTCTACTTACCTTGATATTTATGGACAAATTCCGTGTGAAAATTTTTTTACCCTTTATTTCGTTTTTTCTTTTTGGTGACGGAGTTTTCCTCTACGAGTCGTCACATCAGCAAATGTAATATTTGGTAAATCCGTTAATGAAGTTGTGTAGATCTTTGATCCATTTTAAACTTGCCCGCGTTTATGTTTTTCTGGTGTGTTGACGCTTGACAGGAACTCCGCTTCCACAACGATTACGTATTTCCGGTTATTGTGAGAAAGGTCTATTGACTTTCTAACATTTACAGACGGAGAATATGTCCGTGAAATGTAAGTTATGCACTGAGGAAATTATTGGATGTCACTTCAGCTTATGGCTAAATATTATTAGAGGTATATTTGTTTCCACCAATCGCTGCACAAGTGAAGTTTACGTTAGTGCGAGCCCTCCCGGAAGTGATATTTTTTTTCCCAGGATGGTAGGGGAAGACTCATGAATATTCATTAGGGAAGTCATCCCTGATTGGTCTTTCTGAATGGAAAGTTTACTTAAAAAGTTGCCAAATGGTTCCATTGACAAGACCAAAGTGATCTGTGTGTTTTGTCGTTGTGAACTGAGCTATCATCACAGCACGTCCAGTCTGAAATACCACTTGAGGCGAATGCGAATTCTCTGATGTGATTATTTGCTCCGAGTGCAGGGATGGACTGACAATCTGTGTGTTCTGGAAAAGTCCACAACGGCCGTCCAACCGAGGGCCGTCGGCACAAGAAAAAGTCTAATAAAGCAATATGAACAGCCAACAGCAGGGGCACTTAACGATCACTTATGCTACGTGTAAAAAAAAAAAAGTGCTACTGCACTTTTAAATTTTATTACATTATATTTGAATAGTTAAGTTATAGTAGCCTATTCACCTTATTTTTAACGGAAATACGGACGCAGCCAGTTGACGGTATTTTGTGCGAGACTTCCGGTCAGGCACTTCCGGTCACTGGCGCGCTAACTCACTTTTCACCATAGCGGTTAATTAAACAAGTGTTCGTAACAACTAACTTATTGTTATGGCTTCGGGGAAGACCGGGATTGTTTGTGCAGTTAGAGGTTGTCATAATAACTGGTACAAAAGAAAGGTTTACTTGGAGCAGGAGTGTTTTAATCATCGAAATCATTGGCATTTTAATTATCAGGCGCCCTACGACCAGAGACACACTGGCTGCGTGGCGTTTTACATGTCTTTGCACACCAGAAAAATATCTGACGCGGCACTGCTAGGTGACATATGATAAGCCTCATTCATTGGTGATTATATTCGACATAATGGGGAGAGAGTTGTGGAAGGCCTATACTTAATGTTAAACATAAATATATAGCAGCAAAGACAACGTCGGCAGTATTGACGGCAAAATAGGCTACAGAATATTTCGTTCTGTATTGACAGGTGCAATATTAGAAAATCGATTTTTGCATTGCATTTATATCTGCATTTGTCAAAACCTAAACTTTCAAACATCAAAATGTCATTTATTAATATGTATTCATGTCAAAATGAAATACAAACATCTTTTCCTATTCTATTTTGCCTGGAAACGCTTCCAAAACGCTTGCGTGTAGCGTGAAAAATAGGCGTCGATTCTAATGCACGCGCGCGTCACGCAGGCAGTGTGCACGTTCTGTTAACATGGGAGCCGAAATAAAAATGGACACGCCACGCAGAGTGTCGCCGGCCTGAGGAATCCCTTCGCCTGTGGTTAAAAGCTTTACATTTGAAGAAACCATCGAAACGACCGTATATGTTTGTTCTTTTCATTTCGTGAACACAAGACCGACAGAAGACCACCCGATACCAGAAAAGTGGCTGGACTATGAAGTCTCAATAGTAAACCATGATAAAAACTCCAAGGAGAAAAAAAACCATTATAGTAGCTGCTAACCCCTGTATAAAATATAGTGATCATGGCATAATGGCATGATCATGACATTTATTTTGTATGATTTCCAATTATTTATAGCGATCTACTTATTGCTATCCTATGCTTTGGTTGCACTCTGATGGCATTAAATACATTTGACATGACAAAATACCTCCAGATATATTAGTCCAGCGCTGGCTCGACCGTGTTTAGGGCGGTGCTGAAGGCGCCAGCGAAGTTTTGGCACTCTGCCAGCTAGATGCATGAGTGTTTTCAACCAGGTCCGGTACCCTAACTGAGTGAGGCGGAGCTTTAGTTCTTTGTAGTATTAATCTGCTACGGCATGTGTAACATTTTTCTGTCAACTCTGCATAATCCTTCGCGATCGATATCGTTATTTAGCACAGGGAAGCGAGGAAACGGAAGTGCCGCACAAAAACCGGATATTGGACCCATGTTTACTTCCGCGTTCGAAAATAAGGTGAATAGCTATGGTGAATAGCAGTGGTCTCCAACGTGGTGCCTGTGAGTTGCCCGCTAAACACATTCTATAAATAGCCCCAACTTGCCAATAGCGATCCACTGTAAATTGGGGCTCCAGACTTCGACTAAATGGAATAATTTTGCGACCTTTTCAACTAAACTTTTCTATTTGCACTTTTGCCTCTACAAAATTACCCAACTCTCTTACGCTGTCATTTGCGTTGCGTATGAGAAAAATCAAATGGCAAACGCTCAAAAAGCGGAACAAAACTTGTTTGATCTGAGCAGCGCAGCGCATTATCAGCTCGGCCCAAAAAACATGGATCGCGGCCAAAGCTGATCTCGATCACGCGAACATTATTACACAGAGCTGCGCGATCCACTGAGAAGCATTTCAATTCAGCGCAGAATTCTCTATCTCTATTATAAACCCACAGATGACTATGTGATTTAAGCTTTTAAAAAGCTAGATGAAACAGCGCTAATATTCTCAACATATTGACGCAAAAAAACTGGCGAAACATTGTTCCAAGAACAAACCGGTTAGAAGACATTTCACTCCACAACTTCTGAATTAACTGTAGTAAAACGAACTTTTTTGGCAGAAATGTGCCTGTATATATTCATATTAAAAATACTGTTATTTTAATATAGTCATGTAGGCCTATGTATTAAATGTAATGCAGTAGGCTAATGTTTTTGTTAAGAAGTTATGGCAGTTTATTTATTTATTTTTGCATTTATATTTATACTAAATGATAACGCATACAATAGGTTTATAAAAAAAAATCAACAAAAAAATCAATAAATATTTTCATAATTTTTCAGGAATTGTTGATTTTTTTAAACACTTGTAAGTCTGAGCCAGCATATCAAGATATTTTATTATTTCGCATGGTGTAAAGTAAAAAAGCACCATCATGTTATATGTATAATAAATATTTGAGTATAACAAACAAAAATCCCTTGTATTATTTTATCCCTTGAGGTAGCCCTTGCACACAAAAAGGTTGGAGACCCCTGGTATATAACTATATGTTTTATAATTACAAGTTTGTGTAATTTGGGGTTTCTGTAGCCTGCAGTGACATTTCATTATTTGCATTTTATGGCATTGTACATTTTTTTGTCTTTATTTGAAGGCTGAGGCTTCATTAATAAACACAACCCCAATTATCATCATTGGTTTGAGATGTTACTTGCTGTGAATACTTTGTCTGATAGGCTACAGTATTGTGGCATAGTATCAGGACATCCTTGCTAGTGTCTGTCGCACAGGGGCGAATGGCCGGATGATGGGCCTATTTGGGAGAAAGTCCAGGGCTGTTTTTTAGCCCCAGTCCGTCCCTGTCCGAGTGTGAATGTTAGTGTGAAATCGAACACTACAGTATATGCCAATGTTGTTTTCAATAAAAAAAAAAACATTTGCACAAAACAAGCCGATCCACTTTTCCATGTTGATAAGAGCATTAAAATGAGAAAAAAATTATGGGGCAAAAATAAATCAAGGGACATTTAGAATAGATAAAAATGTGCGATTAATTGCGATTAACTGCGAGTTAACTATGACATTAATGCAATTATCGCGATTAAATATTTTAATCATTTGACAGCACTAATATATACAGTATATACAGTACCAGTCAAAAGTTTGGAAACATTACTATTTTTAATATTTTTGAAAGAAGTCTCTTATGCTCATCATCAAAAAAAAAAAAAAAAAAAAAACAGTAATATTATGAAATATTATTACAATTTAAAATAATGGTTCTCTTTTTTAATATATTTTAAAATGTATTTTTTTTTTTTTGTGATGCAAAGCTGAATTTTCATCAGCAAGTACTCCAGTCTTTGGTGTCTTATGATCCTTCAGAAATCATTCTAATGATTGATGATTTGATACTCAGTTATTATCAATGATGGAAACAGTTGTGCTGTTTAATATATTTTTTTGGAATACTTTTTTCAGGATTCATTGATGAGTAAAACGTTAACAGCATTTATTCATAAAAACAGCATTTATTCAAAATAAAAACATTTCTAACAATATAAATCGTTACCATCACCTTTTATCAATTTAACGCATCCTTGTTGAATTAAAGTACTAATTTCTTTAAAAAAAAATAGTTACTGTTCCCAAACTTTTAAACGGTAGTGTATTGTTACAAAAGATTCCTATTCTAAATAAATACAGTTCTTTTTAACTTTTTATTCATCAAATAATCCTGGTTATAAAAAAAATATTAAGCAGCACAACTGTTTCCAACATTGATCATAAATCAGCATATTAGAATGATTTCTGAAGGATCATAAGACACCAAAGACTGGAGTACTTGCTGATGAAAATTCAGCTTTGCATCAAAAAAATAAATGACATTTTAAAGTATATTAAAAAAGAGAACCATTATTTTAAATTGTAATAATATTTCATAATATTACTGTTTTTTTTTTTTTTTTTTTTTTAACTGCAGGCTTGATGAGCATAAGAGACTTCTTTCAAAAACATTAAAAATAGTAACGTTTCCAAACTTTTGACTGGTACTATATATATATATATATATATATATATATATATATATATATATATATATATATATATATATATATATACACAGTATATATGTATGTAGCATTGTAACTCATTGGACTCAAGCTGGAATTGATATGACACCATTGTTTTCATTATTCGTCAAATAAGAACATTTATCTGTTTATATGAATGTAAATTATAGTGATGCACAGTATATTGGGCACCATATCAGTAATCGGACAAAATCTGCTTCGGCAGTTTTATTTCTTGAAAAGGGTGCAACAAGCTTTTACAAATGTTACTTTGAATTGTGCCATAAACTGTTTCAGACCACACACACACACAAACTCTCTTATATAACACTCATTTAAATCCTCCGGATATCACTCTCTGAGCTTGAACACCTTGGTGGTCCCGGGCTCACTCTTATCTATGAAACTAAATTTTTCACCACCTCCTTAACATGCTGTGAAAGCCACTGCAGAGGAAGCCTGCTAAAATTAAACTAAACCAGTCAAAGTTCAGAGATTATTTTTACTACAGCAGAAGTATACACACTCCCTGCTGAAACACCAAACCATAACATTTCACCTTTGTTCATTTTCCGTATATACATCATGGCCCTTAAATTGGGTCTTTTCTGTTCTGGTCCCTTCTCCTTCACTTGTATTCATTGTTGTTTGTGAATTCTTCCTTGGAAGCTGTACTATGTTTTCTCATTGCATTACAGCTTTGATGGATTTGCAAGGAAACGAAGCTTTGACGTCCTTACCCCTCTGCTCGACAGAGTCTGACGCCAGTTTGTCTTGTGCCTTGCGTCTGGCTTTCAAAGATCACTTTGGGAGAATCATGATTTTTATGAAAAATGACCATGGTAGGATATTCAAAAAGTGGTAAATGTTTCTACCGCGGAAGGATGCCTCGCATAATCTCGCTGAAATATATCCAAGAGTTTTGCACTTCTGTGACTCAAACCAATGTTAATGCTGATGACTCAAACCCAGAGCTAGTCCAAGCTAATGTGTTTTGACCAAATCCCTGTGTGAGTTTTTAATGCTGTCTGCTGTTGATACCCTCTGCACATTATTTGCTAAATGTACGCAGCTGTTTAGATCATTCTTGTTATTACCGACTTGAAACCTTTATTCAAATGTGGTCAACGTGATTCAGGCTGAAATATTGTCTCTGGGGCGGCAGCGCTGCATGTGCTCGGAAACTATTCAATCAGGTATTATTTCTCAGCCTGTAATGAGGCTACAGAAATATGGTAATGAAACAGACCCCTGCATATTCAAGTTATGGATTAGCTAGGAGTATAAATGAATACATTAAGAGGTAATTTACTTTAAAGGCCATACCATGCATAAACATAGATGCTGATCAGAGGCTATGTTCAAGCTGACACACACACACACACACACACACACACACACACACACACACACACACACACACACACACACACACACACACACACACACACACACACACACACACACACACACACACACAGAGAGTACATATACAGAGTGTATGGGTAAACACAGTTGGCGTTTGCCCTTTTGATGTAGTTTATTATTTATATTTATGGCCCAGCATTCCTGCTGTAATGAAGGGGGCTTTGACTGGGGGTTGGCCAATTATTGATTATTCTTAAACTAATTTTTGTGAGAAAATTAAAATGTATTAAACAAAAACACAGTATTACATTAACTTCAAACACAGCTAAAGAAGCTTACATTCACAAATGTTCCTCCTTAATTAACATGCACCTTTTAATTATGAATGGAAATGAATTGGAATTCAGATTTCCTAACATTTCAGATTACTTAAAAAAATAATCAAATTCTAAAATACTTTTTTTCTAAAAAATAAAAATAAAATCATAAAACATGGCCAATACTTGTATAAAGATGATTTACAAGGTTATACTCTAAGTACAAAGACAAAACAAAATAACCGCAATTACAAAGACGCCGCAACATGCAATAAAAGGTATATTTTCCATGTTAATCAGAGTATTTGTCCTAACCAGCCGCGACGGCGACACGCGACAATTCTATTTTAGAATTGGTTTCTAAAACGGTTTCTATTTTTCTGCAACGTCGCGACGCGGCAATGATTATCTCAGGTACTGTTTATGTGCTTTATTTAATGTTAAATGCGTGTAATGTGACTTTGAATATAATTTAGTGCTCCCAGCTTTTTAGCTGTAAAAGCAACAATGGATAATTCACCTCAGATCTAGAAATTAAACAAATGGTATGTTTGGGATGCTCTGGATCGGCGTATACGACAGCGTGTTCCAGGTCCTGCCAATATCGCACAGCCATTGAAGAGGAGTGGACCAACATTCCACAGGCCATAATCAACAACCTGATCAACTCTGTGTGAAGGAGATGTTGCAGTTGCACTGCATGAGGCAAATGGTGGTCACACCAGATACTGACTGGTTTTGACACATTTTAGAGTGGCCTTTTATTGTGGCCAGCCTTAGGCACACCTGTGCGATAATCATGCTGTCTAATCAGCATCTTGACAAGCCACACCTGTGAGGTGGATGGATTATCTCGGCAAAGGAGAAGTGCTCACTAACACAGATTTAGACAGATTTGTGAACACTATTTAAGAGAAATAGGCCTTTTGTGTATATAGAAAAAGTCTTAGATCTTAGAGTTCAGCTCATGAAAAATGGGGGCAAAAACAAAAGTGTTGTGTTTATAATTTTGTTCAGTGCATGTGTGCGTGTCTACATGTGTGTGATCTTAAGCAAGAGGAACGTTACATATCCTAGAGAGTGTTTTGTTCAGTCTTAAAGTGCAGAAAAACAGCTCAACGTGGCTAAATGGAGATTAATCTCTTGACCTACATTCACCAGTTGAATTTCAAGCTTTAAACATTCTCTCTGGAGGCCCACCAGCATCCCTCCCGCTGCAGTAAGATTTGCAGCAGTGTCTGCTGTTACTTTAATCGTTACTGCAATCCTATAGGCATGCACTTATGATGTGACACCAAACATGGCCTCCGCGGTCCCCCGAGCCCCGCTGCGCCGGTCCCTCATTAAGTTTCGTAAGGATGTTATTATACTGTCATTACACTGTTATTAGGTACTAACACACACACTTACTCAAAAGATAAAAAGGAATTGATTAACTCACATGTAAACTCACAAAACCAAAAGTTCCTGGCCATTATTTCTTTCAAAATGTCAATTAAACAAAAGCTGTTGAAAGAGCCAATCAAACAGTGGGTGTTATTACTCTTATTACTTTTGTGGCTAAAAAGTCTACAAAATGGCTCTCCTTCCCATACTCCCTCTTTGATGGGCCTTTGTGGATCTATCATCCACTCAGCCCCACTAGGAACAAAAACGAATCTCCATATTGATTTTTAGAGGGGAGGAATTCATTATATTGTTGCGGCAAGGAGCGCGGCCCAGTATTGAGGCTGCTGATGCACCGATTCAAGTGCAAACCCTGGTGATTAGCTCATAAATATCAGTTGTGAATCATTAATATTGAGTCTAATTATCCAGCTCATTTCTGGCTGTAGTGAAAATGTCTGAGAGGAGATGGATCGGGGAGGTGTGGGGATGGACCGGGGTAGATGTATTTGTTTATGATGTAGAAATGTGCTGAATTTGATCAATGAGAGAGCTTTCGCAGTGAAGGATTACTGAGCGGCTGTGGTGACAGATATTCTGTCCAACAGCTGGATGAACGCTGGATTAAAAACTCTGTTCTTATCAGAAAACTCCTTAGGGATTACACACATGCTCTTACTGATTTACACACACACACACACACACACACACACACGCACACACACACACACACACACACACACGCACACACACACTATAAACAACACGCACTGACCACCACAAATGAAAAATATTTTTAAACATATGCCACAAAATCAGTCTTATGTGTATTTTTTTTTAAATTGAGATTTATATATCATCTGAAAGCTGAATAAATAAGCTTTCCATTGATGTATGGTTTGTTAGGATAGGACAATATTTGGCCGAGATACAACTATTGAAAATCTGGAATATGAGGGTGCAGAAAAATCTAAATATTGAGAAAATCTCCTTTAAAGTTGTCCATTTCTATTGGCGATAGTGCTGCATCCATTCACAAAAATAAATGTTTTATATATTTAAGGTGGGAAATTTACAAAATATCTTCATGGAACATGATCTTTACTTAATATCCCAATGATTTTTGGCATAAAAGAAAAATCTATAATTTTGACCCATACAATGTTTTGTTGGCTATTGCCACAAATATACCCGTGCAACATAAGACTGGTTTTGTGATCCAGGGTCACATATTTTAGATGTAATTTTTGTATTCGTGTTGGTTTTAACAAACTATAAGAAAAATTCTAATTTAATGACTCATGTCATAGTAAATTAAAATACAATAAAATATTGTCCTTACACCCTGTATGCATGTGTGTAGACATCTTACAGTTCTTTTTTTCAATTTGCTTACACACAATTTCTGAAACTATGGCTCAATTTCTTGAAACTCTACACACAAAACCACAAAACACACACACAACATGCAAAGCATCAGACATCTCTTGCAAAAGTAAACATATCATTCAAAACCATTTTAACTTCCAAAAATGGTGTTTTTGCTAGTAACTCTACACACAAACATAAAATGTTTGCACATAAAAAGTCACATGCACGCCAAACCACACGAATGTGAAAAATGGAAAACACGACTGTCTTTTGTCTTTTGCTTGTTCAGTGTGCAGTGGGGTGTACAGGGGTTTGTAACACGTGCATTTATGTGCACAAATACACTTTATATACAGTATGTATGCAGCTATGCATAATAGATGAATGTTACAGTTATTGAACTGAACTGAATCAACACTGAAGTGAGTTGAGCTGAATATTGACACTATTGGCCAAGCTGCTTCTCAGGTGATTTTGAATTTGGAACTATTGTGAAGCTGCTTTGAAACAATATATATTGTAGCTTGTATGTACATTCGATATATATATATATATATATATATATATATACTGTATATACACACACAGTATACTGTGTGTATACACAGTGTGTGTGTGTGTGTGTGTGTGTGTGTGTGTGTGTGTGTGTGTACTATATACAAATATTTTTACACTATAAACAGAAATTCAAGGGGGTAAAAATAATTTCTGAGTTTTGATTTCTATGTGATCAATTTAGGTATGGTCTGAAGATTAGGTACATGAGTGAATAAACCACTGAGTGGGCCCCTTTTTCCACTTTTAGTGTGTATGCAATTTGAAAAAACTGTAATAATTAGTTTTATCTTTATTAAAAAAAACGTTTTTAAATACCTTTTCAAGGTAAACCTATTTTTTTAATGAAAATTATTAATCATTAACTCTATCTAACTAGATAAACTAAATAATCTGCACCACATTATGTGTCTTTCACATAACCTTGCCTAGTCATAAAAAGGTCTAATTTTCATATATTTCAAAATACTAAATAAGCTTGACACACAGTCACAAGTGTCTTCACGAGTCCTCTCATAATTTCCTGCATGTTTCTGCATGCTGGTTGCATCACATGACTTTGATTTGGCAGACTAAAGTGTTTTCTAAAAAAGATCATGCAAAACTACTTAAGGTTTTCTTTTCAAGAATTTCATTTCATTTTTAAAAGTATAGTCTTTTTCTTTATTATGGTATCAAGGCATGTATTTAAGATATTGCATACATTAATTTAATTTTTTAATATATTTTGATTAAATTAATAGATTTAGTCCAAACAAAAATGTCCATCTGTCACATTCACTGCCTTCTTCATCGTCTGTGTCTTCACTACACTTCCCAGAATCCTCTGTCATCATCACCTGCACCTGTTCCTCATCACCCTCATCATCATCATCACCGTCACCTGCTGTCTTTGTCATGATCTGTGTATTTAAGTTCCCCTCTCACTCCTTTTCATGGCTGGTTATTGTTTGAGCACACGCTGTCACACGCTCACTGTTTTGTGTTTTTCTTTATTATTAATAAACCTTTGCTATTTTGTATCTTCGCCTGACCGTCGTCTTCTTCGATCCGTGGACGTTATACCATCATTCTGTAACCCACACTTTTACATGAATATACTATCTACTGTATTGCTTTTATATCTAATTAGAATGGATGCAGACTAACCCAAACACACCCCTGAAAGTAAACATTTAATATTTTTATAATTTATTAATCAATTTTGTCCACCAAATGTTATTAAACAGGGATTTTGTCTGATTTATCTCAGTTCTAAGGACAAATATGATCCTAAATTATAGCAAAGTACACACACACACACACACAATATTTGTGAGAACCATAGATCATGAGGAGCCCACATTTGAACTGTATGGTTCTGAGCTGGTATAACTAATACGGTTTTGGCTCAGATGATGAATATGTCTATTAGAGGAGAGATGAGACTGATTGACTGCTTAAATCCCTTTACAATCTGTTAGATGTGGGTTAATATGTAAAAACTGGCCTCGGTTTACTAACTCATGTACAGAGGGAGAGAGAGAGACAGCGAGACACAGCTCCAGACTGTGTCAGTTTGAAGTACAACAGCTTTGAAAAGTACAATAAGGCTCAGAGCTCCTCAAAGATCAGTCCAGTGCGGTCAAAGCCCTGCTGAGGGTTTGTGTACAAGAGCTGAACAGAGAAATAAAGAAGTGTCTCTCCGAAACAGAAAGGCTGAAATGAAATCTAGCAGTGGTAAAAAGGATCACGAGGACAGAAGGAGCAAAAGATCCTAAAAAAGAGTGGAGATGTCTCAGGGTTTAGGGATGAGTTGCATCAGAGAGATTTGACCTAAGACGCCCGCTTGCTCATCGATCCAAGCCTCCCAAACAGACACAGTTGATGCTAACTGGCTTTTATAGATGACAACATCCACTAAAGGAACTCTAATCATCCCAAGCAGCAACACCAGCAGATGTCCTAAAAGAATGGGGCAAAATAGATGACAAAGATCTAGTGTTCCCTGTATACAAAAAACAAAATAAAAAAAAGTTGACACAAAAAAGTGCTCACAATCATGTTGTTCCAAACCTATGACTCTCTTTTTCCTGTGAGTCCCCATTCATTAAACTGTATATTTTACATAATATGTTACATTTTGAGACTTGCTGCGACTTATGTTCCAAATTGACTTTATTATATATATTTATTATAATATAATGCAAATAATGTCAAGCACACAAAACATGTGCAAAGTGCACACATTTCTATTCCTGCTGAGGTGTGTGAATTTATTTGTATAGTGCATTTGCCACATGCTCGTAGTTTAAGCTTCGCTTTGAATAAATTAGTTTAGGCTTTGCGTTTTTTATGTTTACATTTTTCATTCCTGTTCTGAATACTGTTAAATTTAAAGGATTCATAATGGAGTGAGGGAAACAAAATACATGTTTATAGTGTTTTTGTTTTACTTAACAAAATTTTATCTTATTTGAATGTAATAATAAAATGTGACTTATACACTTATGCAACATATCTTTTTTCCCCTGCTCTCAGTGCAGTTTTTCAGGTGCATTATTTATTTTTATTTATTTTTTTGGAAAATAAAGTAACTGCATGGAAAACAGTGACCAGAATTTTTTTTTTCCAATATTTTTTCCAAGTCATATGGGATGAATAAATTACAGATGTTAAAGTTACAATATAAACTTTAGTTATAATCATAATGAATAATCAAAATTCCACTGATATACCTTCCCAAATTGTGCATTTTATTCAGATCTGATGGGGCGAATGATGCAGACAAGAATAATAGTCCCTGTTGACCTCATTACTGTGAGGTGTGGGGTCTACTTACTGTACAATACAAATACTAAAAATACTAATAGGACAAATATCCAAATGCGTTTTAAAAAACATGCAGAATAAGGAAACAGTGGCGGATTTAGCAAATCAGGGGCCCAAGGCGAAGATAGGCTATGGGCCCCTCCCCATCCAATCTTTAAAAGAGAACGAAAAAAATATGTACCGACTGAATGGTGGATAGGCAGGTAAAGCTAATCTACGGGGAAGTAAAGGTTAGAGAGGAGAAAAAAACGTCCCCTTTAAACCCTGCATACACTTCTTTACTCCTAAACAGAAATGTTACAGTGTTTACATGGTACAATTTCTGGTAAGCTATGTTTTTTTTTTTTTTTTTTTTGCTTGACAAATTTCACCATTTTGATTCAATTCTTGTGATTTGATTCAATATTGACTCATTTTGATAAATATTAGGTAACGTTTCACAAGATAGGCGTTACTTTTTCTCAAGAAAAAAAAAGCCCTATCAGCTGGTATAATAAGTAATACATATTTAGCCAAATACTCTCTATAGCTCTTTTTTTTCTAGCCAATTTAAATGTCTTTCCTGAGGTAAATGTTATGTGACGATTGTTCTCCAGCTGTTTTACCTCTTTCCGCGGTTGAAAAACACTTAGCCTACTGATTGATATGAATGAGGAATATACATTTCGGTAAGTTATACTGTATCTTTCAACATTGTTAATTCGTGTTTATTTAGGAATAGGAATCTGTCACGTCACTAAAACGGCAAAACGGTAGCCTATTTATTGTTTGAATTTCGAAATAGAATTGACAGAATCTGAGAGCTGAGATTTTTTTAAATATCATGATTCATAAGTAAACTGCTCGGTTTTGTCTGTCGGTCTCCGTGTCCTCTTTGCTTCACGATTGTTCTGTGCGTTGGACGTTGTTGTTCCTGATCTGTATAAGTAGCCGTAATAAAGTTTGTCATCTTTGGCAGCGTTCCCAAATAGGCTACTTATCAGCGTCTTTTCACTTTTTTCTTTTATTTGAACCGCTTGTGTAACTTCGAAATTTTAAATTTTGGCGTTTAGACTCGTCTTGCTCTGTTTGTGTATTTCCCAGTCCTCCTGTTACTGCGTGTTGTTTATCTTTCGCGCCGCGCACCTTTACGGACTTTTTGTTTTCCTCCCGCTTCCTCCTTTTTTTCAGCACCGCTTGGGTAAGCTGGCTTCGCTTCATTTTTACTCTGTCTACTACTCTGTACACTCTGTCTGTCAATCACTTATTTTTCTCCGTCAGTTTTTTAGCACAGCCTTGTCACTTTCGCAGATGCGCAGTAGCCTAAGTGAGATAATGGAATAGTCCAATGTAGTGAGGCGGGGGCCCCCCTCCTGACTGCGACACTAATGATTTGATGCCATTTTTCGCAAATGGAGTTTTAGAAACATATATTAAAAAAAAAAAAAAAAAAAAAAACCTTAAAAAGCATAAGTTAATAGGTCATTTTGGGGGCCCCAAGGTAGCTCGGGGCCCAAGGCAATTGCCGACCTTTGCCTAATGGTAAAGTCCACCCCTGTAAGGAAACACTTGAAACACCTTGAACAATGAAGGCAAAAAAAAAAAAAAAAGAAGAAGCCAATAGCACAATTTCATTTTTCAAAGCCGATCCCTGTACACTCATGAATAACCCAGACTCAGGAGCGGAATAAAGTCGTCAATTATATTAAATAGGGGGTGTTGTGGCGCAATGGATAAGACACATGCCTTTGGTGTGAGAGACCCGGGTTTCGAATCCACTGTGAGACACCAATGTGTCCCTGAGCAAGACACTTAACCCCTAGTTGCTCCAGAGGCGTGCGACCTCTGACATATATAGCAATTGTAAGTTGCTTTGGATAAAAGCGTCAGCTAAATGAATAAATGTAAATGTAAATAAAACTACCCTGTATAACTTTTGAGGAATCTCAAACTAGGAAATGTAGTCCAAGGATCCCCTTTTATGTACTTCAATACCTGTTATGATCAGATAGCTGATTCTAATGACTGATTATAAAGTTTGAAATTGCCTTTAACTTCTAAACTGAGCTTGTGAGAAGCACCTTCAGTCGGCAGAGAATTAGTGAGCACCATCTGGCTGTACGGACCAGAAGGCATGAAAAACTACAAGACAGAAAATGATGTCAGTGGTGCAAAGAGGACAAAACCGAGACAGCTGCACTTCTTGACAAAATGTAACATTTCATCACAGTGAATTATTATTATTATTATTTTTACCATAATAGATTACAATATTACTCAAATTGGCAACATGGGCAATTGCTGAACCATTTTTTTTTTTTTTTAAACTGAACAACTGCAAGTGACAAGATGTCATTAGCCTGTGCGCTAGACATTAGCATTTCTTTCACAAAATCTCACACTCATCTTTTATTGCCATATTATTTACTGTCATTGTTGATTATCTGTTATATTAGCATATATTAGCATATATCTGATATATTATCATTGGCATCTCTCTTACAAACCCTCGCCATTAAAAGAGGCTCAATTCGCTAGTCTGCAACTTTTCTGCATTATGTATAAATTAAAATCAGCCTTTGTGTTTTGCTGAGTGTTTTGTACCATAAATAAACACCGGATGTACATAAAACTGTGAATCAAGCCTCACAAACCACACACAACCCCTTGACTAAGACACACAAACTCTAATGAATCCAGTAAGATAATACGCTAATAACAGCTAATGTGTGTCTAATGCTAATGAACAATTCCCCTCAAAGGACTTCACACTCTCCCCTCATCATTTCTTCCATTTTTGCATTATCAGCAGAAAATCTCTGACAAATCATAATGACACAGCTCTTTAAAAAAACAAAACACAATTAGCAGTTGCCTCATGTGCATTTTGGAGTTTATGTGTGTGTGAATAAATTAAGATTATTATTATTATTTTTTTTTTTTTTTTTTTTTGCCAGATTAGCACTTTTCTGATGTAGGCTACCACTAATTAAATACATTTACTTAAAGGAGAACTCCGGTCAATTTTAACATTAAGCTCATTTTATTGTACATTTGGAGTGCTGTCAATATTATTTAAGCCAGCGCAAATACCTGTTTACATCCTGTTTTTCGGTTGAATTTCATAGTAATCGATTGCCGAGTTCACGCGCATAGGTTTAGTTACCTATGATCACGCGCGTGAACTCGGCAATCGACTACTTTGGACTTCAACCGAAAAACAGGATGTAAACAGGTATTTGCGCTGGCTTAAATAACATCATTTTTATACATATCTTTCACATCTACTGCAGTCAGATCCACTCATGTTCACTCAGAAGGAATCACTCACATTTTCTGTGCACTTGTAATGACACATCAAGGATGTTAAGAGGCTAAAAGCAGGTTTAGTACTTGCCCCATTGAAGTCAACAGGGTGCAAATTTTAAAAATAGAATAACTCGGTGTAGGCAACACCGATTTTTGTCGTTGTTCTCTGTATTGACAGCACTCCAAATGTACAAAAAAATGAGCTCAATGTTAAAATTGACTGGAGTTCTCCTTTAAGAGAAGAAATCATTTTACATAATATCACTTTATTTGTGAGATTTATTTGTTATATTAAGTATTTAAAAAAAAATACTCATCATAAGTGTATAAACTGCACTTTATTAACAATAATCAACCAATTCCTCTGGCATCTCACCTACACAAATCTCTTTTTTCACAAATCTCTTTTTCCTGCAGTCTCATGCTGGTCCTCAGATCTATTATGCGAACAGACTTTTGTGTTTATTTACTGACCCCACATATTTGCAAGTTATTTAACCCATTTGGTAAAAGAAAATGTAATATAAAAAAGTCCTTCTTTCAAAGCTTCAGATACTTAACAGCCACACATGCAAAATATTAATACCCGATAATTGAAATACATTCCGATTGTTGTTTGATTTGTAAAATTATAAACACACTGAATATGTTGACCTTCTACAACCAAATGTAATAGGTAAATAGGTATTTCAATCATGCTTAAGATACAGACTTGTATTGAGGTATTCTCTTGGCTCAGCAATGCAGTTGTTAAACATGTTTAACAGAAGCTTTTTTAATGTCCTCCACTACTTTGAAAGGTGATTTGATAGAGTTGAATACAGCAAACTTTCTGAATATTTACAATTGTCAAACAACATCCAGTGCTAGTTGATTTCAAGCCAAAGAATAGATATGTATACGTAGCCTGGCAAGCCAGACCTACATCAAGATGTTAGGTCTGGAAACTCACCATAGTCACGGCTCAATCCGAGGGGCGGGATAAACGGCTGTCTTTCAAATTCCCTCTGCACGCAATAGGACAGCGCTTCAACCAACCAGAGCGTTTTCCCAACAGCGGAGCTTAGTTGATAGATTCAACTTTTGCCATATCTGGCCGGCAAAACGACGAACACATCTTCCTTTTTTTAAGAATGACTTAAGTGCCGTTCTTTGCTCTTTTCTCAAAGAAAAACTTAACTCCAAGTCCTCCAGAGTCGCGGCCAAAGCCGATTCGAAAGACCGTTGTTCTCCATCAGCAGCCGCCATTCTTTGTTTTGAAGTAGCAGCAGCCAGGTAACCGTCGCAACTCTGTCGTGTATGTTAAGTCCGCCCCCGCCTACTCTATACACAACGTGATTGGCCTGACCCAATCTGGGTTTTTGCAGCGAGGTTTATTGAGAGTTGCTAGACCCACCTGGCTGCGAAATACATTTTGCTGCCGCTAGGGTGCGTTTAGATTTCTAGGCTAATGTATACGTAGATTCCAAATGCAACTGTTCCAGACATGTCGGCACGCCCGCCATCTTGGAACGTCAGCATGTTGTCACGTACAGTAATAATCAATGATCAACGGCTTATGTATAGCGACCTTAATATAGTTTACCAAAAAATGCAGCCTATATGTTTAAGAGTTTTCAGGTTGTGGTAGTGCAATACAAATTACATCCAGATTTGAAAAAAGTTCAATTAAAGCATGATGTTTTCAATGAGTAATGGTGTTATATAGGCGTGATCTCAATATTGACCAAAATTGTGTTGATTATGATGCTTGACATAATCAAGCAGCCCCCAAACTAAAAATCTCCATTCATCTGCAATACCAACAAATTGCACTTTTACAAAGAAAAAAAAAAATCTCAAGCATCACTCATGCACCTCTTGTTAACAAATTAACAATATGGTGTGCAAGTAAGCTTTTAAATATGAGCTGAAAATACCAGGGGAAACAATCCTTTGAATGTACAGTATTTTATTATGTACACTGGTTCTACTAAAACCATAAATCAGTTTAGTTAAAGACAGAATTAACAATGAATCAATGTAAATTTATTATTTTAATTGACCCGTTTAAGAAACCTCAATGTGATTTTACATTGTGTTCCTCACATGATTAATTTCTTTAATTTTATTGAGGTTCTACTAACTTATTAGCAACAGCACTCATTAACAGTGAATGCCAACAAAAAATATTTATATAGTAGAACGTGTATGCAAGTAAATTTCCATTTTATCAATTTAATTGGATTGAAAGTAATACAATGTTTTGACAAAATGTTCACAAATTGTGTCACATTAACACACAAGTTTCTGGGGGTGGTGGTGGTGTGTGTGTGGGGGGGGGGGATTCACACAAAAAATTTAATTAAAATAAAGGTAACACTTCACAATCTGGTTCAATTGGTTACCATTGAATGCATTAGGCCATTACAACAGCATTTAGTAATATAGGCTAATATTAATTTATAAATATACTATTGTTCATTGTTAAGTCATGTTCATTCACATTAACTAATGTTAATTAATACAACTTAAGTAAATTATATTGCATGATATATCTAAAGCCTAGATAATGTTTAACTAATGTTAAGCAATTAAACCTTATTTTAAAGTGTTACCAAACAACTATAAAAAATAAAATAAAAATAAATGCTAAAGCAAAACGATACACTATTTTTGGTACCATGTTGGGTCACCACTTGGTGTCAAAATCCTGAAGCGAAACCAGTCGAGAACCACTGAACTAAAGATAAATCAGCAGGGTGGGATGTGGAGAGAAATGAGAGGAGACAGAAAGAGAAAAAGAGAGGGTTGTGATCTTTCAAGGGAAACAAATGCTACACTGGCTGAAGTATCTGAGCCCGGCAGCACAGGCCCTTCAGAAAGCCGAGTCCCCTTTCACCATCTCCACTTTCTCTTTTATTCGCTCTCCCCCTCATCTACTTCTGTCTGTCTGGAATAGATTGGTTATGATTCCTTTTGCTGCAGGCAGGAGAGCCGGTCTCCTCAACCGTACCTTACAAGCACACATACACACACGCGCTCACACACACAATCACATTTTCACTCCTCTACATTCTCCATTATCACTTACATATACACAGCCTTAGAGAAGACAGAGCTGCAATATCTGCTCTCTCTCTCTCTCTCTCTCTCTCTCTCTCTCTCTCTCTCTCTCTCTCTCTCTCTCTCTCTCTCTCTCTCTCTCTCTCTCTCTCTCTCTCTCTCTCTCTCTCTCTCTCTCTCTCTCTCTCTCTCTCTCTCTCTCTCTCTCTCTGAACATGAGTACATGAGTTCAGCTCATAAAAGAGAAGGCCTCAGGGCTGCAGACGCTGGATTTAAACTGGACACATGTCTGAATTCCTCAATCAGCCAAAAATGAGAACAAATAACCTGCAATTGGGTAGTGTGCATTACGTTGTGTGTGTGTGTGTCTTTAGGGAACAAAAAAGGAGGGGCTAGCTGTCCAATACACAGGCAGAATACTCTTGTCTGGCTATATTGTGTGGAAAGGCCTTGAACTCAATGTGTGAGCGAGTCCAAAACAGAGTCTTCCTGAATTTCTAGCACAAAGACATCCGCTAACCATCTAGGAGACATTAGCGTCGACCCTGACACAATCTCCTTTCAGCAGATGTTAATGTGCTTTTATGCTAGCTCAGAGAGCGAGGGGAATTAGGTTAGGTGCTTGGCATATACTGCAGGCGGCTGAAGCGTTGCTTGGATCTGCACTTAGCGGTTCACAGCTAGCTCTCTGTGGGGCTTTAGCCTAGGACTTACACAAGTCTCACTCGTTACACTACAGAGGTACCTCTCGCCTTTCCACACCAGTCAGATAGCATTGCAAATTAGCCGCAAACATAGCTCTTTTAATGTAAAATAGAGATGTTTTTAAAGTGCTCTCTGCCTTGAAACAAAACATATTCAGGAAGAGCTCTCCAGCGCAGCTAATCTCCTGCATTAGCATGGCGGTTCCACACCACCACCACCTTAAATAATACATGTTACTAAATGGGGGAGGCTAAGAAACCCTCCCTTGTGTCCTTTCCCGTGACCTTGGACGAGACTGAAAGGTTTCCACTGATCTGTCTCTCTTTTTCTCTCTCTCTCTCAGAAAAAAAAAAGATTTCCTTAAGAGTATATGAAGAGGTAGTTTTTTGCTTTGTTCACATCTGGCAGAGTCTGGCTCTAATCCCACTCTGCACACTAGATGAGAGAGCAGTGGATTATGGGAAGAATAATCTGCACTTAGATTTTGAGCCTTCCAGATTTAAACTTGAATTTGAACTTGAATTGATGTGACTGAAGCTTAGTGGCGCAGCTGTTCAAGGAAATACAAGGAAACATTTCTTAATGAGGGAGATGCAAAATAATTATTCAAGATTTCAGTTTATACAAAAGTAATGCATGAAAAAGATTTAGGAGAGAAAGTTTACCAAAACATATGATTTTTGCAAATGGTCAATGCATAGCTGTTTCCTAATTTAGTAGGCAAAAGCCATTCGGACAAAATTAATCTACAAAGTTAAGTCATGGACAGAGATGACTGTATTATGATGAACTTATTTTAGAGGGTCACAACCCAAAGGTCTGTTTCAATTAGGGACAGCAGTGAAAAAAACAAGGTCAATTCCAATGATAAAAAAGCAAAATAAAAAAATAAATGTTGACACACTGTACCGAAATTAGTTACCAAAAAGTTAGCTTTGGTAAAAAGTTACCAAAAAATGTATAATAAATGCTATTTTATTTTACTAACAAATTAAAAATAGTACAAAAGTAACATGCTCTTGATATTTTCTTTTTTATTTAGCAACAATGTGCCAACATTATATTTTTTCTATTTTTTTTTTTTTTTTTTGCTTCACAGCAAGCATTACCACATGACACTCATGTTACAAGTCTTGTCTACAAAAAGTCTTTCTAAGAAACTAAATTTGCAGGTAGCACAGAAATCTTCTGCCTAATGGCTTACACAAAAAAAAAAAACAGCATTTGTTGTAATCTGTTTTCACTGACTGAACATGTTTGATGGGGCCTTGGAATGTTTGCACAGTCTGGTGTGCTTTTCCAACAAACCCTTGTCATAATCTGACTTTATCACAAACCGTTGCTTGGATGACGAGGTACAGAATGCTTCATTGTCAACTCCATAGAAATTAATTCACACACAGGAAATGCAATGACTAATAGAAAACTAAAAACAAGGCAAAGCAAAACATTAAATAAGGCACAGCAAAGCATTTCAAATATTATTAAAGAATATCAAAGCAAATCAAAACAAAGTGAAACAAAACCAAAACAATAAAAGAAAAATCAACAACAAATCAAAGCAAAGCAAAGGAAAACAAAAAACAAAGCAAAGTGAAAAAAAAGGCAAACGAAAGCAAAAAAAAACAAAAACAAAAGCTGCTTGTCCAGGGCTTCATCCACAACCTCTTCCTTTTCAGTGTATGTTCATCCATCCTCTTTTCCAAACGTTCAAAATCCTGGATGGATGGCCTGTCACAATGCTATCACACACAGACATTCAGACAAGGACAATTTTGTGTATCCAAATTACCCATCCTGTCTTGTGGGGGAAATCGAAGCACCCAAACAATGCCCAATAAATGCATGTTTATTGGGTCAGTGTGAACATTATCAACTTACAAAATGTCTGACGTCTTATTGTTTGTTGGAGCAGTACAAACCAGCATTAACACCTACTAACACTCTACTAACATCACAATCTCATGCATATTAATGCCCAAGCAAGAAAACAGATTGACTTATTTCCAGATGACCAATAGCAGGCTGTGTTAGCATAACCAGGGGGAGACTAAAGACGGAAACTATTTCACGCTTAGGCAGGGTGTCTAACAAGAAAGAAGATGCATCCAAATGACAACAGATCTCTTGAAGAAAAGAAGAAAAGACATGGAGTGAATGAGAGATGCTAATGAATGCAGGGTTTGTATGTATGTGTGTTTGTTAGCTTATTGAACTCACTCTTGAGAATGATTACACTTCAAAGACACCAATTATGCTCTTTTGCTCAATATATGCCACCAGACAAAACAATTAGCATCAAATCAATGTTTTGGATCCCTGAGAGTCATTCTCCCTAAAATGTAGATTCGGTAAGTAATTTCTCACCCTCATGTCGTTCCAAACCTGTAAGACTTTCGTCCATCTTCGGAACACAAATTAAGATCTTTTTAATGAAATCTGAGAGATTTCTGTTCCTCCATTGACAGCAATCACTTTATATACAGTAATGTACGGACTGAATTTAGGCTTTTATGTAAGGGATAATGTAGAGTGAGGCGGTTGCCTCCGCTTCGCGTCAGGGTCCTGATCAGCTTGTCGGGGTTGTATTCGCTATAACAACCGCCTTGCTCTACATTATCCCGCTTATTACATGGCTACCTACCAAATAAATCAATAATTTGACACAAAATATTGATTTAAAAGGGAGTTTATTGATTTAAAAACGATTGTATTGCTTCCGCTAAAGGAAATAGTCCATTCCGTCTCTATGGTTAGAATCATCCTGCATCCATAGCAACGCTCTGTTTTTCATGGCAACGGTGTGTTATGCTTAGCAGCGGTCTGTTATCAAGAAATAACAGACCGCATTCTACATTGGAATTCAACCAAGCCATGTAATAATAACACATAAACATTCATCAACACACATATCAGTTGTGATTAACGGAAGCTCAAGCATGTTTGCTTGATATGTGAGAACCAATGAATTCATTCTTGTGTTATGCAGCACGTTTGAGCTTCAGCAAGAACCAATGAGGTTCCTTCTCATGTTACGCAGCACGTTTGAGCTTTTGCAAGAACCAATGAGGTTCATTCTTGTGTTACGCAGCACATTTGAGATTCTCCAAGAACCAATGAGATTCATTCTCATGCATCAAGCAGGTTCAGTTGAGCCTCTGTTTGCTCGCTGTTCAATGTTTATGTGACCCAGGTACACAAAACCAGTCACATGGGTCTTTTTTTATATATAAATTGAGATTTATACATCATCTGAAAGCTGATTTAATAAGCTTCACATATGTTTTTTTAGGATAAGACAATATTTGGCCAGGATACAACTATTTGAAAATCTGGAATCGGAGGGTGCAAAAAAATCAAAACATTGAGAAAATCGCCTTTTAAAGTTATCCATTTATGTTCGCGATTTTGCTGCATTCACTCACAAAAATAAATGTTTTATATATTTACGGTATGAAATGTACTAAATATCTTCATGGAACATGATCTATTTTTGGCATAAAAGAAAAATCGATAATTTTGACCCATAAAATGTATTGTTGGCTATTGCCACAAATACTGTATGCCCATGTTTGTGACTGGTTTTGTGATCCAGGGTCACAGGATAAAAGCCTAAATTCAATCTGTTCATCATACAAAGCAATCGTGTATCTTTAGAAAATTTGGACTAAACCACTCAATTCATTTTGATTAGTTTACGAGCTCTTTATGAAGTTTCTGAAGCATCAAAGTGGTTGCGCAGCTGTCACTGGAGAGACAGAAAGCTCTCAGATTTCATTAAATACATATTTATTTGTGTTTCAGAGATGAACGAAAGTCTTACAGGTTTGGAATGACATGAGGGTGAGTAAATGGCAACATAATTTTTATTTTGGGGTGAACTAACCCTTTAACTTTTTCCTCTTGCCCTCTCTTTACCCCAAATAGCAAATTACCAACATCACCCACATTCTTCTGGCCCACATACTGCATGGAATGACTGTGATGACTCAACCTGAGTGTGGCTGGCAATAGCATACATATTTGGGCCTCATCTGGGCCAACTATGGCACATATGGCTCAGTTCTGGCTAAAACCGGCTTGATGTGTGTGGCCCAGATATGGCCCATATGACCTTTGCCGCTGCCAGAACTGAGCCATATGTGCCACAGTTGACCCAGATGAGGCCTAGATATGTATGCTATCTGGGATGTCTTTTGCTTTTTTGTGTGTATTTGTTTGAGAGTTTGTTTTTGCATTTTTTTTTCTGATCTCAAAGATGCAATGTGCTTGAAGTATTGGGTGTGCATCTATAAAAAATGCCTAAAAAGAGATAGCATTTGACAGTCTTTCGAAATGTACATGCAGTACGTTTCCAAGAAATACCAAGAGAAAGTCTGTATTTGTGACAAAGTTTTTTTTTTTTTAAAATCCCACGCAGGTTTTAATGGACAAGACCAAGTAAGACACATCAGAAGAGTGTGTTTTTCCCCATGCAAAATCTCACTATAAACAAGAGCGTGCCACACAAGATGTGAAACTATAATCGTCAGCTTCATGGTGTTCGTATGAAGTAGTATGAAAAACAAGACGAAAGCATGGTCAGGGAAAAGAGAAAGAAGTGTAGAGAGAGCAATCACATTTTGAAGCCTTGATCAGAGGACTTTGCTGCCACATCCTGCTGGTAACTTGCGTACATATGGCCAAAAAACATCCCTCCGGATCATGGTTGCCATGGCGACGCGACTCCTCTCACAGTACGTCTGCATGAGAAATACAGTGCAAATATATTCTAAAACAGGTACTCATTTAGAATGGAACAAACATCACACTAACGTGTTTGCATGCCTCGGCATGCATCGACATGCACAGATACACACAGATGCAGGACACTCCAATTATCACACTTCACATTTGCTCATCAAAAAATTGCAGCTGAGCTAAAGAGGGGTAAGGGTTTAAAAAAAACAAAAACATTCTGAGCTAATGTTTGCTCCATCATCAGGGACGCCCAGGTCTCACTTCAGCGTGTTAAATTATGATTGGCTCCCTTAAGTCAGAGCCGGACATTTAGAACCTTCTTAGTTTAAATTAAAACCAAGTCAAGAAAAATCAGTTGCTATACTTACAGGCATCTGCAAGAGCATGAATAATAGATTACACTGCATTTTCTTATTTGCGATCCAGAAGTGCACCCTTGGCTTGTGAAAGTCAAGCAGACATGAAGTAGTCAGATCATAGTAAGTCTATGATCATCCGACCGTTGTCTCCTTTACATGATCAGATGTGTCTCATCATCATCTCATATGTGGTCATACATATGAAATAAATGTTTGGATTATTTTACCTTCTAGACAATGATGTTTTATTGGAGAAATTGTCATATTTGTATTTTCTATAAACTTTAAGTTTGATTGACTGAATTGATACTAAATCCAAATGTAAATGAATGTTTTCTTAAAATAAAATAATATACAGGATTTTATATAATATATTTAGGGCTGTCAAACGATTAATCGCGATTAATCGCATCCAAAATAAAAGTTTGTGTTTACATCATATATATGTGTGTATGGAGTATAATTATTTTCTCTGTATAAATACACACACATCACATGCATATATATTTAAGAAAAATGTGTTATTTATATATGAAATATTCATATATATTATATAAATATATATACACAGTATATACATGCAAATATTTCTTAAATATATACATGCGTGTGTATTTATATATAGAAAATAATTATACACCGTACACACACATATATTATGTAATAACAAACTTTTATTTTTGGATGCGATTAATCGCGATTAATCGTTTGACAGCCCTAAATATATTACATTTAAAAACTTCATTTTAAACAACTATATTATTTATAAATAATATATAAATAATTTAAAATAATGGTATTTCAATAAGGTTTTATTTGAAAACATCAGCTAACATAAAATATGAGTGAACAATACTTCTACTGAATTTATTAATCTTAGTTAATGTTAATCTTAACATATCCTACTACGTTTCAAGATTACAAATTGTATCCGTTAACATCAGATAATGCACTGTGAACTAACATGACCATATTTATTAACTAACATTAACAAAGATTAATAAATGCTGAATATATTGCTCTTTGTTGGTGTATGTTGCATTATGCATTAACTAATGCTAAGACCATATTGTAAAGTGTTAACAAAATAATAGGTCAAATTATTATTATACTAAAAATATTTTAATAAATGCAAGTTCAGTTCTTGCTATATTATTGAAAAATATGTTTAACAGTTGGCTAATCTGTTGAACTGATATTAAACCCAAAAAATGTGTTAAAAAAAACAAAACAATTATTAGTGAAAATCTCTTAAAAGATGAATATATCAATAATCACATTCCTTAAATATTAAACACATTTTTAAATTTCAAAATGTAATTAAAAATATTATCATTTAAATTATAGGCTATAATATTATATGAAATGATGATGATGATTGATTGATTCAGTGGATAATCATGCCAGTGGCTCCATCACATTTCTATTGTAACAGATTTGATTGAGACAAATAGCTCTTTGAGTCCAACCCTGCAACATTACAGAGTGGCATTTGGAGAGAAGACTGAAGGGTTCAAACTGGGCCAAAAGCCTCCTCAGAGGATCATCTCTGGATTCTGACTGTTTGCTTTGACTTCCAATGGCAAATCTGAGACCACTGAAACTAAAAACCTCATCTGCCCGACCGTGATGCGTTAACACACCAAATCTCTCTCGGCCAATGAAATCACACTAGCAGGAGCTTTCCAGCAAGGCAGTTGCTTGAGTATCTATGCTACAAATATTAAAGGACTCTTAATGACATTACAATTTCAAGCAAATCAGCCTTATAGCCCTGCGCTGTGTGCACAGTTTTGCTGCTTTTATCTTAGATTGAACACATAGTTTTCTCAGCATGACACAATGAACATTTCTGCTCTTCGTGCGAGAGGGTAATGTTACGCAGATATCATCGCAGCCTAATGAATCAGCTGAGGTCTCCTCCTGCCTGTATGTTTGAGGCGGTTTGTGTGTATTTGAGTGTTGTGAAGCTTGTTTAAGATCGCAGCATGAAAACAGCCATGTTCTGCATTTCCCTGCTGCTACTTAAACTCATCTCAGTGGGTCTGAGACCTGAATTTAAAAACAGTCTCAAAGTAAGCACAGTGCAGAAGCCTGAGAGTCATTCCCTGCAGATAGAAAAAAATATATATATATATGTCGGAAGACTAGTGCTTGCAGACATGAAATAGTTATTATTGTTTACCCAACAAAAGCTGTTTTGTTAATAGCATGTCCAGACGAATTAGCAGTTTGGTTACGGATGGTGAGATTCTCTTTGTCCCTCAGGGAGGGTTGCCAAAACTGACCCACCAATCAGTGGCGTGCACAGACCTCCTCCGGGGCAGGGGCGGAAGGACCAAAAAGGGCACTTTTTTTAAAAAACTTTTATTTTTAAAATAAATCACCTGTATTTAAAGCAGTATCCGTCTGTCTGTTGTGTTTTATCTATTTTAATGACTTCCTCACAATTATTTGGAATATCTCACTCGATGGAGAGCAGCAGTAGGTCAGAGAGCCTCTCTCGGAAATGATGATAATATAACTAATTATTATTTACTTTACCAAACAAAACAGAGAATCAAGTCGGTAATTATGAGGAATTCATGTTTAGTTATGTTGATGTTATAAATTGTAGGCCTATGTATTCAATAAAGTGTTAGCTATCATGAAATCAGTAACACTTTACAATAAGGTTTCATTAGTTACATTTATTAAGTAAGGAATAATTGACGACAGGCCGTTGAATTATTAGAAAAATAATGCACACCCGAGGTGGTAATGCGGTCACGACGCGAAGCGGAGTGGCCGTTCACCTCGGGTGTGCATTATTTTTCTAATAATTCAACGGCCTGAAGTCAATTATTCCGCTTATACTACAGTTACCACACCTCGAAACATTGTTCAGATTATGTATTTCAAGACGTTTGTAAAGTTTTTGTCATTAAAACGCTCTTGTATGTAGGACTAATTTCTTACGCATCTAAACCAATGCCTCCGTTGCTAATTCCAAAACGTCATTTTAGAGTTAGTAACGGAGGTTTGAGCCACTGATAGCAGACTAATGCTGGGGACACACGACTAGCTGACACATTCTCTGACTGTTTTCATCGACTGCAGCAGATTTTAAACACCGACTCTGAACACAGACTGAACGCGCTGAACACGCGTTTGGGCATGATCAGTCATACGTATCAAATTACATTCATAACCGGCCTTAAAGTGTGTCCCCAGTTATTAATGCAGTTATTAGAGAGAGAGATGTTGCAATAATGAGACAGAAAAGCATGTGCGTCAATATTATTATTTATTTATTAATTCAATTCCTTTTAATTAATTCGAATTCATTCTTTTTTTTTTTCCTATTATTGACAGATGACAGACTAGCCAAATAAATGAAACACAAAGCCCTTTTAACAAGTATAGGCCTATCAATAATTATTTATTTGTTATATTATCTGCAATAATAATCCGTGCTGCAGGATTATCCATTTATTTAGCCCATATTCAGTTTAATTTTCTATTGATTATAGATAGGAATATACTTTATTTGTTCAAATTAAACTGCATGTTTCCATTGATTGTGAAGCTAGACATTGAAAATTCCAGATCAAGCTCATGCGGCTAAATGTTTTTTTCTTGTTATGAATTGTATCCTATTTTCCGTTATTACCGTTAACTACGCGAAGTGATATGGAACTGTAATGCGGTCAAGACCTGCCTGGAACTACTTTAGCTGTGCGTTTCCCTGAAAATAATGCACACCTTAGAACGTTCGTCAACCAATCAGATTCAAGCATTCAACGGCCCTGTAGTATAACATGAACTAATAATGAACTTCTACACAATTTATTAATCTTAGTTAGTATTAATTTCAGCATTTACTAAAACATTATTAAAATCAAAAGTTGTATTTGTTAACATTAGTTAATGCACTGACTGTGACATAACATGAACAAACAATTAAAAGTTGTATTATTAATAACTAAGATTAACAAATAGGCCTACAGTAGCCTAACAAATGTTTAGTTTAGTTTAGTTTCAGACACAGTTGAGCTAACAAACAACAGCACAGTCTGAGGTGTAGGCTGAAGCTCTTGCTTATAATGCCTACCTTTTTAAAACTAAAAATAATTATTGTCTTACATCATTATGTTGACAAACAAATATAAACAGAATACAAAAACATTAGTATCTCCTATGCAATACCATTGCACAATCCAAGTACAACAAAAGCAGCTTGTTCATTTATCATTCTTTAAATGGTTTCATATAGTTTCAGTGCATTATTTTTTAAATAGTTTCTTTAACTTAAGTGCCCCACATATTTTTAATTCCTCATGACAGCTATTCCATAGATTTACACCTTTAACTGAAATGCAATGGTATTTTGCATTGGTCCTATGTTCTTTTTGAATTGTACAAGTTCCCCTTAAGTCATGTTGGCATTCTCTTTCTGTGAACAACCCTTGTATACTTTCTGGCAATTGATGATTTTTTACTTTGTACATGATCTGTAATGTTTTTAGTTGTTTTGCATGATTAGTTAATGTTAGTTAATATGAATAATAAACAAATGAACCTTATTGTAAAGAGTACTATGAAATCAAAGATATAAATTCCTTACAATTTAGAGCTGGACATGGACTTTTCCTTGGACATGAAATTTCCTTTCACTAGATGCATTTCCCCAAGCTAATTACACTTGCTATGGCCTGGACAAAAACGAATGACATTGTCAGACTCAGAATGCGGCTGAAATTGAGTTATACTTTTATGATTGTTAAGCATAACTCACATGCTGCCGCAACTTTTACAGTAGCATGGTAGGATAAATGTAACTTTTCCGTATTAGCTTAATATTACCTGCTGCCCGTGCAGTTTGAAGACTCGCGACGAACTGCTGCGTACATAGCGCTGAAAAAAAGAACTCCGCCTACTGCCACTTCCGCCAAATGCTTCCGCCAAAAAAAAATATATTTAATATTTGTTTGTATTATTATTGTTCGTGGCAATGGTGTATAAGTGTATTGTTATTTATTATAATATTTATTTTAATAATAATTATTATTTACATTTATCAGAGAGGGGCACAATACATTTTGAGACAAAAGGGGCAGGGGCTAAACCTCAGAGTAGTTTTAGCATGTAATTGAATATGGCAATGTTAATGTATTTGGTCTTGGTGGACTAGATCTTCTGCTGCTTGCAGAGCAAGTGTGGACTTGCTACAGCTAAAAGATACACAGACACACTGATGCAAGCATGTAAGATATGCTGCTGCGTAATCCATAAATCCCGTAGTAGATCTTGGCAGGTGGAGCTGGGGGAGGTGGAGAGTTTCAGAGGAACTCCAATAGCGCGCTGTGGGACTAGCTTGCAGCAAACACTGAACCAGAATTTAAATGTTGAGCAAGCAATCTCATTGGCTACAGGATCAGCAGAGGTCAATCAGCTTGGGTCATGCATTAATGACATGATTGTTTCATATACTGTATATGTACCCTGGACCACAAAACCAGTCACAAGTCAGACGGGTATATTTATGGCAATAGATTAACAATACATTGTGTGGGTCAAAATCATTGATTTTTCTTTTATGCCAAAAAATCATTAGGATATTAAGTAAAGATCATGTTCCATGAGGATATTTTGTAAATGTCCTACCGTACATAAAAAAAAAAAAAAAAAAAGAATTTGTGAATGGATGCTGCAAAGTCGCAAACATAAATGGACAATTTTAAAAGGTGATTTTCTCAATGTTTCGATTTTTTTTGCACCCTCAGATTCCAGATTTTCAGATCTCGGACAAATATTGTCCTATCCTAACAAATCATACATCAACGGAGAACTTATTTATTCAGCTTTCAGATGCTGTATAAATCTCAATTTCAAAAAATGATTTTGTGGTCCAGGGTATATATATATATATTCAACACCTGGTATCCATAAACAGGATATTCCTTGAATCATACATCGACAGGAGAAAAAAATATTTTTCAAGAAAATACTTCATTGATTAAAACTATGTAATAAACAGTTTGAACTGTGTTTCCTCAAAGTAATCAAACTTTGACCCCGTGTACACTGTTGACCCCTTAACCAACTCTTAAACCTACCAGTACCTCCAAACCTTTCAACTAATCCTAAAGACTTTGGTTAGGCCTTTCAGGTGTAAAAAATCTTTGATTTGACATACACATTTCTGTAAATAATAATTACAATTTTAAGCCAAACTACTTAAAGTTGGCATGAAACTGCGGAAGTTGGGATAGTCTTTTCTTCCATATTGTGATGTATATCAGAGTGAAATGACTTCTCGAACAAGAAAAAATGTAGGGCGGGACTTGATTTAGTCAATCGGAAATTGATTAGATTAGATGATTGTGGTTTGCTATTGCTGTGATGTCATGTGAGTGACAGGTTGTCCCGCCCTCGCGCCAGCAAACGCACCATCAGAGAACAGAAGAGTTGCAAAAGGGAGGAGTTTTATTAAATATTGTGAATGGAAAATGCATTTAAAAAACGATGTGCGCGGAATAAATAACGATGTGCACGGATACATCTTATTTATAATAATTTTTTTATATTTCATAAAAAATAAGAATTGTAAATTTTGATTTCGAGGTACTTCACATTTTTATAAAATTTTATTATAATATCAAGACATTTTATTTTTTTACTTTATATCTTCAAATATAAAAATGAATCTTCATTCAAAGGCTTAAGGTGTATTCAAGTTATTATTCAAATGCATTTTTAATCATTTTTGAACAAATTAAAATATCCAATCAAAAAATGTAGTGCCACGTCATCGACCCTTTAACCAGCAGGCACAATTCATTCTTAACGAATTCCTCCTCTGTATTTTATTCTTAATAAGAGAATAGAAGGCGTTTGAGGTAACGTCTTGAGAGTCAGGCGCTGAGTGTTTGCCAGGGGCGAGCATCAGGGTGCAGTAGTGATGTTTTTTGAGAGCTAGGCCCTTACGGCTTGTCCCCAGGCATAGAGCCGGTCCCCTGCGTTGACATCCTCTGCTCGTCTTCACCACCACAGACGCTGTCTTTAAGTATTAGCCATTACTGAAGACAGATCACCGCAGAGAAAAACTAATACATCTAACAGCTCCACTGTGTGTGTAAGATTGCGTGTACAGATGCGAGTGTTTGTGAGTTGTGTGCTTGTGAGATCCCAACCAACGACACCATTTATGTCCTTTCTGTCTCCTTTACCATATTATTCTCCTCTTTTAATCTGTCTTCCCTCCTTTATTTGTCATCTTGACTGCCTCAATATCTTCTTTGTACCCTCCCGGTTCTTTCTCCCTCTCTCTCACCCTCTCGATCCTCTCTCCTCCCACTCTCCTTGGCAGTCTCGTTCATCTTGTTCTTATCCTGATAGGGAGCTTTGAGATATGCTCCTGTAATCACAATGTAACTGAATTAGTCTACTATATCACACTTACTGAGTATATAACACACACACGCACATGTGCACACAATGATGAGTGGATTCTACAGACAAAACACAAACACACAGGAATAGATCTGCATAATAATGACTTTGTAAATTAATAAATGACATTTTAAATTACACTGCATGGCCGAGTAGACACAAACTAACCAATGACACAGGAAAATCCGCTCTTTGCTGCCAGTGCCGTAAGAAGCTGAATATGGCAAATAGTGTGTTGAAACACGTACACTGTGTCCTAACCAGATAAACATTATTTCTTCAATGCAAACAAGAGTTTCTGTTCTAACAAAATCACAACTGTGTTGATCACTTGGTTACTATTTATGCAGTATTGTCATAGCCCTGCCCATTGTGAAATCTTGCTGGTCCAAAATCCTGCACCACAATACTGCATGTTTTACCTCAAATATTTTCTCAGTGTTGATGCGGACTGGTTAAAATACATGGTCAAAAGTTTGTGCCATTCAGAACTGAACTAAGAATGCCCAGATAAACTGATAAATTCCAATTACATTTTTTTTTCTAAATCGCTTTTTTCTCAGTAAAACTGTCAAACTCTTCACAACTTCTAAACAGTCGTGTGAGAAAAACTGAGGCTTTCATCGTGCGAGCCTAAATGGATAATGCATAAAAAATTATCCATTCAGTTATCAATATCTGTCAGACATGCATGTATATTCCATAAATATCGGACATGGAAAGTTTGTAATGTCTGCTAAATTGGCAAATGGCCTGTCAGTGTAATGAAAAGGAATCGCAATCTTATCAATCAACCAATCAAGTTTGGACGCATACAATGGAGTTTGGCCAGCACAATCACTAAAAATCACAGTTGCTTGTCGTGGAAGAGCAATAGGAAGATAAAATGCAAGAATGTGTGGTGGTGTTAGGGGTAGACAAATGAACAAGTAATACATTTCTATAACAAAATGTACTGTATAATTACAAATGTTAATTTCCCTTTTGAGGGAACTCGCGCTGCGTCTATGACACTTTGGGAACGCCTCTGCATGGATGCGTATGAAGTGCGTGTGTCAACTAGTCCAATGGTGAGACGGAATGTCACGGGCGGGGCACAGAAGCTAACGCCGGTCATTCCGGTTGTGCATTCCTGGTCGTGATGTCACGCTCCCGTGATGTTCCATCTCACTAGTTGACACACGTGCTTCAGACACAATCACGCAGAGGCGTTCCCAAAGTGTCATAGACGCAGCATCTCGTTCCCTTCTCATGGAACTAAGGTTACAGATGTAACCTGACACGTTCCTTTTTGTGTGCTACAGTATTGACTTTTCCCAGTTATTTTTTTTTTAATGTTTTTTAACCAAATTTTTTTTTGTGTCATTGGCCAATTTACTAAAGAACTAGGTTTTGAAGCATAAATAAAATAAAATAAAATAAAAAAGTGGGTAACTAAATATTGCAGACATGCAATAGAGTTCTGATGTTCCAGCAAAAAGTTGTGACATTTGCACTTGATTAGAGAATATTAAGACAGAAAATGTGGCAAAACGATTGAGAAACACTGTTATTTGAATTTAGCAGATGCAAACAGAATGCAGAATTAAATTTGAATAAAATTTGAATGTAAATGAGTATAATTTAAATTCATTTAAATTTAATTTACTAGAAAAGGAAGAATAGTTCGATACAAAGGTTAAAAAGCTTTAGATTGAAGTCAGAATAATAGTACGATAGATCAACAGACAGACTAAAAATAAGAAACCCTCTAAAGACTTGTGTATAATATGATCCATTTGAGCACTTAATCTCTGAATCAAACAGTCAAATCCAACAATAAATGATGCTAAACGCCACACACTTGGCATATAAAGCTCATTCTGAGTCTGAATCTGAAGCTCAGTTATTTTTTCGGAGTTGAATTGAATATGCGATGGGCATTTGCTTGCTTCAGGTATCACCTATATGCATGTCCTGCATATGGTTATGCATGGCTCTAGTGGAATTATGCCAGTTTGAAATGGCACAGCTTACATAAAACTTTTCTGTTTGATTTCTATTTCAAAATACTCCCACACCTCATTTGTCTTTTGAACGGTCATTTCTGTGCTCTCTGTGACTGACACGAAGAAAACGCATCTGAAGTAAAATAAAAAGATTAGGCCCTATCTCTTAAGGTATTTTTCCCAAGTCTTTTATTTTAATGTGCTATTTAAAATGCTTTTAAATATAAATGTAACAAAGTTCAAAGCGCAGGAACTAGTGAACGGAAAACGGAAGTTTTAAAATAAATAAAACGAAAGTAAACAGCAGGTGCTTCATAGCTGACTGCCGCCAATACATAGACAAAATGCAACTTAATTGTCCCAGGCCTGATCTTTTCTCATCTGACACTGTCGTCACTCCTCCTCTTATCCTTCGGAGCTCCAGGGACTCCAGACTGGTGCAGCGCTCAGTTTCCACTGCTCACACTCTTCTCTTCACTCTTGTTAGTAATATGTGCAGCTAAAATAATATTGATACTTTGCAGTCACGTGATATCTGGCGGGCAACAAACGCGGTTAGCGCATCCAATCGCACAACAACTATCTGGCATGTCGTGTACACCTCAAAACACCAACTTTTGTATATTAAAACTGGCAACGTCCTGGCAAGATCCTTGATTAGTTTACTGGTTTTCGTTGCTAGAGAATGACATTCTTGCCCGCCAGCCAGTACAACTGACGTCACGCGCAAAGTATCAATAATCCAAATAATAGAAAGTGACATCCACATACTTTTGGCCATGTAGTGTTTGTCCTTTAAGTCCAAGAAGCAAAGAAAATGAGTGTGTTTGTTCTTCATTATGTTTTTTATGTCTGGGCAGCAGGTGTGTGTGTGCGCACAGGGTCATCCGCTCAGGCTAAAGAGACGGACTTGCACACTTCACTCCCCCAGTAGCTCCTGCAGCAAGGCTAATGCAGTGACCTCAAAGTTCAAAGACAGACAAAGAGGGAGACAGGACGGCGGAGATTGAAAGGGTAAAGCGAAGAGGTCTAAAGACTGAAGGTGACATCCCAACCCCTTATTCTCAAACAACATCCCTGAGGCGGTTTCTCATTAGGCTTCAGATTATCACATTATTGCCACGGAATCATAATGGATGTTCTTTGCTGACCCCACAGGGCTGCCGCAAAGCCATTACATCACCGGTTTTAACCAGTCAAAAAACACCACCATTCTCTCGACTTTTATGTTTGCTGTTTTCTTTGTCTTTCTCTCTTTTTCTTTCTCTTGTCCTCTCTGTTTCTCAGAAATGGTTCCTTGAGAGACTCCATGTCAGCTTTTATGTAATAATTTCTTTCAGCTTGTTCCAGTTCCAGAAGTATACTGTATGTGTGTGTGAGTCTGTTAGAGAAACAGAGCCCTTAATTTTCACAGATCCATTCAGACCTCAGTGAACCTCTGAAGAATCTCTTAGGCCATATGACCCAGGTGAGAATATGACTTGAGAACATGAAGGAACAGTTGGTGAGGAGAAAAGATATCATAAATGATATACATCTACTTTACTCTTACCATCCTGCCCGGTCCCTTAGATCAACAGAACTTGGTTTATTGTCCATCCCTCGTTTCCAGTTGTCTACTGTTGGTGGAAGGTCATTTAGTGTTAATGCTCCTAAATTATGGAATTCACTACCCCTTACACTTCGTAATATCTCATCTGTGGCTACATTCAAGACTCAGCTATCTATTTAACATGTATTTTGGAGAATGTCACTATATGTGTCCTTATGTGATTGTAATGTGTGTGCACGTGTGTAAATGTATTGTAATGTACAATGTAAAGCAACCTTGAGCTACGGAAAGGCACTACATAAATAAAACTTCATCTTCTTCTTCTTCTTCTTCTTCTTCTTCTATAAAAAGACTTTTCAAACTCTTCCAATCATGGTAGCCCTGAACTAATCACCATGCATTAAAGTTTCTGGAATAAAGTACTGATCTCAAATCTCAAATGACATCATTACAGGTACAAGACAATTCTTTCATAAGTTTGTTTGGTGATAAATACAACTCTGTGTCATTGTTCCCTTTCGTGGGAACTCGTGCTGCATCCCAGTTAGTTGCTTTGGGTAATGCCTGCATCGTCCCTCAAAGCCCGATACTGCCCCACCAAGCCTTGTAGCTAGACTTCTTCTTTGGTGGGCAAGGCGCAGGAATTTTGCAAGCGGATGACCTGCTAAGGGAATTAGACGAGGAAGAAGAGGTGGGGCCTGATGCTATTAAAGAGCTGCTTCGGCCACTGATTTAGCTCTCCATGCTACAAAGGAGATGGCTCCCACCATCGGCCGCTCCATTGCAGCTCTGGTGGCTAAGGAGAGACTCTTATGGCTGAACCTCTCGGGTCCAAAGAGAAGGACAAGTCTTTCCTCCTTGATGCCCCACTGTCGCCTCCTGACCTATACGGCGATGCTGTGAGCAGTGTCGTCGAGATGTTTCAGGAAGCAAAGAAACAGGCAGCAGCATTTCAGAGGTTCATACCGCGTCTACATCAATCCCATGGGGCTGCTGCCAAAGCCCCCTCCCATGAGAGAGGGAATTACATCCGCTCCTCTGCAGAGCCCTCAGGAAATCGATTTGTCAGCCCTGTTGCCCACGGCGCTTCAGGGCACGGCGATTTCCAACGGACCCGAACCTCATTGTCCGCACGAAAACGTTGGGTGTCATAAGGGGTTCGCCCTCCCCAAGGAGGCCTATAGAAATATTAGTTCACTTCCTCTAATAGACAGCTTGAATAGCTATACCAGAGGTGTCTAAGTAGGTCCTGCATACAGTACAGAAAGGATACAGAATCCAGTTTGGGCATCAGCCACTCAGGTTCAGTTGGGTACTAATCACGATAGTGGGCTCAGAGCAGGCTTGGGTTAAGGAACAGGATGTGCATTCTCTTCTGGCAAAGGGGGCTATGGAACGTGTTCCTCCACCAGAGAGAAATAATAGGTTTTACAGCTGGTACTTCATTGTTCCGAAAAAAGGATTGGGGGGTTGTGTCCCATTATAGATTTAGGCAATTAATCTGATCTCTGAGGAGATACAGGTTCAAGATGTTTCAAATCATGTCAGAGGACTGGTTTGTAACGATTGATCTGAAAGATGCATACTTCCACATATCCATCCTTCAACAACACACAGGAAGTTCCTGAGGTTCGCATTCGGGGGCGAAGCATACCAATATCGGGTTCTTCTGTCCGGCCTACCATTATCCCCTCATTAACACCTACAAGTATCCAAAATCAAACTAGGCCAGGTTATCACTGTGAAACAGTTTCAGAGACTGTTAGGTCTCTTGGCAGCAGCGTCCAACATAATACCTTTTTGCCTGCTGTACATGGTGGCTCAGGACCAGGGAGTTTTCCCCGTTGGGCAATCCTTTTCGACACAATCCTTGATCATGTGGAAGAAACCTTGGTTCCTGTCCCTGGTTCCATGGAAAATGGAAAATGGACTGCATTTATATAGCGCTTTCAACAGACCCATGGCCACCAAAGCGCTTTTACATATTGCCTCACATTCACCCATTCATTCACTCATTCATACACCGACGGCGGTGTCAGCCATGCAAGGCGCCATCCAGCTCGTCGGGAGCAGTTAGGGTTAGGTGTCTTGCTCATGGACACCTCGACACTTGGACACTTGCTCGACACTTGGTTCCATCCCTAGGGGCATCCTGCCATTGAAAGATTTTGTCGACAGATGCATCTCTCACGGCTGGGGAGCAGTCATGGTCACTCAGCCCAGGGCCTCTCGAAGGAACATCATCTCTCATGGCACATACATTGCCTAGAGATGTAAACAGTAATTCTAGCCTTACGTCAGTGGTCTCTTATATAAACCATCATGCCCTCTATGCAAACTGACGCATCAGATCCTCTTGTGGTCCCAGGGAAAACTGCTACAGTATTTATCAGAGCACTGTACATTCCTGGGCATCTAAATTTGGGAGCAGACGTATTGTTGAGGCAGGGGCTAAGGCCCAGGGAATGGAGACTCCACCCCGAGACTGAGTTGATTCTCAGGAGGTTTGGACAAGCGGATGGGGATCTGTTTGTGTCTCGAGAGACGAATCACTGTCCGTTGTGGTTCTCCCTCACATCCAGCTCATCTGGGACTGGATGCCTTGGTACAGACATGGCTGACGCTACGTTTGCATGCCTTTCCCCCGATCGTTCTGGAGTTCTAGAAAGAATATGGCAGGACGGGGTTCACCTCCTGTTGGTAGCCCCGTTTTGGTCGGACAGAGTGTGGTTTTCGAACCTGTCAGCACTCCTAGATGGTCTTCCGTGGGAGATTTCAGTCAGGAGGGACCTCTTATCGAGGTGGTAGAGACCATTCTCAACTCTAGAGCTCCCTCCATAAGGAAACTATATATTTGGTGGAGGGTATTCACTTTATTGTGCAGACAGCACAGATTAGACCCAGTTAACTGTCCAGTGGCTTCAGTGCTGGAGTTTCTGCAAGAACACTTCTCTGCATGTCTTTCTCCGTCAGCACTTAAAGTTTATGTGGCGGCCATTGCCGCTTTCCGCACACCCAAATGGAACTTTGGGGAAGCACCATTTGGTATCTTGTAGGCTTGGCACGATAGTCGGTGTTACCGGTGTTACACGGTGTTCAGTCGCAACACCGGTTTCATTACTTGCCCACCGCAGCACCGCAAAAATTTTTTTTTAAAGCAATTACGCAGTATCCATATTTTCTGTCACCAGTTGACTAGCGTTGTATGATCACGCTCAACCATTCAAGTGTGACAAAACAAGAGACCGCACTGTAAAGTCCTGCCTATTACACACACGCGCACACACACACACACACGCAGAAAAGACGCATGTCAGTATCGAGTTCTCTTTTCGGCCTTGAACAAAACATAACACACACAAATTATGCCAAAATGTCCGTTTTGGTGTTGCATTTTTCATGAATAATAACGAATAATTCGAACCCACCATTTAAAACACTGTGGTTGAATCCGAAATCGCGCCCTATACCATCAAATAGGTCGTTATTGTTCTCAACATGATCTCAAGCAGTGAAAAATAGAGGACACTGACATCGTGCTGAAAGACAGGACCGAGCAGGTAATATTTAATGAAACAAAGTCTCAACTTTCAAATTTGGTCAGTCAAACAAAAATAGAATAGGCCTACCGTTTTTTGTCTCTTTAATGTGTCGTGACAGATTGCCTCAGTTAAAGCCAAGTTCAAATCCACCGAAGTTAATCAATAACTCTTCTAACTGCTTTGTCGCACAAAAATGGTGGAATTTGATTGGTCAGATCGCATGTCAATCAAACTCAATATGAATGATGAATTGACGCCATGTAAAAAAAATAAAAATTACATCACTCTAACACCCCCCACCCCCACGATGAAACCGGTAATACCGGTGTTGTTACAAGTCGATTAACCGGTGGGAGAATATTATCACCGTCACATCTCTAGTATCTTGTTTCCTTCGCGGTACTCTGAGGATAAGGCTCAGAGTCCCGGCCTGGGACCTAACCATAACATTGGAAGGGTTGTCTTGGCAAACTTCGAGCCCATGGATTTGGCAACAAATAAGTGCATCGCTTTAAAGATGGCATTTCTATGCATTAATTAGCGATTACTTTAGGTAGGAGAGTAGGAGATCTGCAGGCCCTGTCGGTTGCCACCTCCTATATTGAGTTGGCCCCGGGCTCCTATATTGAGAAGGCTATTCTCCACCTGAGGCCGGGTTATGTGCCCAAGGTAGCCACTTATGTGGCCCAGTCAACAGTCCTTCAGGCCTTTCATCCTCCTCCTCATGTGTCGGCAGAACAAGAGAAAGCTACATTTATTTTGCCCTGTCAGAGCTCTTAAAGTCTATATACGCAAGACTTCTCAATTGAGGAAAACTGACCTCGAAAGGGGAGCATCTCAGGTTACGCATGTAACTATGGTTCCCTGAGAGGGGAACGAGTCGCTGCATCCACTTGCCATACTTCCTGCATGCCTGGGAGTGGCTTGCTTCAGCCTATCAAAAGCTGATGCTGTTGTGATTGTGACCCAAATATACAGGTTGGTCACACTCTCCCCAACAAACACCCTGTATATTTGGGTCACAAAAATATTTAAGTGTTTATACATACATATATATATATATATATATATATATATATATATATATATATATATATATATATATATATATATATATTATTTTGTATTTATTTATGTCTATTTCAATTTATATACAGTTTATGTATGTTTTATTTAATCTAATTATAATGAGTTTGCACTGGACAATTGCCTTTTCTGAATTCAGAGTGGCAGTTGAGAGTTGAGAGTTGCCATGACGACTGTGGCATCCTCAAACAACACAGAGAGGACCACTGAAATAACACAGTTTTCGTCTCTCTCACTCTCATTTATTGCTAAAGGTTAGTAAAAATGATAAGATTTCAGAAAAATAACTGTTATTCAGATGCTTTGGCATCTACTATTTTAGTTCAGTTGGATGTTCGATTTATTAATTATTTTGGTTTAGTTCTATTATTATAGAAAATCTGTTAGTGTATCAATCATCTACTGTGTGAAACAACTGTGAGAGAGTCTGGAATATTGTATTTATATTATTATTATTATATTTGTTGTTTTCTTTGTGTGTATATTTGAGAGTTAAGAAAATTACATTTGTTTCATGGCATGGTAAACTATGATTAAATAATAAAAACAACACAGAGAGGACCACTGAAATAGCACAGTTTTCGTCTCTCTCACTCTCATTTATTGCTAAAGGGATGATGCCATCTTCCCTTTATAGCTTCCGCCTATGCCAGCACACGTCACGAGGTGATGCAGCACAAATCAGGATTGGAATAGTTGCACAAGTGCTTCAGACACAGTCACGCTCTCTCAGGGAACCATGATTAACTAGTAACCTGAGACCTTGCTCTGTTACTTAGTTGTAACTTAAACCAGCCAGTTCATATATTGAATAATATCTTTTTTTACTTTGATAAAATCAGTTAATCTGTATTTTCACTACTGTTCAAATGTTTAGGGTCACTTTTTAAAGAAATTTATACTTTTATTCACCAAGGATGCAAGGTGACACTATATACTTTTATAATGTTACAGAAGATTTCTATTTCAAATACGTTACTATTTTGAACTTTCTATTCATCAAATAATCCTGAAAAAAAAAAAAAAAAAAAAAAACATTATAAAGATTTCTACAAAAATATTAAGCAGCACAACTGCTTTTAACATTGATAGTAATAAGAAATGTTTCTTGAGAAGCTGAACGGCATTTTAAAGTGATTTCTGAAGGATCATGTGACACAGAAGACTGGGTTAATGATGCTGAAAATTCAGCTTTTGTATATTATTTTAAATATATTCAAATAGAAATGATCACATTTACATTTAAATATTTCTCCTTTTACTCATGTGTTTGTACAATAATTGGACCCAACCTTAACCATTTTTACTTGATTTAACCCATAAAAAATTACTTTTGTTTTTAACTCAATTTGTCAAGTTGATTTAGTCAAATAAAAAAAGCACATTTTGAATAAAAGCAGTTATTTTAAATGTTACCACATGAAGCACATTTTTGGCTTCCTGAAAAGACACTCTTCAGTGTAATTTTTTTTTTTTTTTTTTTTTTTTATTGCTGATTTGTAGGAGTGTAATGATACCCTCATGTCACAATTCGATATATATCATGATACTGAAATCACAATACAATATTATTGTGATTCTCCAAGACATTTGATAAAAGGCTAACAAAAAATGTAGTTGATTAAAATGCTAAATTTGATATTACATTGTGGGTGTAAATGAATAGGCTTGGACTTGGTGTTGGTAACCCAATGCACAGGACAATGTTGACACTGGAATAAAAATATTCATGATTCTGAAGAAGAAAATGCAGAATTATTTTAGATGCATATGCTTGCACTCTGTCACTGACTACATAAAAAATTAAATTAAATTAAATTAGGCCACTTTTTACTGGGAACATAAGACATTTGGCATTATAAGGACCCACAAATATTCCCCCATTGCATTATTATACATTGTATTCAGCATTTTATATAGTAGTTTAATGTAGTACTGACACTAAAACTCTGAACACTTATTATTTTGGATGAACTTTACACAATACATTTTCACTATCCATGATACATATTGTTGCATTTTTGTATTGCGATATATTGTGACACGATATATTGTTACACCCTTACTGATTTGAAATGTTGCTGAAATGTAATAATGACACTGAGTTTTATAAATTTCCCAATTCCAGTAGACAGGAGCTGTATTTATGTGCCTCTATAGAAAACAGCTGCCCTGGTGGGGGGTTTCCAAGATGGCCGCAGAGTGAACTCACTTGCCTTAAAAAGATTTTGATTGCACTGAGGGTTTTGAGGCGAACTAATCTACTCCTTTGTTCACTTTTTGTTCTGTGGTGCATCATGGAGATTAAGCCACAGTAATGAGAGAAAAACACAGTTTAACTGAGACAGTGACTGCGGAGATGAACGGAAACAGAATATGGCTGATCTCAGCAGTGATTGTATCTGTGAGGTCACAGTTTTATCAGCACTGTAAACACATTACTGTTTCCCCCTCCAACAGAGAGAATGAGGGAGGGAGATTTATACAGTACAGAAAAAAAGTCATTGTTCCAGATTTCCTTATTTAACTTTATCATTTTCTCATACACACAATAACACACAAAGGGGATTGTGGGAACATGCTTACACAACAATATACATCAATGGGACACTGAGCCACTGACAAACTGAACAAGTTTACATTTTTTTTACATTTAGCCACCTTAAAGGGTTAGTTCCCCTAAATAAAATTGTCCTCAATTACTCACCCTCATGTCATTCCAAACTTTCATTCTTCATCTTTGAAACACAAATTAAGATATTTTTAATGAAATACACAGAGCACTCGAATTCAGCGAGCTTAGACAGAACACTCCAATTTCGTAAGTGGAAGCTCAAACATGCTTGCTCTACGTGCGATAAACTTTAACTAGAGGGACAGAAATCTCTCTGATGTAAGTTTTTTGTGTGTGTTCCAAAGAAGAACACAAGTCTAATGGGTTCGGAACAACAGTAAATTTTGACAGAACTTTCTTTTTTTGGGCGAACTATCGCTTTAATTAAAACTTTGTCCCACTGTAAACTTGTCAAAGTTATAATGTATACAATAGAAGTTAAACAAAAGTTCTCCATTTTGCTCAAAAATGTTATTATTACCTCATCAGCACTTTGAATCACTTATGGTTTGTTGAAAGCATAAGTCTTTGCTGTTCAACAGTCACATTGCTGCTCTTAACATGTTTTTGTGTATCAACATGCCCTACTATAGCAAATACTTTAGATAAACAAAGACGGTGCACTCATATTACTATGAATGGTAGAAAGTGCATAAAACCCGACTTCGAAGTAAAAGAGCCAATCGCCAATTGGTAAAGACATTGCGTCACTGCAGGTGCCATTAGAAGCTCCAGTTGCTTTAGAAACAGTCAGTGTTCTGATTCGTGTGTGCACAGATTGTGCATGTGCGTTGGCTGGTTCAGCCTGAAAAACACTTTTTTTTTTTTTGCATGTCATGATTTGAGTGTTTGGAAGCAAAATTTATAAGACAGTTGTTGTCAGATTTCATTTCATTGGTGATTTTCAAATAAGAAATTTAATCGTAAGCTTGGTGAACAGCTTTGGAGAATTTGATGTGTCTCTATTCAAAGAAATAGGAGCTGCACTTGACTGAAATAGCTGCCAGAGAGGCATTTCAAAGATGGCCACCGAATGAAATGACTTGACTGAAAGGGACTTTGACTGAAGTCTTTGACCATTTTTGTTGCATCAAAGTTGTAAAACTTTTAAAATCAAGACCCTGTGCACTTGTCATTCCACTCCACTGTACTGTGTATCGTGTTTTTATATATAAGCAAAAAAGCATTCTGTGTGCATTGCATTCATTCAGCCTATGCATTTCACTCCTATAAACCTAAAAACGCTACATCTATATCAGCCAGCGATTGCTATGAACTTTTGATTGCTATGACAATCAAACACAAAGACTAGTAGTGGAGCGGCTAAGTGCTTATGTTTGGCAGAATCGTTCAGTTTACGATACAAGCGTGAAAATTGGCATGAGCAGTCTCCATGGGTCACTTGACAAGAAAATTGTCAGAGCCACTTGAAATTTCAAGATGGCGGCCATTTTTCAAGATGGCCGACACCTTAGTGGAGCAGTTAAGTGATATAGTGGTTTAAAGTAAAACAAATCCCAGGCACTCAAAAAAATCCAAGGAGGAGAAGGAAAAAAAGGTTAAAAAGCCTTTATTAATAGTGGCTTAAACCATTAAAAATGCCAACATGTTTCAACCAACATGGTCTTCTTCAGGGCAAATTCATACAGAGAATGACAATGACAACAATTTATAAGCAAGTAAAGACCCACCCCTAAACCAAGATGATTAAATTAACCTAATGAGACCCAATGTAATCAATTATCCCAATGAGACAATCAGGTCTACAGGGTAATGGAAGTAACACAGTAGGTGAACAAAACAAAGAAACAAGCTACATATCTCAAAAAACAATATCCCTCAGCGAAAACCAAAAAACACAATATAGATCATAAGAGAGAAAAAAAAAATATATATATATATACACACATACATACACACATATATACACATATATACATATACAAATATACATATGTATACATATAAGGCATATCCAATATATAGGCAGAGAAGATATCATAAAAAACATTTAAACTCTATGTCATCATTCAGACCTGGATACCGAAGCGCATCCAATTGATGTATCCAGAAAGACTCACGCTGGTTGAGTTTGCGAATCCTATCACCACCTCTATCCAAAGGTCTCACATGTTCCAAGGCCTCTATAACTAATAAGGAATCATTCTTGTTGTGCACATGCAGAAAATGTTGGGCCATTTGATATTCCGGGCTACTGACACGAATAGCATATTTATGCTCTGCTAGACGATCACGTAGACGTCTTTTAGTGCGACCTACATAAAACACATCCTTACATGGGCAAGATAGACGGTATATCACAAATGTAGTATTACAGTTTATAAAGTCTTTTATCTTATATGTTCTGTTAGATCTAAAATCCACAAAAGTTTTAGCAGGGATAATATTCCTACAATGAGGGCAGTTCATACAACGATATAATCCAATAGGTCTCGAAAGCCAACTCTCCTTCTTCTCAGAGGGAAGATAACTATGTACCAGCTTGTCGTGAATAGTTGGAGCTCTTTTGTAAGAAAACATAGGTGGTTGTGGAAAGACCTGTTGAAGGACAGGGTCAGAATTAATAATGGCCCAATTATCCTGAATTATCTGTTTTATCTGTCTAGCCTCCCTACTGTACTGTGTAACAAAAAAGGGGCGGGATAGAGTCTCCGTTTTACGTTCCTTCTTAATCAAAGTATCAGAACGGTTCAGGGATTGAGCTCTGGAACGTGCACGAGCGACGATATCTGGTTTGTAATTTCTTTTAACAAAACGTTCCGACATAATTTCTGCCTGTTTTTCAAAGTCAACATTATCATCACATATGCGGCGTAATCGCTGAAATTGGCCAAAGGGTACATTATCAATGAGATATGGAGGATGAAATGAGTCGGCCCTAAGGATAGTATTTCTAGAGGTCTTTTTTCTGAAAATCGTGGTATGTAACTTCCCTTCTGGGTCAATAGAGATGGTCAGGTCTAAAAAATCAATGCTGGTTTTGGAGTATTCCAAAGACAATTTAATATTGTTATTTACGGAGTTAAGGTATTTGTGAAACTCACAAACCTGAGTGTCAGTACCCTTAAAAATAAACAATAAATCATCAATGTAGCGACCATACCATGTTATACAATGCTGAAAAGGATTAGTTGGGTTAAGAACATATAACTTCTCCCATAGCCCCAAATAAAGACAAGCATAATTGGGTGAGAAGCAACATCCCATTGGAACCCCAATCTTTTGTTTATACAGTTTGTCGATAAACACAAAAATATTGTTATGAATAATAAACTCAGTGAGTTGTACAATGAAATGAGAAGGAGGTCTGATGTCATCTCTATCAGAAATAAAGTGTTTCAAGGCGTGTAACCCCTCCTCATGGTCAATGTTGGTGTATAAGGACTTTATATCCATGCTAATTAAGTATTGGGACCCAACATTACCTAAATTAGACAAGCTGTTTAAGACATCCACAGTATCCTCAATGAAAGATGGAAGAGTCCTCACAAAAGGCTTAATAAAGAAATCAACAAACTTGGATGCTGGTTCAGTAAGTGTACCATTGCCCGAGATAATGGGTCGCTCAGGAGGGTTGTCAAAAGGGGGTTTGTGAACTTTAGGAAGTAAGTAAAAAGTAGCCAAGGATGGATGTTCAACAATCATATATTTCATTTCGCTCTCAGTAATCCATTCTGAATTTTTTGCATGGGTTAAGATGTTATGGAAGACAACGGTCAATTCAGACAAAGGATTACTGGTTAATCTTTCGTAATGCTTGGTTTCCAATTGTCAGGTCGCTTCTAGGATGTATCTGTCTTTCGACAAGACCACTACGGCCCCACCCTTATCAGCAGGGCGAATAATAATATCTTCAATCGTAAATAGCTCCTTAAGATAGCTCCTTCCTCCTCGGTAACGTGCGCAGTGCTGGTGGACGAGGACGTTCCTCTACCTCGGCGGCCACTGCGTGTCTTCTTGGACCTCGATGGTTTGACTGAAGTCTCGGCCAATCGTCCTCCAAAAAATGATCAGACTCAGATTCCATGGAACGACCCTCATCTTCGCTGGATGTAAGGTTAAAGGACACCTTAGGTTGACGGGGACGGGGTTGACGGTCTGATAGGCGGTGAGCATGATGGTAATTACGAGAAAAGCGTGGTTGGTTCCAGCGATATACTTGTCCTCTCTGGTAGTCCTCCACATCACGTTTAAACTTCCGCACTTTCATCTCCTTGACGGTCGTCTCGAGTTTGAGAATATCCTCACGGATTGATTGTAAACTAGGAGCCTGTTGTTCAAGAGGAATGGGTAATATAGTATAGTGTGGTTTATTTGGTGATACAAGCATGAAAATTGGCATGAGCAGTCTCTGTGGGTCACTTGACAATAAGCCACCTACAGCTACTTGAAATTTCAAGATGGCGGCCATTTTTCAAGATGGCCACCACCTTAGTGGAGCAATTAGGCTTAAGAAATCATTTAGTTGGTGATACAAGCATGAAAATTGACCGTTCGCAAAACCCCGCCCTCGAACGGCCCTCGTCCAAAAGCCCAAGACCCAAGCGGAAAGATGCCGACAATGGATTAAGCAGCGTGGGAGACCTCACTCACAGCTAAATGCCTCGAAGATTAATAAGCATGTATGTCTGCTCTAAGGTAACGTTAAGTAAAGCTAGCGAGCTAACTTAGCATATCAATTATCAATAAGTAGTTTAAGTACTCTTACTCTTAAAACACTTTGCAGTTTTAATGTCCTGTATGAATAAAATTACGGAGTGTTTTTATGTTTCCACTGTTCGATCGCGCCCGTGCCTCTCTCTCTCTCTCTGACACACACACACACACACACACACACACACACACACACACACACACACACACACACATTCTAGGCAATCTTGACATCGGAGCCTGTTCATTATGCTGCGTTCACACTAAACGCGAATAGAGCGTCAAATTCGCGTGTATCGCGTCTAGTTCGACGCTTGAACATTCTGAATCCATTCGCGCGTCCAAAGCGAATAGGACGCGAGCGAGCGAGTGCAGTATGAAATGTTTAAAGACACGTAGAACATATGCGATGATGAAAGGTTAAACTTGAGAGGTGGGGAAACTGTAGGCTAACGTTACTTGTTTAGGCTGGTCGTCATCCTTTGCTTAGCTAGCATAGCTAACCTGTCATACCTCTGATAGAACAGGTAGAAACTGAATCTTTGTAACCTAAACTAGATTGCAGCCCTTTCTGTCGTGCCCCGGAGAATATGTCTGCTGCATTGCTCCAAAACCAATCACTTATACCAATAGGTATGGAGTTCAACCCAGCCATGGCTATATGTCTGGTTCTCAATTGTTTGACGGGCGTAGTAACAATAACTAGGGGGCGTGGCTTTTGCGATCGGTCAATTGCCATGAGCCTAATTGCTCCACTAAGGTGGTGGCCATCTTGAAATTTCAAGTGGCTGTGGGTTGCTTATTGTCTAGTGTCCATCAGAGACTGCTCATGCCAATTTTCATGCTTGTATCACCAAATAAACCACTATATCATCATTTAACTGCTCCAATAAGGTGTCGGCCATCTTGAAAAATGAAAAATCTTGAAATTTCAAGTGGCTCGGACAATTTTCTTGTCAAGTGACCCATGGAGACTGCTCATGCCAATTTTCACGCTTGTATTATAAACTGAACGATTATATCACTTAGCCGCTCCACTATAGTAGATGGACTGCATCATTAAATGAGAAACTGTCACCAGTCGTTATTATATTCTCATGGAATTGCAGGAAAGACAACCGTGGCAAGGGAAAAGTCACCCACAGTTTTCAAAAAATAATTCTTGACATAGATGATTACTGACAGACACATGCCATAAATGCTGGTGATGTCAGAGTGATGCAGTGTGTGTACTTTACATACAGGAAGAGGCGCCTCTGGTAGTAATAGTACTAATTAGCACACTTTTTTTATATATATATGAAGTTCAATGATTAAAGACACACAATGCGCACAAAATGGATAGACTTAAGATGTTTACTTACTGAATCTAATCTAAACCCCTGATCTAAACATGAAGTTAATTCTAATGCTTTGCAGCACACTTAATTTCACTTGGGGCTGTTCACACAGAACACATTTTTGCTGTTAAAACAATACGCGGCACAAAATCCAACTGCAGAGCTGCAGCACTGATGCATGAGACGCTAAAAAAGCAGCAAGACTCTGTCAAAGACCATCTAGTGCATATTTACATAGAAAAAGCAATTAACAAAAGCACAGTGGAACACAACACACCATTCAGTTGGTGATTAGCTGACAATTCTAAGCTGCTAACATAAGCTAGCAACAACATATGCTGTTTTCAGATGTCAAAACATACACACAGTTGGTGACTTTCATCACAGCATCACAATTAATTGAACATAGGTGTGAATTGTAATGGCTTGAGTGTAATGGCCATTTTTGCCATGTCTTCAGTTGCTATGCACTTCTAAAATATGGCAATTAATTAATCTTATAGGTGTTTCTTTATTTTTTTTCTAATCAAAATGTTTCAAACAAAACGTGCTTTATTGGGGATACTGTTTTATTTGCAATAATTTTATAGGTTTTTCAATGATTCCAATAACACTTCCAATGTTATAACCTATTTTATAACATTTATATAATGGGATTTGACATCAATGATTTCTGATTTCAAAACTCATAATAATGTTTAAAGCATAGCAACCCTTAAATGTTTAAATGAGTGTCAGATTTGAGTGTTGTGATTTACAGAGAATGAAAATAAAACATAAAACTTTCTGTTTCACATAAAACAGAAAATAATAGGTACATAAATATAATACAATTCATTTGAATGTCCTAGGTAAAGTACAGTAATCCTCAGAGACGAGTGGAAAATGACACCAGAGTCAAGTCAAGCTAAGTCATCTTCATTTATATAGCGCTTTTAACAATGTAGATTGTTCCAAAGCAGCTTTACATTGATAATAGGAAATTAAAGTAAAGTGTTTTGGCTTTATAGCAGCTCTAGAATAAAGTTAATGTCCAGCTAAAGTTAGTTTGATTGATTCACTTCCGTCGCAACGATCATTAGTTATTAACTTAGTTCGTTCTGCGCAAACTTCAAAAACGCGAACCAGTGAGAATGTTTGAAATATGACAAATAAAGAGTGACATCTGAAATATGGAAAAAGAGTGACATTTTGGTGACGTGTGATAAGTCGCTAAAGTGATGCTTCCTCATGACTGTGCTTTTATAAAATATTTCCTAAATTACAACACAAGACTCTTCCATTTTAAAGGTCAGAGTTCAAATGATACTGCATAACAGGAATGACCCATAGTTAAAGTACTTAGTAACACTAATGAACATGGTTACACCTTTCGATAGTCCACCTTAGACATTCTACTAAATATAAGTAACTTTGAAAATACTCATTGACTTGCGTTCTTTGTAAATTTGGGTTTCACCTTGTCACAATTCATCATTTCATTATCATATATATGCCCTTGGCAACTACATTTTTTTGTTCTTTCTTTGAGTCACTGCTGTTGTTTTGATGTGATTGTTGTGCTGTGGGCATGTTCCTCAGGGACTGCGTCTGCACCTTAATGCACTAAGTCAAATCCATTAGAGACACATCACTATCTAATTACTGAGTTTTCAGCTAAGGACAAGACGCACACACACACACACACACACACACACACACACACACACACACACACACACACACACACACACACACAAACACTCACTCACAGACAGTAAAATGCAGAAAAAAAGTGTCTGTCGGGAGATGAGTAGATGACCTCCCACATCTACCCTTCTCTACTCTCAAGAAATGAGAGTTAGGGAGGAGGATGGGGCGAGAGAGATTTGACAGGCAGAAATCTCTGGCCCATTACATCAAGATCGATATTGTGAGTGTAAACATGGTGATATATAGGTCCTACCCGGCTGCCGGGTAATTAGAGTGTCAAGGACGGCGCCATGTGGCAAAGTCTTTGAGCTGGAAATGTAACATTTTTCCATTTTTCCATTTTTTTTTTCTTTTTTACTATTTGAAAGGCAGTGAACAGGCTTACAAGAGATGTACTTATCTCGAAAATCCCCATGACTTGGTACGATCGCACAGCACCTGTTGTCACTCGAATTTTCTTCTGGGTTTTAAGCTGATCCACCATCAGATACTGCTGCACAAAGTGGATAAAGTGCTGCTGTAAGTGATTTAGATCTTCAGATCAGTTGCCCTATAGTGTCCTTTTCGTCATCCTCCTCTCGTTCAGTCACTCTTTTGCTTCATTCGTCGCTGCCGGTTACAGTCATGTTTGCGGAGGGTAAGAGAGGGAGGCTTTGGCTTTACGACCGTGACCGTGTTTCACAAAGGTCGCTAAATGAGAAAACATTGTGGGAGGCTAATCAATTATAAACAGCAGCTTGCCTGAGTGGCCAAGCGCGACGGCCAAATCAGCCAGGCCGGTGATAATTTATCTCCCAGAGACTTTTCATTTTACCCAGAAGGCCATGGGGCATCTAGCTGCCTTACTTAGGGCCGAGCAGGGCATAAATCTCATTGACTCATGGGAAATGGTGTGTGTGCTGATGTGGGTGTGTGCGTCGATACGCAATCCCAGTATGACTCAGGTGACCTATGACTGGATACTGTGCCATCCTGCAGTTTTATTGTTTAGAGGAGTGCAATTGAAAGATAAAACCATGACCAAATAAAACACTGGAATTAACTTCGCACAAACACATTGAGTGTGTGTGTGGCTGAGTCATCATGCAGTATCAGATGACACCCGTGGCGGCCCTCTTTCACCCTGCTCACCCAACAGTATTCCCCCTGCTTAACTACTGAATCAGACACAATAATAAATTGAGATTTACATTAAACTCTCAACTAACTAAACAAGAACAAATAATCACTGTCGGATTAGAATGATCTGGAAGAGAGCAAACAAGCTTTTTGGGAGAAAAGTATGTGTGATTTTGCTAGAATAGAATGAGGCATTTATATAGCGCTTTCATATGTACTACTGTACACCCAAAGCGCTTTACAATCATATCAGGGGTCTCTCCTCAACCACTACCAGTGTGCAGCATCCACTTGGATGATGCGACGGCAGCCACAGAACAACGGCGCCAGTGCGCTCACCACACACCAGCTATAGGTGGAGAGAGGAGAGAGAGTGATAGAGCCAATTCAATGTAAGGGGATTATTAGTAGGCCATGATTGGTAAGGGCCAATGTGTGGAATGTGGCCAGGACACCGGGGTTACACCCCTACTCTTTACGAGAAATGCCATGGGATTTTTAATGACCACAGAGAGTCAGGACCTCGGTTTTACGTCTCATCCGAAGGACGGTGCTCTTTGACAGTATAGTGTCCCCGTCACTAAACTGGGGCATTAGGACCCACACAGACCACAGGGTGAGCACCCCCTGCTGGCCTCACTAACACCTCTTCCAGCAGCAACCTGGTTTTTCTCAGGAGGTCTCCCATCCAGGTACTAACCAGGCTCAGCCCTGCTTAGCTTCAGTGGGCAACCAGTCTTGGGCTACAGGGTGATATGGCTGCTAGAAGCAAGGAGCCTTTGCACCTGTGTTCTTTCTAGCTCCATGATCACTCCGATACCACTGCATTATGAGCATAACGCGTTAACCAATACTAACCAATAATAGAAGTCCCTTCAAGAGAAGGCAGTTGAACCATCTTGGTAACACACTTGGGTAGCTATTTTTAGTTATGCAAGTACAGCTCTTTTGTAATTGATTGGGGAAGTACTGAAATCTCAAAATGGCTTTCCAAACTCACATTTATATAACATATTTCAAATCAGTAAAAGAATCTGACAGTTATGGTATCATAAATTGTTCTTACGCTTAAATAATGGAAGAAAAAAAAACGTGTATATATATATATATATATATAATCATTTCAGAGTGGTCTAGCCAATGTGCTTGTGCAGTAGGGCAACATGACACTGAAAAAAAAAAAAAACTGATATTGCATTATTTTGTGTTTCTGCAATATATTATAGTTTTTTTTTTCCCCAAAAGATTACACCTACAAAAATTGGGTGATTATTATAGACAGTGCATCTGCATAGAAAATAAAAATAATTTTTTATAAAATAATATTATTTTAAAACCATTTATTTTTATTGATTATTATTATTAAAGTAAAATCTTGAAATAATAAATATATTTCAATAATATAATAATCTGTAAAATTGTTACTAATATGCAGTCTTATTTTTTTCATTTTCAAATGTTAAACCATTAAGCTTTCATTTTGACAGATTGCTGAAAAGTTAATATATGCATGGTAGCACTATATTAATTTACTCACGTTCAATTCATGACATTATTTCAGCATCTAGCGGCTCAGTTCACAGTAAATAAACCAAGGTGTTCTGTATCTCTGAAACTATTTAATAATAATAATAATAATAATTTGTTACATTTATAAAGCACTTTATCTGAGACCTCAAAGCGCTTTACATAGAAGGGGGGAATCTCCTCAACCACCACCGATGTGCAGCATCCACCTGGATGATGCGACGGCAGCCATATTGCGCCAGAACGCCCACCACACACCAGCTTATTGGTGGAGAGGAGACAGTGATGAAGCCAATCAGTATATGGGGATGATTAGGAGGCCATGATGGACAGAGGCCAAGGGGCAAATTTGGCCAGGATGCCGGGGTTACACCCCTACTCTTTTTCGAAGGGCATCCTGGGATTTTTAATGACCAGAGAGAGTCAGGACCTCGGTTTAATGTCTCATCCGAAGGACGGTGCTCTTTTGGCAGTATAGTGTCCCCGTCACTATACTGGGGCGTTAGGGCCCACACAGACCACAGAGTGAGCGCCCCCTGCTGGCCTCACTAACACCTCTTCGAGCAGCAACCTTGTTTTCTCAGGAGGTCTACAATCCAGGTACTGACCAGGCTCAACCCTGCTTAGCTTCAGTGGGCAACCAGTCTTGGGCTACAAGCGATTTGATGACAGCATTACTGCAGCTGCTGCTACCAGAGACCAAGAGTCATAAAGTGTGTTTTGAAACTTCTGCACATTAGGGTTGCACAATATATATGAATCGATTCGATAATGCAATATGGCTCAATGCAATAGTCAAATAATGAAGGCTGTGATTTAATTAGGTAAATATATGCACTGCCAGAAAGGCCAAGCAGATTTAGGGTTTTATTTGGAAGATAGGACTTACTTTACTTGAGCCACCATGTTGAGTTGATAATTTGCAGACCAGTAAATAATTACTCATTGTGGGCACTGCAGTTTTTAATTGTTTTGATACATTTGGATTTGTATGCCATGGTTAGGCCCCCATAACCCCATACTATTTTTTCTACTTAAAGCACTGCATGGCATGTTGTAAACCAATGGCCTGGACTTCATTTGACAACAGTTCTCTGCCTCCTGTCTCCCTCCCTCTAATGCCCATCACTTTGATGGGACCCATGGCTACTTATTTGACAGGACTCATGCCCACCTCTTTTGACTTCTCTGATGAGGTCATTGATTGGTTCCTCTACCTGGTGGTCTATCCTGTTTTACGTTGACAGATTGCAAATGCTCACACACATTTTAAACATACATGGTAAACAATTAAGATGAATTTAGAGGTTTTGCTGATATTTTGCAAATACACAAAAGAATCAAACCTATATACAAAAGAATGTATTGGTATGTTAAATGATTTATTCGATAATAGGTAGTTCACCCATAAACGAAAATTCTGCCATAACTGACTCACCCATGTCATTCCAATCCTGTATAACTTCCTTTTTTCTTTAGGACATAAAGAGATTTTGAGAAATGTCCATGTCCGAAATCACACGTCATTAGGTTTGAAACTTGTTTCGCAACCGTTTAAATTAACTTTCTTTATACTATGAATGAAATTTGTATGTACTACATCCACCATGTTGTCAGTCATGTGACCTACGGTGTAATACTAGGGAAGTAGTCCATCAGTGTTTTTTTGTTCATACTATGAAAGTCAACTAAAATGTTGGGTCACTATAACTGTTTGGTTATCATCAATCTTCAAAATTATCAGACATTTTTGTAACAACAAAGGTGAGTAAATGATAAAGTTTTTTTAGTTTTTTTTTTTGTGGGTGAAATTTTGGATTAAATGATAGTCAGATATATTAAAATGATAAAGGACAGATGCAAATGAAAAGATTTATGTTCACTACATTATTAAAAGCTGTACTTTAAATTAAATTGAAAAGAGTGTTGCAGGTATGACATCACTTCGTAGGCCAAAATGTGGAAACGAGTTAGCATTTTAACACTTCCGGTTCCATCGTCCCAAAATCAATGGGTTTTTGAATAGGATTTTGGTTAAATGGCTGAAATAAGGTTTGTGGTGAACACAAGCTCAAGACACTTTCATGTTTTATTCTATGACATAAAATACATCATATTACCCCACTCGTGATTCTTTTAAGCTGCTATGAGTCTTGAAAAAGGCGGTTGCTAACAAATGGCTAAATGGGAATTCAGAGTCTGTCGGGGAGATTAAACATCATCACGCAGTCTGCTTTTACAGCCTCATTATGCTTTTAATTGTGCTATTATGAATTATTCTAACTCAAACTTTCTGGAAAAGATATTTTTAGATAAAAACCAAAAGAGTTTCCAGAAGCTATGTGATGGTGACGTTGAAGTTGTGGAACTGTGGTGTAGTTTGTTTATAGCCTACCTTTTGCTTTTTACTTCTGGTGACTGCATTTAGGCTTCAAAATTCATAAAAGTTGTGAAAATTATCTTCATGGACAAAATTTGTAAGTGTCATAAACATGTGTTGATCACAGAGCTTGTTTTTTGCAATTATCCAAAAGCCTATGGAAAAAATCTTATTGTGTTTTTGTCGAGGGAACCAGGGTGATGCTAACTGCCGGATGCCCTACAAAGTGACGTCATACCTGCGCCACTCTGTTGAAAATCTCTAGATGGTGCAGGCTGATCTGTTTGCAATCACATTGTTCTCTATAGGGCTCAGCTGATTGGTTCCTGCTCAGCAGCCAATGAGCTTGCTGCTCAACTTTCAAATAATTGGTCAGCGTCTGTGTAGCAGTTTGCAGTGCTCTTTCAGAAAACCTCCACCTTCCCCAGCTCCACCTGTATAGATCTGCAATGGGTAATTAATGTATGCTACAGCAGCAGCATGTCTTACTTGCTCACAGCAGGATGTCGTATATGTATTGACAGTAGCAAGTCTCAGACTTGCTCTGCAGCAGCAGCAGTAATAACCAACAGCACCAACACTGTTCTATTCTGCCAAGACCAAACATATAAACATTGTCACATCCGTTACCATATCAAACACTCCAAGAGTTGTCATGTTACACATATTATAATATAAGATTTCCATTATAAGATTTCTTGCAGAGGCTGTCAAGTTTAGATTATTATTATTATTTATTTATTTTCTGTTGGTATTTGATAGAATCCATGATACCATGTATCTGAACAAGATGTCTAGAACTTCCAGCTGAAAAATAGGCCCACAACATTAAAGACAGTGGTATATTTAACTGCGGACAAAGGGTACTTTTATCCCTGTTTGCACCAAACCCATCTGGTGGGTTTGCTGCCAAAAGCTCTTTTTTAGTTCCATCAGACCATACAACCCAGTCCTGTTTGAACTTCCAATAGTGTCTGAGTTAGTTTGTTTTTGGATGAGAGCAGAGGATTTTTTCTTGAAGCCCTCCCAAACAACATGCGGTGATGTAGGTGTGGTCTATTTTTATTTATTTATTTATTTATTTTAGGCTTTCTGATTCAAGACTCCCAAAACAATTTTCTGCAATTCTGAATTGAGTCTTTGGACACTCAAACTACCCCGCCGTGAACAGGGACAATATAGACACACGTCCTCTTCCAGGCAGATTCGTAACATTTCCAAGTTGATTGGAACTTCTTAATTATTGCCCTGATGATGGAGAGGGGAATTTTCAATGCTTTAGCCATTTTCTTATAGCCACTTTCTATTACGTGAAGCTCAACAATCTTTTGCTGCACATCAGAACTATATTCTTTGGTTTTACCTATTGTTATGGATAAATACAGTATATATATAGTATATCGCAGCATATAATTATTAACAAAATATACTGTATGTAGACTTGGCCATGAAAGACTTGTGAAGGCAACATAATGTGATTTTGATATGAATGACACTATGGGTCACGATCAGCACCTAGGCTATTCTGATTAAAAACCAGCCCTTATCTTCACTCATTCCCTATAGCATCACGAGTACTTGAGCAAGAACAAATGGCACTCAGCGAGAGCGCATTGACCTGCAGTACAGCACTGAATTGTGATTAATGCAGCAACAACTGTTTCAAATATACTCTACAATTAAATTGTGTTAACCAAGGCGTTTATTACATACAGTGGCAAACAAAAGTGACAACAGACTCATTGCCAAGCTGCTCCTAAGAGATTTGCCACCCCGTTCACAAATTTCAGCACGCTCCGTACACTCCTGGACCTCTCACAACTAATCAGCAATTAGAGAACTGGATCCAGAAGCTCTCTGACATTCAACATCTGAATTAAATCATATGGCCCAGCAGCACATGATAGTGAGAGACGGGGGACAAATAGGGGGATTGAGGCCCTACAGATGAGCGGAGATGGTTAAACGAGGTTAAGACACCATCATGCCCCATTTACATGACATTATGCAGACCTGCGGATGTCTATCAATGAGCCTATTCGCTAAACAAGTTCTGCAATTAGCCATCGACACATCCCCCCCACACACAGCCTGTCACATTTCATTACGGCTCTCATCTGAAACAAAAGCATTAGCTGACACACTCATCATGTCCTGTGTGTGTGTGTGTGTGTGTGTGTGTGTGTGTGCGCGTGTGTGTGTGTGTGTTTGAGAAAGAACATCTAGGCATGCTTTCGGTCGGTGGAAGAGAAAACGTACGAGTTTATCTCAGTGTGTAGTAGGATACAAACACAAACACCCAGCAGTCTGAAGAACTTCACTTCACTTCACTATTTTACTGACACTTTTTTATTACTGAATAAAAACTAAGTTTATTTATAATCAACATTTCTCTTGCCTTATCTACTATCTTGACTGGATTTTTCACTGCAGTGTATTTTGAGATTGCATCCTCAGTAAGGGTAGTTGATGCTTGCTAATTCATTCAAATAAATGTTATAATTCAATCAAACAAAGGTAACCCGACACACTACTTTTTCTCTGTGTCTGATTTACTTCACGTCAATTTCGCAAAAACGTATATATATCGCAAAAAAGTTTTTACGCTTGCATGAGGTGGTTTTTCAGGCAATTGGGAAAAATAAATATTTCACAAAACTGCAATGTAAAGTGTTTTTTCAGGTCACCTGAGACAGGAGTAGCTGCATCTTGGAGTAATGGGCGTGTCGAAAGGTATGGGCGTGTCAAACGGTAGGGGGACGTGTCGAAAGGTTTCTCATTGGTGAAAAGAGTTTCCTCCTGGCAACTGCGTTGGCCAATCAGCAGTAACCATACTTCTACGTCATTTCCTTTAGCTAAAAAAAAATACGTAATTTCCTTTAGACTGAAAGAAGATGGCGGTGGTAATCCATGTATATGATATCATAATTTGTTGTTTCCTTTGCGTTACATCTTTCAGCTTTGGTAATTATTTAATTGTTGTTGACAGCCACATGTTACAGTGAGATGAAGCAATTACTGTGTTTGCATTGAAGACTTCAGAGTCGGCGATTTGTATCGATGTCCGTTTTGTGCAACCAGTGTTTTTAGACCATGTGAAATACACAAGATACATAGTCATTTGCAAAGCCACAGACTTTGCGCGGTTCATCATGAACGTAAGTATAAGTTCAGTTGTGATATGCATGCCTGTTACCTTACAGATAATAAGTTATAGATGATAACGTGAACGGTGATGTAACGTATCATAATTGGAAACATTATGTCAAACATGTTTTGCTTTATATATGAATTTTCCTATTTTGAATTGTGTTTATGATTCTTATAGATTTTATCATCTTTGACTGCCAACTGGAATGCAGAAAAAGCAAGCACTTTCACTGCTGGCACTGCTCAAAAACAATAATAAATAAGTCTGATTTTATAAAGCACATAAATATGTGCAAAGTAGTGAAACAGGCAGTGCCTTTGGCTCCTCAGTGAAGTGACACAACTCCAAAGATGGTCCAGTCAGCATCTTTGGTGGTGTGTACTGCCACTTGAAGGCCCAAGGTAATTTCTAATTCTAATAGAAAATTACATTTAGCACTTTGTAAATCAATCTCTCTCTCTTTTTTACCTGTGTGTAATTTTATAAAGATGTATATATGCTTTGCAGCAAACATTAAAAAAAAAAAAAATCCAGCCATGGACCCAAGTTGAATATTAAGTATTTCATTAGAGTTTTTTAATATTTTTAAATATTTTTTCTATTTTTTTTTTCCAGCTACCACCAGAGGTGCACAGTCACATTCTTCTAGATGTTGTTTATGAAGAAGGAGACAAAGCCTTTCACACTCTGTCACTAGTGTGCAGAAAGTTTAATGAAACCATCAACCATCCAGGTTTTCTAAAAAAAAAAAGCTCACTTTGCCTGGCATGTATGTATATGTATTACTTTTATGAAATGAACAAGTTAAGCTAATATATTTAATCGTTGACTGGAAGTCTGTCAGTCCGGATGTGAGGGAGGAATACAGGGTGGAGTTTGAGCTCAACAGGTGTGATGCCTGTGGATTCATCTACAAAAACACCACTGGATATTGTGGCAATGGAAAGAAGGGGGTCTTCACTGCGTTCTATTCAGACAAAGAGTTTGATGGCTTCTGTTCAATTGACTGCTACTATAGTATGAATGAGTGAAGGAATGAGTTTTTACTCCTCTATTTTATAATTATGTGGTGAGTTTTACCAAACATATATATTTGTTTTTGTCCAGCAAAAAAATTGTTTTTAGTTTGTATGCACTTTAAATGAAGTACAAAAACCTAAATTGGAAATCAGTTCAAAACAGTACAAATTACTATTTTATCATTTATTTTTGATATGTGTAAACAATACAATGGTAATAGATGCTAAAACAGATTATTTCCAAATGATGTACAACTAGTGTGACTCTAATAGTGTCAGGAGACATTTTTATCTTTAAAATAATAATTGTAATTAGTTTTTTTTTATGATTTATTTGAATGACTGATCCACTATAAGCCCTAAACAAAGTCGCGGTGGTGATGGTGTCATGTAACCCGCGCCATGCAGAAGTTCCAAAGGACTTTTGAATGTAATATTCTCAATATTATTATCGCTATTTTTACAGTGAAAGAAAGGTATTTGGTCTTATAGAATTATTTATTGGCCAATAGGCCATTATCACACTAATACGTAGTGCTTCCGCATTCAGTGATCTTTGTGCACTGCCACTTCCGGTGAATCACTCATCACTCTGGCGAACCCACAATGGACGACCCTAAGTTTAGTTATACTGCATCCCTGGTAAATTTACCCAAAATAACATTTTCTGACGTACATCGACTTACTGAACAACATTCCATCACAGCCCGCTCCAAAGTGGACAAGGGATACAGTTTCTTTTTCGAGAATTTCATCTACGATTACGAAGGTGAGTGGCTACTAGCTAGCTAACGCTAGCTAACATAACATTACATTAGCTAGGTAGGTTAGCTTATGCAAACGTCAGTTTGGCGTCAACTCAGATGTTCGTATGGTTATAAGGTGTTTAACCTTTGTTAAACCCAACGAAAGAAGTAAGATTATTCACATTTAAATGAGGCTGAGTCAATACTACGGAGTCCGGGAAGCAGTGGCGGTTCTACATTGAATTACACCCTGGGCGAGACCCCTTCGAGCCCCGAATTTGGACATAATTTTTCTTACCCCATTGGCAGATCATGTTTTGCTTGTTTTAAGCAAAAACTCAATTTTTATTTATTCCCCCAGAAAACAAGACTTAATATCTTATGTCATTTTACTACTTTAGTAAAATAACGTTATGCATCTTTATTTAAGAAATGTTTGATATTTGGACTGGAAACAAGACAAAAATACTAAGTAAGAAAAGCATTTTTTGCAGTGTAATAACTGAACTTGTAACAGTTTTGTTGCAAAGCACAATATTATGGTGAAATTAGATCTCGTGATTGAGTTAAAACCGAATTATTGTTAAGCATAGCAAGAATCATAGCAAAAAGGCTAAAAAATAAGAGTTATACCCACCAATTAATATTGCCCCTTCATTCATGACATGCATACCTTTATCTTTCGCTCGTTTCTAAATTGGGCACCTGATGGCTTTGACCTTTCTTGTCCATTTGGCACTCGACATCGACAATCAACAGATTTCCCCTGATCCCCCCCATACCAACTGTCACTCACGCCGAGTCCTGACCAGAAGTCAAGACTAAACCAATTCACCTTGGTGGTGGGGACCAAGTAATCGGTTTGTATTACCTATTTTTATTAGCCATTCAGTCAATTCAGAAAAACAAAAATGTGCAGGAAATATAGAGGTCTGCATTTATAATATTATGAATGAAATGTGCGTTATTTGGAAGAAAGTCGAGGTGTGACTGACTTAGATAACTAAATGGTAAGATCAATCTTACTGACCGCCAGAGGCAGTGTAAACACTATGGATGACACATACCAACATAGTCATGAGGAATGCCACCCACCTGGTGAAATTAAGGCTGCTCCAGAAGAACCGCAGAACTAACGGCATGAGGAGCAGCAACGTTGACCTTATAAAACCGGGCAAACGTGCATGGAGAAGCCCAGGTAGCAGCAGTGCAGATATCCACCAGGGAAACTCCTCTAAAAACAGCCCATGAAGATGAAATGGCCCTAGTGGAATGGCAAGTTAGTCCCCAGGGCAGTGGTCTCCCTGCTGCCTTGTAAGCCAGCGTAATGGTCTCTACTATCCAGTTCGACAACCTCTGCTTCGACACTGGAGCACCTTTCTTCACACCACCATAGCAGACAAATAACTGGTCTGACTGTCTAAATTGAACAGTAGAGTTCACATAACACTTCAAGGCATGAACAGGACACAAAAGTTGGGCACTTGAATCAGACCCTGAAGAAGTCTGAAAAGAGGCCAGTTCAATGTGCTGATTTATGAACTGAGGAAGAAGGACCTTCGGAAGAAAAGAAGGATTGGGTCATAGAACCACCCCGGAGTCATCCGGTAACCAGCGCAAGCACAGTTCGCTAACAGATAGCGCGTGCAACTCACTGACTCGTTTCGCAGTAGTAATAGCTAACAAAAAAGAAGTCTTCAAGGACAACCATTTAATGTCAACGCTTCGCAAGGGCTCAAACTGGGGTGAGCACAGAAATGCAAGCACGAGTGACAAATCCCACACAGGAAAATGAGGATTCCGAGCAGGGTTCAGACGGCGCGCGCCCTTCAGAAAACTGCAGACAAGACTGTGAGAGCCAAGAGAAGAGCCACCAACTGGAACATGATATGCAGAAATCGCAGCTACGTACACTTTCAACGTGGAAGCTGCTTTTCCTTCCTCCAGTAAACGTTGAAGAAAGCTTAAGATACTCAGAATGTCACATGTTGCAGGATCGAGCCCCTGTTCCTCACACCATGCAGAAAAAAGCTTCCAACGGGAAGCATAAATCTGTCGTGTGGAAGAAGCCCTAGCATTAGAGATGGTGTGAATAACAGCAGGGTCACAATGCTCCAGGGAAGGGTTTAGCCCAATGGCCAGACCCAAAGCTGCAGACGAGCCGGGTCCGGCTGGGAGTGGAGGTCCTTCCTGGGTGGAAGTTTCCATGGATTCCCTGTCATAAGTCTCAGCAACAAAGGAAACCATGGTCTGGCTGGCCACCGTGGTGCCACAAGTTACACTCTGTGCTTGCACAGGGAGATCCTGTGCAACGTCTCCCACAACAGAGGGATAGGTGGAAATGCATATAGCAAGCAGTTTGGCCATTCGTGAGACAATGCATCCTGGCCCAGGGGGCTGGACACTTCTGTCCTTGCGAACCATAATCGGCAGTGGGTGGTCATCTCTGAAGCAAAAAGATCCACCTCTGCTCTTTCAAATCGTAGCCAGATCTCCTGCACTACATCTGGATGAAGCCTCCATTCCCCTGGATGTACTTGATCCCTGGAAAGAGCATCCGCTGTCTGGTTGCACGCTCCTGGAATATGAGCTGCCCTCAGTGAAGTGAGTCGTGGCTGACACCATGTCAGGATCTCGTAAGTCAGCCGTAGAGACCTGCGGGATCTCGTGCCGCCCTGGTGGTTCAGATGGAACACTGTTGAGGTATTGTCGGACCGAACGAGAACATGGCGGCCTGCCAGAACCGGCATGAAGTACTGTAGAGCCAAGAACACTGCCCTTAGTTCCAGTAGGTTGATATGTTCTGTGGCCTGGATCGATGTCCAGCGCCCGCAAATACCTCTCCGATTCCACGTTGCCCCCCATCCTGTTAGGGAAGCATCCGTCGTGACCAACTCCCGACGAGAGGGAACAACACCCAGAGGCACTCCTGCCTTTAGAAACTCTAACTGTCTCCACCGCCTCAACGTACGTATGCAACGGTGAGAAATTATAACCAGTTGATGGCGATGCCTGGTGGGATCTAGCCGCAAACTGTTGTTTCATAACTGGAGTGGTCTGAGGTGGAGTAAACCCAGGGGGATCACCACTGTAACCGCTGTTAACATCCCTATCAGTCGTAGGACCACCTCGTACTGCAAAGACACCCCTGGGCGAAAGCGAGCCAAAAGTTGCAGAATGTTCGTCACACGTTCCTGAGACAGGGAGGCAGACATTAGACAGGAATTCAGGATCATTCCTATGAACGTAGTGGTCTGTGATGGAATCAGACGGCTCTTTTTCTCGTTCACAGAAAACCCCAGCTTCTGCACATGTCTCAAAAGCAGTCTGGAGTCTTGTACAGCCTGCTGCTCTGTTGGGGCACAGAGAAGCCAGTCATCCAAATAAGGAAGAATACGCATACCTCTCATCCAAAGAGGAGACAGAGCTGCGCTCACACACCTTGTGAAGACGCGAGGAGCAAAGGAAAGGCCGAAGGGTAGCACTTTGAACTGGTAAGCTTGATTCAGGAAACTGAAACGCAGAAACTTTCTGTGATGTAAAATTGGGACGTGAAAGTATGCATCTTTCAGGTCGACACTTACAAACCAATCGTCTGCAGTCACAGACCGAAGAACATCGGCTGTGCGCAGCATTCGAAAAGGAAGGACCTTCAGGAACAAATTCAGAAGCCTCAAATCGAGAATTGGGCGGAAACCACCGTCCTTCTTCGGAAAAAGAAAATATGTCGAATAGAACCCGTCTCCCTGAACGAGGGGATGAACCTTTTCTATGGCTCCCTTCTCTAACAGTGAACTAATTTCCAGAGAGAGAGCCACTGCGCGAACCGCATCTCTGACAATCATAGGAACAATTCTTGAAAATCTGGGAGGCCAGCGTCGAAACTGTAGAGTATATCCCCTGCTCAGATTTGCCAACACCCAGGGGTCTGCTGTGTTGGATCTCCAGTACTCCAGTTGATCTATTGAAAAACGAACGACCGCCGGCCTGACTGTCTCAGGCTTTATGTGTGCGATTTTTAATGTTTGCGGGGGGACGCTGACGGGGTCCTCCTCGAAACTGTTGTTGAGGTGGGCGAAAAACTCTCGCATCTTCAGGAACACAAGGTCTTTGAGGGGGCTGTGACTGAGGTGTAGTGTGCCGGCGGAAACGTTGCTCCGATGTGGCATAGTGATGTCGGGTCTGAACCGCTGGCATCCTAAAGGTAGGGTTGCGCTGCACCTGTGTCAGTTGACGAGTGGCTTCAGACAGCTTTACCCTCTTTTCCAATAGTTCCGGAACATTTGGACCAAAAAGATGCCCGGGAACAAATGGAAGATCTCTCAAGGTTTTCTTACAGTCCTCCTGCAGTCGTGCTTGGGCAAGCCACACTTGGCGGCGGGCTGCCAGAAGCGTGGCTGTAAGACTACCCAGCTCGCGGGTCACATGGCCTGTTGCCAACAGAGCAGTTTGCAGAAATTGTGAAATAGAGGGATCCGCATTTGCAGGTTCCAGCGTACTGGTGGCAGCAAGTGGTAACTGGCAGATTTTGTTTTCTGCTCGGTAATGTAGGCAACAGACTCATATGCCTTTTTTAGCAAAGAATCTGTACGACCGCATTGCGCACTGGGACATCGCACATTCCCTCGTAGAGCCTCATCAGGAGACACCACCAAAGCTACCACAGGCTGCTCTATTTCCGGAGCACGACCCACCCCGATAGAATCTGCTTCAGCCATAGATGCTAGCGTTCGAGCGATCTTTGAGCGCCGCTTGGGCGGACCAGAACCAGTGAGAGCATTTGAGAATTCAGCCACAAAATCCTTACATGGTGGCATGGCAAAAGAAGTTGCAGCTGTGGTCTGTCTGAAAAACACATTTGTTTGGGCAGATTGGACAGGTGACTCATCAAGTCCTAGATGAGCAACTGCCATTCGAAGCACAGCCAAAGTATCATCGGAGGAGGACTGGGCTTGTCCAGACGACTGAACTGACCCCCCACTAGACCCCTCCGCTGCTGGGTAACCAGTGAAAACAGCCTGAGGTGATGGTTGTGCAGGAACATCCATAGTAACCCCATGATCGTGAAAAAAGGAAGCACTTGTAGACAGCACATCAAACTCTGAGCGATGAGAAAAACAAGGGGAATCAAGAGACTCTTCCCCAGCTCCCTGATTCTGAACATTCTCATCCTCCTGTGTCATCTTCACAGGTGTAGCAGATGTGACAGGCTGAAGCAAGTGAAGCAGGCGTTTCAGCTCTGCCATCTCTGAAGAAAGCGCCGACACCGTCATAGAAAGTGAACTTTTCTCAACATGTGACTGTTCATCACCTCGCGATTTGGCCTTCTTAGATGGGAGGGGAGCACCAGCCGCCGACGACGCCCTGCGCTTCCAACTGCGCGAAGGGGCTTCATCTAACTGCCCAAGTTTCACTGTTGAATTAGGGTCTAACTCGGCAAGACTGAGCCATCGTTCCGACATAGGCAAAAGGCTGCAGTGCATGCACGGGTCCGTGAGAGCCTCTCGCAGATGTTGAACACCCAAACACGACGGGCAGATGTCATGACCGTCATCAGGGAGAAGATTATTAGGGCACAGCTTATAAGTCAGTGGAAAACCAGTGGCGATCGAGCTGTGAGCCATAGTTACTTGCTAATAACACCCTCGGATTGCACCGTAAGGTTAAGTTGAGCGGGATGAAAAATCAATAAAAATAAAATAAAACAATTACCTCGGGTGAACCAACAAGTAATACCAACAATATCTCAAGAAAAGAGAAAATATCTAAAATGGCCAGCGGATTGAACCGAGGAACAAAAAATGTGAGTAAATATGTCAACGGGAGACCGTTAACTCATAGGCGCGGAAAAACACAAGCCACCGGATTTCACCGAGAGGCACAGTGTGTTACCGACAAAGCAATATAACTGAAATAGAAAAAAAAAACTCACCAAGCGCTGTTAATTGAATCCGAATCCAAATCCAATCCTTTGAAATGGCGTAGACGCGCGCTGTCACAGCTTGTGAGGACGAATCTCGCTGCTCTTATAAGCTGCACTTGACAGCGCGAATAATCACTCAACCAAATACAACCTATCTCAACCAAGCGAGAAAGCGAAAGAGGTAGAGTGCTGAGCTACTGTAGCCTATAAACCTCCAGGGCTCAGCATACATCACGCCACGTGACTTTGTTGGTATATTCTCTCGACCTATCTAGCTGGAGCTGCGATAATCCATAGTGTTTACACTGCCTCTGGCGGTCAGTAAGAATGAAACAGAACTGTCATCCGCGCCCGCGCCCGCGCCTCCGCCCCCCCTCCCCTTTCCCCTTCTCAAACAAACAGCTTCTGTGTACGGCATCTTCTCAGCAAGCAGGGGCGCCTGCAGCTGCAGGGGGCCTAAATTTGCGAATTCCCCACACAGTGAAATGATAGATAATAGAAAACCGCTTCGTGGCGCAGATTTTTTCTTTTTTCTTTTCTGCTCGTGCCGGCGGCGCCGCCCCCCCAAAAATGACGCCCCAGGCGATTGCCCGGTTCGCCCGTGCCAAAAAACGCTACTGCCGGGAAGTCATCACAATCCGTTCCCCCTTTTTGTGTATTAAGTGGAATATATAAAATCGTATATTCCACCCCCAAAACGCTACAATGAGAATCACTTTAAGAATGCAGTTAAGATAATTTGATGTATTCCACTTAATACACAATAAAACAATAAGATATACCTCCTGGAGTTCTTCTGAAATGAGGGCGAGCCACAAATCCGTGAGTACAGTATACAAACCCGTGGGAACGCACTGCGAAAGCGTGGACACGGTTTATGAATTTGTGGGTACAGATTTAAAAAACTGAAGGCACGGTTTACAAAATCTGAGAGCGCGGATTATAAACTCGTGTGTACGGTTTATTAAACCGAGGGAACAGTTTTGAGAATTCATGAGTTCGATTTATAAACTGAGCGGACAGAGTGCAAAACCGTAGCCACGGATTATTATTTTTTTCTCTGACAGGTGACTTCCCGGGCTCCGTACTATTCACTCATTTCATTTGTATTCTGATAGGAAGAAAGAACAATCCACAGTATATGCATTAATTATAGTTTTGTCTACCAGTGTCCAACATCATTGGCAGGGCGGTGGTTGTCAGGTCTAGGTGTTACAGGTCAATGAGGAAGCGAGAACAGACCCATTATTTGAAGGTTTTTTTAGGAAGCTAAGGCATAATGGCAAGAAGTGTAACCACTGTTGTCTGTTTACATTAAGTCAGTCAACAGCCATGTGCAATAAATTGCTATACCTTTGTGACATACGTACGGAATGCAAATATCAATATCATGATAATGTAACATTGAATTTAAATTCTTTAATATCCTGTTTGTTGAATCCAACATATTAATGGTTTAAGGGGTTAACTACTCTACTGCGGTTGCAGATTTCCTAGGATTTTTGGTTAATTGAAATGCTCTTCCTTACATTTCTATATCATTTGCAACAAGATTTTCATTTTAGTTTAACTTTATCAACTAAAATTATTAGTGTTGTGTCTTTAATGTAGATTGTTTTCCAAGCTGATGCAGCCGAACTTCAAGAAACCTCATGCAGCTGTACAGCAGGCAAGGTTCTGTGCATCCATCTAGTGGCCTTGTTGTTCCAGAGTGCCCATTACAGCATGTTGCAGGTGAGGGCTGTGGTCTGGGATAATGTTTACATGGGCAGGTTGATTGGAGTGACACTGGCTCTAGGGGTCTACTTTTGATTGTTAACAAGCACATCCTCAATCCCGGTTTGCTGTTCTATCTCTTGTTCTGCATTTGAGAGCTGTACCACCACCTGTGGCCTGCACAAGCTCTCTGCAAACATGGCATCGACCAAGGACAAAGGTAAGATTGTAGCCACGCGTGGCATGAGCTGCTCCACGTGCCACTCTTCGCTCCGCGAGCAGTGTGTCCCAAACGTTACACCTGGGACACACTGTTCCCGGAGCGAAGTGTGGTGCGCACGGCGGCTGAAAAATAGACTGGAAGTTTAAAGTGGTGCAGCGTGTGGGGCTGCGCAGCGTACGACTGGCTACATTAACATGGGGGTGAATTGGAAGCGGTGCCACTCCGCGTGGCTACCGCGAGCAGAGTGTTTACACCATTACAAGCAAGATACTATTACAATCATGGCTACTTGTTAATATCATTCCCAGGGGATCCATGCAGAGCCGGTTCAGGACTTGGTGGTTCGGAGACCAAAGCCATCCGCCAGGAGTGTATGCAAATCAACACTCTATCAAGCATACACAGGTAATGTTACTACTGTAACTAATATCATACTGTTGGCTGCCGTATAATACATAATTGTATCTTGCCACTTTTATACACATAGATTATGTAGCCAGGCCCGGATTAACACCGTGTAGTGCCCCTGGGTGACAACATTTGAAGTGTTGTCACCCCCTCGCCCCCCTCCCCTCCCTCCCTCCCCTCCCTCCCCTCCCTCCCTCCCTCCCTTAACTTAACGTCCATAATAATTGGACATTGGGTTCGATTTTTTTTTTTTACAGTTTTCAGCGGTTATGAGGAGCAATTATGAGAGAGAAATTTGGTGATCGTTGTTTAGGTACATTAAGCCACGTAAAGCTTTTTCACGTTAGTATAAACCCCATGAGAACCGTGTGAAGTCAACCCACAGCCCAACCCACAACCCACGCTGCCCTGCTGAAAATGTGAAGCAGAAACGCTTAATGTCAGATAACGTCCTTAACTTTAACCTGGACTTTTGGTTCGATTTTTTGACCGTTTTCAGTGGTTATGAGGAGCAATATGAGAGACAAATTTGGTAATCATTGTTAAACCACGTCATGTCATATTGTCAGCATGGTACTTATGAAGTAGATTAGTGGGTCAGAGATGTCTAATGCTTTTTGAAAACTTAAGGCTTTCTTATTCATAAAACGAGTTGGACATCATCACATTTTTGTATACATTTTTATTCATTTACATTAGTAAGCTACAGGACATCGTCTTTCAAAACATTACCTGCGCAAAAGAGAAAAAAAAAAATAATGCGTCATTATACCCAGCACTTCTGAAAATGCACTTCCGAATGCGTCTCTGTCCCCAGCACATTTCAAACCAAACTGACGCCCATGAGTGAGGTTGTCGGGGTTGTCTTAATCCATTGGCATCTTTCTGCTTGGATCTTGGGCTTTGGAAAGGCGAAAAAAACGACCCCTCCCTATAAACTTTTGGGGTACCTGGTGTCAGACTTGCAGGTGCCATAGGCGCATCGTTTCACCATCTTGCTGAAAATCGCAATGTTTGACGGTCACGGGGGTCCTTCTCCTTAGTTACAGTTGCTGAGCTAGGATTGGACGAGGACCGTTCGAGGGCGGGGTTTTGCGAACGGTCAATTCTTTATGGATATAATTAATATTCTCTCTGTATATATTGTATCATTAACTGTTCATTTTGTATCTGCATCTCTTGCAGCAAAATAATATATATACAAAACATGAAAAATATTTTAAAGTCTAGTCATTATCTTAATCTCTTGGTACCCCCCTATTGGCTGGTGCCCCAGAGCACTCGCCCAATCCTGTCTATGGAAAATCCGGCCCTGTATGTAGCAAATATAACACTGCAGTGAGCAATTCTCCAGAAAGACTCTTGACATCAGAATTGAAAACCAAAACAAGCTTAGGGCTGGGTACCGAGTTCAATACTTTTTAGGTAGCGACCGAATTGCCTCAATACTATCAAGTATCGAAAAATGACTTGTTTTTCGGTACCAGATTTCGATACCTTAGGGGTTAACTCATCAATGTTAGTGCTCAAACAAATACATATGAAATGCACAACGACACACCTAAAGTCGCTCACGCACATACACACAGTCAAACTGAAAAAATGAAACCAAATTTTTTCTGAGGTAATGTGTTATGTAATCTTGTTTAAATGGATTTCATAAAATTGGTATCGAAAAAAGTATAGTTTGGAACCGGTATCAAAATCAAGGTATCGGTATTGAATTTTTTTTAATGATACCCAGCCCTAAACAAGCTGCAAGAGATGTGTGGATAATTTAACTCTTACTGTTTTTCATTTTACGTTTTAGGATCCCTCCCTGACCCGCAAGTCTTGTCTCTTGGGAAAGGACTGAAAAAACTCAGGCCGCAACCACTAATATCCTCAGTTCTGCATGGTTTGTCTAAACTCTCCATGGTCGACTCCAGGTTCGGACCTGTGCCGCGAGGTTCACCCCTGTCCTACCAGTGTCCTCCTGTGGTCAAACGCGGAAATTATATCCAACACCCAGATACACCAACATTCCCTAAACTGCCTTTAAGAGGGGTCAACTTTTCCCACTACTTTTCCAAACTTTGACCCAAACTCCCAACAGTTTCTCCATTTGGACAGCTTAGCTGTGACGCACGAGATGGCAGCTGAGAGAGAAGAGCAGACACGTGAACAGTCTGAGTGCCCATTATGGCAAGCTTTACGCAAGCCTAGAGTGACAGCTAGTAGGTTCTATGAGGTTAGCCATGTGAAAGGGCCGTCTTCTGGTCAGACCCTGGCAGGGCGGATACTTAAGAGAGTAGGCCAAACTCCCGCCATGAAGAGGGGCCTTGAACGCGAGCCACAGGTGCTGGAACAATATTCAAAACATTTCAATGTAAATGTCTCACGCTGTGGATTTGTTATCCATCCTGATGCTCCTCACCTCGGGGCTAGCCCCGATGCAAGGGTATATGACCCTAGTGCTGTTCCCTGTTTTGGGCTTGCTGAAGTTAAATGCCCAGACATCTCTAGCATTTCTGAGGCAGGACATGTAAAAATGGTGAATGGTAAGGCAAAACTGAAGCAGAATCATAAATACCACTGGCAGGTTCAAGGTCAATTGGCAGTAACTGGATTGAGTTGGTGCGATTTTATAACAGACACTGAGGGAGACTTCACCATTGAAAGAGTCTGGAGTGATGATGAAATGATAAAAGAGATGAAAAAGAAGGTGGACCAGTACTTCTTTGGTACATATATGAATGTGTATCTTCAGCAGAAAGTGAAATGAACTGAATGAATAAAGGATTTTATTAATTCCCTTTTTTTGAGTACATTATTTACAATATTATTACATATTTACATTATTTTGAATACTTTCAGCACGGACTGACCTTTAGAATTGATTATAGACGAATTACTTTTCATTCAATTATATACATCTCATTTAATTATATACATCTCATTCAATTATATACATCTCATTCAATATATACAATGTTTTCAGTATACAGTTAAATGCATGTAATCAGGGGAAACACTATTCAACAGGGATGTAGCCTTTTAGATCAAGTGGTCCCTGGAAGTTGGTCATCACACAGCAGACGGTCCACAGCTGGTTGACTGTCCCAGACAAGGTTAGAGGGACAGTGTGTTGCCAGATGCGGTATTCCTTGACTCTGCTTATTGCCCTTTCCACAAGGATTCGAAGTCGGGCGATTGCTTGTGTTTTTAGAGCATCCTCTTTGGTGAACTGCGCTGAGGTTAGAGATTAAATTAGTTAATTTCTATTACTTCAGTGAGTGCCTCAGTACTTTATAAACATTTGTCTGCACATCTTAATGATTATCATTTTGGTCACAGTTTTAATTTGAAATGTTCATTCCTTTCATGCCTACCTGTCATCTTGATGGGTGGTATAATCAGCGTTGCCCCACGGTCAGCTAGCAGCTTCTCGATGGTGAAACCTTTGTCTGCCATGCAGCCATCTCCTGGCTCCAGTAAGTCGAGCAGTCCACTTCGTTCAGTCAGCTCTCGGTCAGAGATGGAGCCGGTGAAGAGACTTGACACAAAAGTCACAGCACTACATGGGGCAATCCGAATTAATCCCTTCAAGGTTGTTGTGTTTTTGTATGATGAGAAAACCTCTGACTGGAGAGTGAGGGATGATGGATTCTGGCATTGCACCTCGGTGCAGTCGATGATTACCCGAACATCTGGACTGTACTGCACAAATTTGCTTGGCATGGTGTTCTTGACTTGCTGTTTACTCATCCAGATGGGAAGGGAGCCAAGGAGTAGGTAAAGGTAGTTGGCCCACGTTATAACAACACGGGAGACAGTGGACACACTGACCTGAAACATGTCAGCCAGCACCTTCTCTTGCAGGCCTGCAGCAACTCGGCAGCAGAAAAGAAAAAACTCATCAACCAGTTGCAGTCTACGCGTTGGACTGGGAGAAAGAGGTTCAAATGTTTGTCCCTTTTTCTGAGCTTTTGACCAATAAACCATCATGGAGGCAGATGGTTGAATAGCCTCCCAGAAGTCACAAAAAACATGTCTTGACGTGAATCTTGTGTAAAAAAGGATGTCCTTGTCAGAGACACAAAATCGGTGAAAAAGCACTTGACTCACTTTCAGCTGCTCTGTTGTCAGCTCCTTGATTTCATCTTCCAAGTGCTGTATGCGTGCAGCAGCAGCAGCAGCATCCAGTGCACATGTATGAGATGAGGGATAAAAATGTATTTATTTTGTCTTGACTTGCATATTGGAAGTAGTTTGGACCTCTAAAGCAACATGAAATAGCTTTTTATAGCTCAATATTCACCTTTACGTTTAACCCTTGTGTGGTGTTCATATTTTTGTTATTCAGCCAGTGTTCGTGGGTCTGGTGGACCCGCTTCATGTTTGGGTTTTTAATTCAACACAAAAATTTTATGTTAAAATACTCAACAGATGTTTATTTCATCCCAATTACAAGCAATATAAACTGCATATATGGTTAATATTTGAAGAGTTCAGATGCAAAAGCCTTTAAGTGCCATCTGAAATTTTCACTTAAATGGCAATGAAAATTACCTATTAATTGCCTTTTAAGTGAAATAACTGAACTTAAATAAACAAGCTTGATAAAAACGATCATTCTAGAAGAAAATTTCAGATGGCACTTAGAGGCTTTTGCATCTGAACTCTTCATTTTCTCTTTACCTTTGTTAGATCACATTTAAGAATTACAACCCTGTGCGGGAACGGCAGGTGTAGAAACAAAACTCACTCTTGCACTCACACTTACACACACTCGCTCGCTCGCTCGCTCGCTCGCTCTCTCTCTCTCTCTCTCTCTCTCTCTCTCTCTCTCTCTCTCTCTCACACACACACATACACACACACACACTTGGATATGTGGTTTACGGGGACTTTCCATAGGCGTTATGGTTTTTCTAATGTACAAACTGTATAATCTCCCCCCCCCCCACACTAACACCTAAACCTACCAATCACAGACAAATTTTGGCCCTTTTTGAATTTCAAAAAACACCATTTAGTATGTTTTTTAAGCCGTTTGGTTTATGAGGACACAGATGTCCTCATAAACCACATTTCAGAACACAACCAAGGCGGCAAACAATGACATACCTGGTTTAGGAGCAGAACCGTAATCATGTTCAGTCATCACCACCGAAGCTGCGACCTCCTCCATCGCCTCTTCCTCACATGGCAGGGACTGCTCCAGAGGAAGGGCTGGACAAACGTCATGGCCTAAGCGAGTTGATGCTCTTTTGTAAGTGGACTCCCTTCTTGGCAGTCCCCAGTTGTTCCACTGGAAACGCGAGGGCACAGAACCGATTTTCAGACGCTTGATGCGACCTCACTTGGTAAAGTTAGCCATGTCAGCTAACGCTAGCCTGCTAACGTTAGTGTAGTAGTCTGATATGTGCCGGCTACAAACAAACGTGCTACCTTGTTTTATTTTAAAGTGTGGCCCTTCATCCCGGCGAACCGCTTTAATCCACTTCTTCCTTAGACTCAATTCAGTCGGGAATCCATGAAAACTTAAGTAGGGTTGGCGTTATTTGTTAGATTTATAAAGTGGAACAGAGCAGTGACATCTAGCCTTCGTTTCAGCCATTGTAGAACTGCGCCGGAAGTGGATATGCACAGAGTTGACAAACCCCGCCCATGAAACCCGGAAGCGTGATAATCCCCTATGGTGATTAAGTTTATGGCTCGCTTTTATGCAGAACAGGAAGCTTTCGCATCCAATTGACCGTTCGCAAAGACCCGCCCCCCTTAGTTACTGTCGCTATGTCCGACAAGCTACGCCGTTCTCATGCCACACCATGTTCTCACGCAGTGAAAAATACATCGCGGAGCAGAGAGGAGACTGACAACACGCTGACAGACAGGACAGAGAAGGTTACTTTTCGGTTACGTTTGATATTAAACATATTAAACAAAGTCTCACCTTTCAAATTTGGTCATTTTTTAAAAGAAATTTAAACAATAAATACCGTTTTGTTGCTGTTTAATGTGCCGTGACAGATCGCTGTAGAGCATCATTTAAAGGTGCTCGTGAACGGATCATCTCTTCCTTCTAGTTAATTTATAGCCTCAAATAAACATGAACAAACATAAGAAGGAATGTTGTTTTAACCACGGAAAGGCGTCAATACACTCTGTTTTTCAAGTTCAAATCCTCCTATGTTAACCTACTAAGTATCCTGACTGCTTTGTCGGACAAAAAGGGCGGATGGCGAAGTATGATTGGTCAGATCACCTGTCAATCAAGCTCCCTGCGAAGGGTCAATTGTAAAGACCTTATGGCACACCCCATCCCTTTTTTGCACGCCCCATCCCTTTCTTACGCTTTGGCACGTCCATTGCTCCATGCAGTTATCCCTACTAGGGTCACCTGGCGTAGGCTATGTAAAAGTCGATTATTCTTTAAAGATGGTGCGGTATATTTGGACATAAGACGAGACAGTTCATTATTAAACTCATAAAAGACAAAAGTATTTTTTAAGAATGTTTAGAATACCGGATTCTAAACAACAAATAAATGCCACAATTTATCAAGACCTCGAAGCAGATAGGAGGGGGAGAAACATCCAGAAAAAACTCATATGTGGCCGTTCTCAAGTATAAGGGGATTTCCTTGCCATGTAACACATACATCTTCGATTAAAAACAATGTCTAGTGCAGTGGCTACGATATACTTAAACCTAACATCTGTTTCCATGATTTTTGGAATGACTTGTCGCGAGAGGCAAGGCATAATGGAAACTATTTCGCAATAGTTTTTTTTTATAGACATTTAGAAAATATCATGAAAGTTTTGCGCAAATGTGTAATGGAATTGGAAACCAGGCTAATGACAGCTTTAACTTGTCAATGCTGGCAATTGACTATGGTATAAACGGGATAGTCCACAGCTGTGCATTAAACGATTTGTTATGCAGTCCGCGCCTCCGTGGAAGAAACTTTGCCTCTACGTTGTGCATTAAAAAGACATGGATTATCCCTTATTTAATGCACTGTGAACATGAACCCATTATTTATCATTAAGAAGCAGAAATAAAATGAAATCAATCAATTTTTGTACACTTAAACGTGAAATCTTTGTCTGTTTTCACCCATTGTCATGATATTGAGCTGACAACATGATGATGAACTCAGAGTATTCTGAGAATTCTGTCATCATTTACTCTGTATGACTTTCTTTCTTCTGCAGAACACATAAGACATCTTGAAAAACGTGGGTAATTTTGGTGACCGTTGTGAGCACAGGCATCTCACTAGGTTTAAGAACAGAGCATCTCTTTATCAAAGGGATCAAAGACCCTGTCTTATCACTAAGAAACTTTGCAATGGCATCTAAAAAATCTGACGAGTTTGATTGTTCCTTTCAATCAGTGTCTTGCATAATAACCAACCAAATCAAAGCAAAGTGCTGAGATCCTCTCCAGCTATCTTTAATGACCAAGTAAATATTAAATAAGGAGAGAAGTCCTGAACATCCATTCTAAGCCCTGACCTGTCTATCTTGCTTACAGATAACACCCAGCAAATGGAAGATAATTATCATTTCAAGGTGATTGGTAATCATGGCTGACAGCTTTCTCCTGGTAAGCGGCATTGTGATGTCTCATTTACATGCAGTGAGTTCCGTGCAAGCAGTGGTTCACCGGTGAGTGGAATCCTCGTGCCAACAGATGTGAAACTGATATATCACACTATTTACTTTTCCATGTTTCAAGACACAGGCAGGCAGCAGTGATGAGATAGATCTCAGGTGTGTGAAATCACACATTGAGTGTCAGATACACACAGGTTGTTTGAGTGCATTCATACATTATGCACACTACAGATTAAGATGATTTGAGAACAGCATGACATGCCTGAAAGAACATATGTGCTGATATGATTAAAGTGTAAGGGATAGTTCACCCAAAAATGAAAATTCTTGATTTTAAGCCATAATATAATGTAAGATAATGATTCAAGATTTTTTTATAAAAAGAACGAAATTGTGTTTGTTACACAATCCATCTTTGTAACAAGAAATTCTTTATTTATTTATTTTTATTTTCATGCACTGGTCAATTTTGCTTCCATAACAAGCCTTCTTTTTATTAAATAATAAATATATAAAAAATATTTATTACACTTTATCTATTTAAATATGTAGAGTAAGATTACAATATCTTTAATGGTATTTGAGTTTATTCACAATCTGGGTGTCAGAAATCACCAATGAAGCCATATTAACACAACATAAATCAGAGTACATTTCTAAAATTTTGGCCCGTATAAATTCGATTTCTTTATCATAAGTAAATAATGACCACCTTTTCAATGTTTTCATTCAGCTTTCTATTTAGATTCATAGATTCTCATCTCAATTAAGTATATGAGATGAAAAAAATGTTGAATGTGTTTACAGTTCAAAGCAACACAATCACTAAAAAAAATTGCTGATTTTGCACATATACATTACCATACAAAAGTCTTTTCAGCATCTCTTCCCTTCATTTTAATGAGGCAGAGGAAAATAGAAGCAACTACTTTTCAGTGCAATCCTTTCAAAGTGCTTCTACTGGACGTTGACAGTTAATATTCATCTTTGGAGGCAGAATAAACCCCTTCATGCTGTCTGGATAATCAAAAGAGTATCACACTGTCAAACCTTAATCAAAGCCCTCAAACCTAGCCCTGCACTTAGAAAGACGTGAGAACCATTTCCAACAACCTCATAAATATAAATGAAAATAAAATAGATGTGTATCTGCCCAAGTGTGGATGTGTGTCTTTTTGTGTAAATAAATGACTGTTTTCTTTATTTTAAGTGCTACTTCACTGTCAACCTTAAACAAAAGCTCTTAAACCCAAACCGAAAATGTGAGAAGCAGTCTAGCAACCGCAAAAGGCACACACTTCTATTTTTAAGGACTGGCTTCCTTGTGCATTTAAAACTAAATATGAAAAACAATGTGTAATGTGCTTAGTCACTTGAGGAATGCACCAAAGTCAACTTTTTCACCATACCTGCCAAATGTTTAAACCATACATTTTGCATTAATCTGTTTTTCTCCTGTGTAATTGCATGAAACATTGTGTAACTTACAGCATCATACTGTGTTCCAGGAAAAATTTTGTATGAGATGAGACAGTCTTTCTATAAAACTGCACCTGTCATATTTGTGAAACATATTGTGAATTCATTCCTTCTGTTTTTGTTTTGGTGGCTTAATGTGGGGAATATTCTACATAATGTGTCACCACATGGAGTTCTGAGAGAGGTATCCTAGAAAAACATCTGATGGTAAATTTTCCACTGAAGTAAATTTTGTTAAAGTCTGTTTGTAGAGCATCTTTAGTATAGCATATGTCTTTGATTTGAATCGTTCACAACATTTATGTCTTTAAATATAAAAGCCAGATAGTTCTTGTGTAATCCAGTGTTGCATTATAAAGTAAAGTTACCAGCCAAATTGTTAATAAATCTAATTATATAGTTACTCTGTATTTTAACCAATTTTGGAGCGTAATCCTGCTCTGGATGCACTATAGTTTTGCTCTAAAGACTCAAAAGACATCCATCTTTATACTACTGAAAAAAAGAAAGAAGTAGATGATCAACAAACATGGATTTTTGAGATACTTTTTTGGTAACTGCTATCAAAAACACAAGTATCCTTCCCCAGTCCACATTTACTCTGCTAATTTGGAGGGTACACCTGGTCTAGATTCAGAGTAAAGCCCAATTTATACTTTTGCGTCGAAATGCGTGAAACTTTGTGCGTTGCGTTCATATTCTGAGTCCGCTTGCCTGTTCCTATATCTAGAATAGCCTACATCCCCAATAAGGTGTGAGTTTGGTCTTTTATATCACTGTATTAGTCCATTGAGCAGGGGGATCCTGGTGAATGACTTATTGAGGGAATCCCCAGTTTTGCAGCACAGCCCACCATATAAAGTTAAGGAAACTAAACAACCAAGAGAAATATATGTCTACCTCAGATTTAACGTTTGATCTGTACATGTAGAGAAAGCTGCTTACAAACTAACTGTCAAGACTTAAATGTAAACACAGCGTGTCTTTATCAGCTTTTACATATATATACTGGCCCTGATAATCATCACAAATACTTACCACTTGCTCCATTTCTGTAAATCCATTTTTTTTATGAATGAATGACTCTCTCATCCGTTGCTCTATAGATTTCTTCCTCAACAGCCACTTGCACTTCCTGCTGGTGAGGCCAACTAACAGCTAAGGAGATTATCAATCGGCAATCTACTGATATTCCTGCTGTTCCCGTCAAATGTTGAATTTTCTGTCGAATTTGAACCATTGAATTTGTGGAAGCGAATTTGTTAAGCGAAATAAAATGGATCGAAAATTGTCTGTCGAATATTATAGGTTGTATTTTTAAACAGAATTAATATTTTGGAAGTGAAATCTGAAAGGTGAATATGTATTATTACATTTTTATAAATGAAAATGTGCTTGAAATGTTTTGAATTGAAATATTCAGCCCATAAAAATGCAAGCCCTAAAAAAACAATGCATTAAAATGCAAGCATGGTTAATGCAGTGCATATATTTTCAAGTATATGCAATTCAACAACATTTTACTTCCATAGTGAGGGGTCATCTAACAGTCTAAACACATTATACGGTACAAAAGAAAAGAGCACTGAAGGGGGTGGATTGGAATGCAATGCTTCTTCAATGTATATGTAATAAGTGATTTTTATCAAGGTATTAATCAATATTTTTCCTTCTAAATATCAGATGAGTTGAATGACTTCTCTGGAGATTTTACTTTGTTATATAAGTTACCAGTGTGATTACTAAAACATTCTTTTCATGTAGTCTTTAATGTCTGTATTTGATATCTGAATGCAGTAACAGTGCTTGCTTATTTAGCCCGGCTTCCGGAAATGAGCATATAGGGGTCATGGAAGCCAATAGTTTAAGGGACCATCTCTTTGACCATCTCTAAAGCCTTACTTTCCAGTTAGACTAAAGTGTTGCTCTCCTTGAGAGAAATAATGCATTATCTTGATGTTTTGAGAAAACTCTCCTGATTATAGTTAGAGCCTGGCCAAATCCAACCTTGGAAAAGCTGTGTGTCGGTGTGCGTGTTAGTTTTCTTGGTTGCAGGTTAAGATTGACTGAGTTGTTGTTCTGGACATGCTGGCGCCCAGCAACCCAAATCTGAGAACAGGTAGGTCACGACGTGCCTAACTTCAGGGTCCGAGTGTCAGCTGCCTAATCGATGGAGATATGCTTCCATCTATCTGTATATGTATGGAAAATGACTATGTTTATCTATTTCTTAGCCAATCAGAAACTGCAACCTAGCTTAGACCTTGGTTTAGGGTATAACTGCTGTGATCTACTGTAAGCGGCCTACAAACTCCTGTGTGAGTCTTGAAGCTGACTTCTGCTGATGAAACTGCAAACTATCTTCAGTAAAACTTTTCTTCAATTTATTATAATTCTGACTCCGGGTCTTCTCTCAAACATCTGGTCCTTGGGTTCTAAACTGTTAACCCCCTAACAGCATGAATAGAAAAAGTGAGGCTGGTCCATACCGAACCACAGCAAGCTAATGGATGTTTACAATAGGTTATCGAAGGCCACTCACATTGGTTAAGAGCTGCATACTTAATGTATGGCTACCAATTATTTTTGAGTAGAGCAGGTAGTTTGTTGTCCATCAATGTGACCAGACAAGAATGTGTGCGAGTGTTGTGCTTTTATGCCAGAGCTGATCGCTGCTGGTGATAGGGAACAGGTGTAGATGTTTATTCGGGTGAGCAAAAACGCTGTGTGGGTGTGACATACTGTAGGAGCCTGGTGAAACCGTGACACCAACAAAGAAGCATACTGAAATTGAACTGCTCTCAAGGATAATTTGAGATATATGAAAAACTTTCCACTCCAAACAAGATAACGCCGCAAGATGTTTTCTATGAATATGTATGCATCTGTTGCTAAAGAGACTTTTAATGGCAGGAGCCCCGTTCTCTTTGCACAGATTTTTTTCTTAAGGCCCTGTAAGTCGTCTCGGTTCAGATCTCTGAAGTGCTGCTTTTTTTTTTTTTTTTTTTTTTTTTTGCCCGTGTGAAGTTGCATCTCTTCAGACAGACGCAATGCCTGAGAATAAACACAACATCAAAATCTGCACAGTGACACACACGATCACACCTCTAGGCCCCGACGAGACTGAGTGAGAACACACACACACATATACAGAGTCAGTGAGAGTAAAAAAAGAAGTGTTTGAAAGTGCAAGGAAGAAAATAAATAAGGTAGAGAATAGAAGACCATGAAAAATGCAGTGGGAAGCCATCTATTCTGAAGCTGAATAATGCATCCGCAGCCTCATGAAAGTGCACGGAGACATTAGCTTGTTGTTGGTTATAATGCTTCTCCTTTCTGTCGGTCTGTTGTCACAGATATTTATTAAAGACTGTGGCCATGACCAGCTACAGTGCATGGCATCGAATGCATTATGTATGAAACCCCTGCTGAATTGTCAGGAAGAGCACAAAACTATCGCTTCAGCCATCTCACCAAAGGAAGGTCAAACTCTCTTTTGTGTGATGCCAGCGTGGAGCAGTGTCGAGAAGAGAGAAGATCTACAATAACATTTATTAGATGGAATAACTCTGAGCTGAGTTTTAATCAAATTTGTGATGTGCAACAGTAAAAAATGCTATGAGTTTGTTGTTTTCCAACTGCAGAAATATCATTTTGCATTTTAATTTCTGAATACATTTATGTTTATTTAACATGTAAAGTGTCACCCATCATTCCAAGCCCATGAGCCTTTCGTTCAATTTTGAAACACAAAGGAAGGTATTTTTAATGAAATCTGAGAAATCTGACTTCCCATTGAATGTCCACACAACTAAAACTTTGAGCTTCAGTTTACCATATTTGATATGCTCTATGCATGTGAATTGATCTATATTTATATGTGAATAAAAGCCTAAATGAAATCTGTTCATCTTATAAAACAGAAAACTTTGATTAAACAGTTCAAATTATATACATTTTGTTTATGATTGTCATGGTTTTGGTGGATGCAAATACCTTAATTTGTGTTTTGAAGATCAATTAAGGTTTTATAACAACATGAGGGTTTAAGGTAACTTTGAGTGAACTATCCACTTAAAGGTGGTATCAGTGATTTCAGGCCCCAAAATATTTTTATCACATTCATCTAATCTTTCCTAACGATCCGCTAGCTGCCCGCCCCATAAGCATGCAGTCAAAAAGCTGCGTCTCTGTAGGCAGCCTAGGCTCTGAGATCTGCACACAAAAACAAATGGTTTAGCCAAACACTCAAAACCAAAACAAATAGTGTTCCAACCAATCACCGACAGGGGGAGGGTGTTGTGAGGTTTTGAGCCAGCTTTTTCTTCAGCTCTGACTTTGCGTGCAGCCGTGCACGAGCACAAAACCTCACAACACCCTCCTCCTGTCTGTGATTGGTTGGAACACTATTTGTTTTGGTTTTGAGTGTTTGGCTAAACCATTTGTTTTTGTGTGCAGATCTCAGAGCCTAGGCTGCCTACAGAGACGTGTTTTTTTGACGGCATGCTTATGGGGCGGGCAGCTAGCGGATCGTTAGGAAAGATTAGATGAATGTGATAAAAATATTTTTGGGCCTGAAATCACTGATACCACCTTTAACATTAGTAGTTCACCTTATTTTCAACCATTCAGTTTGTCACAATCCTCAGTCACCAGTCAAGTCGCCGCAGCTCAATCTTCCTTCACCAGTCCAGTCACTTCACCATCACCGGTCACCTCATTACTACATTTCCCATAATCCCTCCTGGCTCACACCTGCACACACTTCACATTCATCCACACCTGCCAACATTCACCCTCATCAGCTCCACTCCATTTAAGCAGTCAAATCCCAGTTCACTCTGTTTAGTCTTAGGTTCAAACCTGAACCACTTGCAGTTGTTTGTCTTCAGCTTCAGACTCAGTTTCAGCCTCAGTTTCAGCCATCCAGTCCACCATCTCCAACACTCTGCAACAGATAAAACTGTTATCCACTGCCATTCCTTCTACAACTACCCATTTCTCAGTTTCTCACCTGCTTACTTCAATTGTCTGCAACAACCTGCAAAAAAACGTTATTTGGATATTACCTGTGTTGTATCCTTCTGTTATGAAACAGTTAGCAAGCTGCCTTGGTTAATTTAAATAAAAAAGTCAGATGCATTGCAAAATGTTGTGTCATAAAGTCATAGTCATTTATCAATTTTATTTTCCATTTCATTTTTACCATGATTTTTTTTCTTAAATTTATAATTAATCCATTCCTATATTTTTATTGTTTTCTTTGATAAATAAATGTCCATGTATTTCTAAAAAGTCAATCTTCTCAATACATAGCATAAAAAAAACAATTAAATAATTTCAATATGTAAAATGTTAGGCTACTAAAAAAAAACAAAAAAAAAACAATATATATATATATATATATATATATATATATATATATATATATTCACCCCTAAAATATGTAAACATATTTAAAGGAAAACATTTTAATTGTGTTGAACCAATATGGACTATTTCGCAATTAAACTTCAGAATTGAGAATAACATATTTTCTTTATCAGTTGAGTAAATGCAATAAAACCTTTTTGAGAACATGAAGTGTACTTCAAAAGGACGGAGCATGAAATAATTTTTATAAGCGCGTGCGTAACAGCTACTGGTCCTCTTCATTCAGTAACCAGACAGCACTGAGCTTTTCTACAGTTCCAGCTTTCACCTACTTGAAAACAGAGAAAAACACCCAAATCAAAATAGTCTTTAAATATTTATTAGACCTTCCAGCCCTCAAAAGACAGAATTTAGAATTTTAAATAGACCAAAGCAATCCCTTTTAAATGATTACATTAAAGTATCAAATTAGTATCATACGCTGCAACACACACACACACACACGCACGTGCACACACACGCACACACACAGGTCCAAAGTAAATCCAGTTAAATGGTGTATGGGCTCTAAATGTCACCCTACACCTTCATGAGTGATGAAAGAGAAGAACTTGAAAGTCCATACCGTTTATTCCCAGCACAGAGAAAAAGAGAGAAGTAGTCCACATTCTCCATCTCTTCTTTATTTTTGTCTCATAAAAGGAAACGTGGCATTAAGGAAAGAGATGACATTAGCTTCAAAATTTAAACCCATTAGGGGTCACCAATAATTAACTTGATTTAAAATTTTGTCATTATTTACTCACTTTCATGTCATTTCAGACTCTTTTTGACTGACTGAGAGCATTCACGCTGCTCTTCTCCATTCAATGAAGGTGAATGGTGACCACTAGCTGTCAAGCTCCAAAAAAGTCAAAAAGCACTATGATAAAGGTAGACTGTGTGTGTTCTGAAACCATGCGATATCTTTGTGCAAGGACACAACTTTATTCATTGATAATCTAACACTGTAGCTCTTACATTTACACCGTTAGACATTTCTGTCATTTGTACAGTTATTTACAATATATCACCCAGTATAATAACGCAAATTCTCTTTACAGTAAATTATTGTGATTTAATTTGCATCATGGGAACTTTCTATGACGTCAAACACTACGTACAGAGAATTAGTGTATTTTTTTTTTTAATTGCTGTATATTACTGTATTTGCCGTAATGGCCTCTTTGGTGCCATTCCTTACACTTTTTGTTTGTCAGAAAACACGTTTCTCTCTGTAACAAAGTGGATGGTGTGCAAGCCTATATGTTTTGGAGCAACATCTGGGTTTTGCAGATGCCTTGTATGTATTTGGCCACTTACATTTTTTGTTATTCATTTTCTGTTGCCTAAAGATTCTTTGTGGAAATAAATCCAGAGGATGCAACATAATGGACTGCAAAAAGTCATAAGTGAAATGGTGAAGATGCACTGTCTGTTTGAACTGAATGCCAGTAGTACTTATGTAGGATAAAATTCTATATAAAATTATCAAATTTAATGAATGACTTACAGAAGTGTACTGATAATCTTTTCTTTTTTTTTAACAGTAATTGCACTATATTACAAAATTACAGTACCATAAAGTTACTGTAAAACTGAAACAGTTATGGTACTATAAATCTAATACATGGCAAACGTTACAATAAAACCCTTTTTAAATGTCTAACAGTGCAATTAATGTTTGCCTACACATCCAAACATCAAACAATTGGTTTGACATCACTGATCACACAAAGCTAACATGACTTTGGAATTGAGTGCAGAAGTCATTTGGATTGTTTTAAGATGCTCGTATTGCTTACTTTTCAAGCTTGACAGTCCCTGGTCACAAATTATTTTCATTGTACTGAAAAGAGCAGTGTGGACATTCTGCCTAGCATCTCTTTTTGTGTTTGACATAAGAATGAAACCAATAGGGCAATAATAAAGTAAATAATAACAGTATTTTCATTTTGAGGGTTAACTATTCCTTTAAAACAAGTTCTCATGTGCTTATTTGTTCTGTGATGTGGTCTAGTCAAAGGGAAAACTTCATTGCTGTGTGTTCACACTGTTCAAATCCAAGAAATTACGTTTTTCATCTTGTTCTCAGTAGACCAAAAGGTAGGGCAGTATCATGCCAGGATATTTTCCCCTGGTAGAAAATGTTAAAACAAATAACTTCATCCTGACAAGGGTTCCCACAGAGATGAAAGGGATTGTGGGGACATCTGGAGGGCAGATACAACCAGGTGAATGGAATAAGATACTGAGAAAGCACGAAAATGAGGAGAGTGGGAGAGAGCTCAGGATTGAACGAGGCCCTTATTAAAACCACCCTTAGCAGTTACAGTGAGTTATTTTGGACCATGAACAAACATCAGGCTTAAAAGCAGCCCCTCACATGGAATGGCGGCTCTCGAAAACCCACCCAGATAAACTCGGTCAAAAGTGCACGCGGTAAGAGAGCATAAGAAACAGATTGAGGGCTTTGTCAAACATTCCTGTCTGCTGATTGGCTCCAGGTGGATCTTCGGTCTGTTTGTTAGTCTGAAGAACTTGGGTATGCTTAATGGAAAATTCCAGGTTCAATTCAAGTTAAGTTCAAACAGCATTTGGGCATAATGATGTTTACCGAAAAAAAGAAAAGAAAAATCAAGGTTACAAAGAGGCACTTACAATCAAACTAAATAGGGCAAATTTTGAGAATTTGCACTGTAAAAAATGATAGTATTTTTGACAGGTAAACTGTAAAAATGCTACAGCAAAGAGCTGTTAAATGGTTAACGTTAAATTCCCTTACTCAATTCTGTGAAAAACTGTAATTGATAATCATGTGATTTTACAGTAACATACTGTTAAATGCTGCTTTTGGAGGTGAAACACCCCCTGCATACTTACAGTTTATATACTTATGATATTTTCACCAGTTTTACATCTTGCTGTCCTCTAATCAGATGTGGGACTTACCAACACGTCCATCTTTTCAATGCAATCATTTTTCATTTTGTTCTTCCCTGTTGACCTGCAAAAGTCATCCCCATTAGTTTAAATGCTTTCAAATAAATATTCAGAGGGAGAGAGCGAGGGATAGGAGAGAGAGTGCAAAGGAGTGAGTGAGAGATTAAATGTAATCGCTCTGATACATGCAGTTGTGTCACATTCACACCCTTACCACTCATAATCAAATTTGCTGAGGCTCCGTTGCTAAGAGCTCTTAGAGGAAACCATTTCCTAAAGCCTGCTCTTAAAACTCTCTCCAGACCTCCCCAGCTACAGTTACCCAAGCCCAGAGAAAGCAGTGTGCCATAATAATTTGGCTTTAGCTCAGACTTTTTCTTTGTAAAACTAGGAAAGTCATGTAAGTGTTTGAGGGCACAGCAGGCAGTATGAGAGTGTTTCCATATGGTGTAGAATGCAGGCTCATGAGTCAGCCATTTTCTTTCACAGCGAGCTGCATGGTAAATCACCAGACAAATATAGTTCACTAACAAAACCATGACAATGACATGGCACTGAGTGGGCTGTCAGAGATCGAGCAGATATAGCAAAATTTTGTAGTAGTTTACCATAACTCTCACGTCAGACTGTCCTTTTCTGTTGTGGCGGTCCTGGATTTACGCCACATCCCTGTACATGGCCGCAGGGTGGGGAAACACATGTTTAAGGTTTTAGGAAGACATATACCCAAACACGAGAATGTGAGATGGAGGGAGGGTGAGAATTAGAATGAGAGAGAGAGAGAGAGAGAGAGAGAGAGGGGGGTCCTTGAGGGAAAACCAGACGATATAAGAAAAAAAGACAAATATGCACTTTGAGCTGAGAAAATAAGAAAGGAAAGATGAGACTGTTTGCTCTTGCTCTCATCTTCAAATACCGTAGACCTATTATTTTGATGTGGGCTGCTCTCCTTGTTTTTTGGTCTTTTACTCATTGAACGTCCAGCAAATGGGCTTCAGCTATTCTTGAAAGCTAAAACAAATCACACTAATTTCACTTCAGGCTAATGTTCTCTCTCTCCCTCTATGTTCAATTCAATTCAAATGTTCTTTACTGGCATCAAAAGAGGTGCAATGCACTGCCAACTCATTTGCAAGGGCTACAAAGACTGCAAATGAAATTGGAAACGAGAGAAAAACAAGTGAAAATGAAGGATAACAAAGCAAAAAAAAAGTGAAATGCGGTGTCCAGTGAGTGTTGTTAGTCACTGTTGAATGATTGTTTACTCGAATCCTTCCTCTTTTTCTGGGGTATCATTAGTATTAAAAAGGAATCCAAGACAAATATTATATCAAATATTCAATGTAGATGTATATTGAATTATAACAATTATTAAATTAAATAATTTTAACACCAGCAAAAAAAAAAAAAAAAAAAACATGAGTCTACTTTTTAGTGTAACAAATATAATTAATTATTGTGTCCAAAAATTCTCTATATGAAAACTTTTTCAAATATTACATAAAAAAAGTATGGGGGGGAGGGGTATGTTTTTTGTTTTTTAAATGTTGATTTCAATTATCATTCAATAAAGTGAGTGCAATACTGCTTTAATTCACATTTAAAAGAAGAAGCAAACAAGAAGTTAATGTCAAGTAGTTTAAATTGCAGACACAATTTGGGAAGTGACTGTACTCCGGCAAAGAATATGCCAAAGCAAGAACAACCATTCTGTGTCATCAAACACCATACAGACCGACGGCTTGTCAGAGTAATTCAGACATTAAAACGTGCAGTTATAAGACATTTGAGATGGTCAGGAGCGCAGTCGTATGTCTATCACTCCTTGGCTCTCTTTTTGCAGATTCTACTGTGCAAACTTTGCACCTTTAGGGGTAAACCAGCTTGTCACTGGGGATACCCTTACAAGGACAATTTTGTGCCAAGGTGCATGTTAGTACCTCGGAGTAGTTCTCTACCCTTAAGGCACTACTAAGAACTTTTAAATAAGGTAAAAGTTGTCCTTTTAAGGATACTACCCCAGTGACAAGCTGCTGTAGGCTACCCCCTAAAGGTACACATTTAGCATTTTTTTTCTGAGTGTATGCCAATGCAAAGCACCACATGCTAATAAACACTTTCTGTCTCCTTAAATCTACAAAAAGATGAGAATTGTGGAACTGATAAAGGGAAAGGACATTTGTATGCTCATCCCAACACGAAAGAACACAGCGGTCCTCCTGCTCCACCTTCAGAGAGACACAGTATGGGGCTACATGCTCATTTGATCAATCTTTCTCTCTCTCGTTCACTCTTTCATGCTCCATTGATCTCACATGCTTGCAGGCTCATAACTTTTATGACAGGCATGTGATCTCAGTTTAACTGCAATGGTAGAATCATATAATGTTAGTCACTGGGCCGATGTGCAGTAATTGTATATGTTCCAGCCCTGGAGCTTTGAACTGTCACTGTTCCTGCATCTATTTCAATCATTTACTCAAGTAGAGAACATTTGAGAGCCATCTCGCAATTTAAACATACTTGAATATATTCAATGACTTGAATGTCGCCAACCCCCTTCTACAACGAGCATGTTTTTCATTTTCAATTTTGACATTTAATGGGGGGTGAATCCAACAGTTCTCATAACGTAATAAAGAAAAAAGACACGTTATTTTATAAAAAATAACAATGCAAGATTATACCAAACTACTCAATAAGAATTTTATAGTTGTAAATTATTTCTTAATTATTATTAATATAGAGAAGGCAAAACTGCTTCACAAATATTACTCAGTTTAATGAGTGTCTAATAACACTCTAATAACTAGTATAGTGTATACTAAGAACTAATTAACTAATAACTAATTAACTAATAACTAGTGTCTAATAACACTCAGTTTAATCTAACTGATTAAACTGAGAAGGGGCATAGCACTTGCATATTGTCGTCCTAGTTTAGCTGCTTCTATTGTTCTCATTTGTAAATCGCTTTGGATAAAAGCGTCTGCTAAATGAATAAATGTAAATGTAATATTTAAAAAGGATAAAATAAAAAAAAGCAGGAAATGCTATCATAAATCACGGTAAAAACATATTGTTTCAACTTAAAACGTAAGTATTTGTGCTGCCTTAAAATTGTAAGTTTAGTCAACTTGAAATGTGAAATTGTACTAAGTGACAACTTGGATATTTGAGTTGACTAAACTTAAAAATTTAAGGCAGAGCAAACACTAACTTTTTTAAGTTAACATTTTTTTTAACAGCTAGAGAACCACTAAAACCCCTAAAAAATGTGAGTCATGGTCCATAAGACTCTCTAGGCGCCACGGTCGAGTTTACTCGACAAGATGCGGCACTGAATAAAACGGCCGATTTTGTCAAATAGGGTGTCAAATTTCGTTCGACCTCCCATCCACTAGATGTCAGACATGTTATACTTCAACCCCGACTCAAAAAAACATCATTCTTCTATACAAAATCTACGAGCTAGAGCGCATTGAATCAGTGCGAACAAAAGCGGAGCTAGAGTAAGAGTGAGACATTTTATCAGAGCAGTATTGTCAACGTCAGCGAGTATTTGCATTAGATTATTATTATTATTATTAATTATTAGTATTATTATTATTATATAATGACATCAATAAAGCTTACCCGCGATGAAGTGTTGGGTGTTTTATTCGCGGACCCTGATTCTGAAGGGGAATATCTGCCATTTATTAGTAATGATTTACACAGTTTGTTTACTACTTACTATTTACCTGAGCATTCAGTATTGTGCAATATAGCATACAGAAGGTGAGGGACATGTTGGGGGAAAGAAGTGCTGCATTTTATCATTTAAACATGTGACTTTTCATGAAAATTCTATAATCCAAGATGGCCGCCACCATATAACGTCATAATATGCAAATTAGATGGGAAAATGTAATCCCTACATAAACTTTGGGTCATCCTTAATATTTCTCTAATTTACAGAAAGTCTCTATCTTTTATCACTTTTAAGATATAGCCTTTTAAAATTAAGATGTCAAAATCGAACGTTTTAGGAAAAAACCTCTGGCGCCTAAAGGGTTAAAATATCCAATACTGTCACGTTTTTTTGTCATGATAAGGCAAGGTTAGTTAGTTATAAAAGCTATTAAGTTCAGTCATAAAATGCAATGCGGTGTCACTACAAAAAATGTAAAATTGATGAATTAATAATTCATGATACATGCAAAAAAATTGTTTACCTTGAAAAATGTTTTTGAAAGCTTTTTGGAAAACGATGATTAGTGTAATACACTCACATGTGCTTTCATGGTGCAAGAAAGTAAAATTAATTAACTCGATTTTTAAAAGTATTTTCCTTTTCTGGACTGTGGACATTGATCTTTATCTGGTCAAATTAAATTTAAATGTCCATGTGCACATGGGCCTGAGAACCTTTGTGCCTGAATATGAGGGTTGTTTTGAGCAAGACCTTCTTTTGAGCCAATGCACAGAGCTCTGTACTAATTATCTAAAATGAGTCAGTCACCACCTCAGTTCTAGTTTCCTTGGTTACATTGGCTGCAGTGAAGGTCTGGCTGTGAGAGGGACCTGGAATTACGCTTAAGTCCCTAATGGTAATGGCATAATGACCGGATATGTAGTAATAAGCATGAAACTAATGTGTGACATGTAATTACATGTTGACTTGGAATGCATATGAGGAACGGTGGGAGTTGCAGATATGTGTGCACTACACGTGAGCCATTAAACGGGCTATGAATTCAATCAATCACAGAGAGGTGGAAATGGCTTTTATAAAACAACAGGTATGCCACTTGGTAAATTACTGCTATAACCATGTTTTCTGCTAATGCCATAGTCCTTTTCTAATATATAGCATACTGGAAAAGCTGAATGCAACCCAAGATTGAGATGAGTTTAGGAATGACTATTTTGTAGTGAATAGAGGCACTTTATTATTTTCATCTCAGAAGCTTGCTTGTATCTTGCATGCTTAGTAATCTATATACAGAGACTAGATGAGCAGCAAATCTGGATGTTCCTTCAGAGGAAAATGAAACACTGATAATACCATAAGCACAAATACATACACAAAAACATACCAACGTGATTTCATTAGTACATTTATATGTACATCAAGTGTGTTTCTAACACAACTTGTAACTACATTTTAAAATTATATATTTACATTATTTATAAAATATGAGTGCATAAAATATCAGATGTCAGTTACACAAGATTTAGATTTAGATTAGGGTCTAATTCTCACTATTAACTAACTAATAACTATGAGTTTTGCCTCAATCAACTCCTGCTTATTAATAGTTAGTAAGGTAGTTGTTAAGTTTAGGTATTAGGATGTAGAATATGGTCATGCAGAATAAACAGTAACATGCTTTATAAGTACTGATAAACAGCAATATGATGTATGCTAGTAATATGCATGCTAATAAGCAACTAGTTAATAGTGAGAATTGGACTATAAACTAAAGTGTAACCAACTGTTCTATTTAAATATTTCAAAATGTAACTCATGTTAATTCAATTCCATAATGCAGTTCCATTCATGTGATGGAAAAGCAATCATACCAAAGTTGAAAACAGTTATTATTTTTGTGGAAACTGTCAGAATTCAGGAGAATTAGAGAAAATTATAGAAAGTTTATAAAGAAAATCTTTTATAACATTTCAAATGTCTTTACTGCCACTTTTGATCAATCGTTGTCACAGATTCAGCCACACCGTCACAGCCCCAATCATCACTCAATCACCAGGACCTGCCCACTCGTTCACAATCACTAGAGTACTGACTCGCTGCACCTGCACTCCCTCATCAACACACCCTTTATATGCTCCGTTCTCCTTTCACTCCTTGTCTAGTCTCGTTGCAATATACACTGCTTTATGTCAGACTCCTTACCAATCTACTCACCTGAGATCGTCTCGTCCTGTATCCAGTCTCCTGTCCGTCTTCCGTCCAAGGTATGCGTTTTAAGGGTTAAAAAAAAATCTTAATGCAAACTTTTGAATGGTAGTGTTCTCAGTTTCAACAAAAATGTTAAGCAGCAAAACCTTTTTCAACATTGATAATAATATGAAATGTTTTTTGAGCACAGAATCAGCAGTGGCTGCTGAACATTCAACTTTGCCATTAGAAACCCTCCATCTTCCCCAGCTCCACCTGTACAGATCTGCTATGAGTAATTCATGTATGCTAATTTGTACAGCATGTCTTACTTGCTCACAGCAGCATGTCATGTATGTATTGGCAGTAGCAAGTCCCATACTTGCAGCAGTATAGTGTAAGTTTTATCATGACAGAAATATATTAAAATAGCAAATTTTAAATTGTTATATATATATATATATATTACTGTTTGATCAAACAAATGTAACCTTGGTGAACATGGGACTTCTTAAAAAAAAAAATGTAAATATATGTATACTTGTATATAGTATATAGGTACTTGAAGGCGAACTGCAAAAATAATATCCGTTATTAAAAAAGGTTTCCTGCAAACTCTCTCTGTCTGACATTGGTCACACAAACACAGTTCTGCCCCAAACTAATGCCACTGGTTGAGCCATTTTGAGCTGGTCAGGATGCTCAAACAGATCAGTGTTTTAATAGCTCCACAGAGTTTAGACTTCTCATGGAACAAGGCTATGAATGCACTTGCAGTATGGATATGAGAAAGTATTTTAACATCCAAAAAAACAACCTGCTGCACCTATAAAAACATTCCTCAAGTCTCTGAAGAAAAATCAGAGGTCAGCTTATCTACACCAGTTTTGTAATGAAATGCAGAAGTGAGCTATTTGTTCTGACGACTGAACCTTTAAAGCTGATATTATGCAGCCGGAGCAACACACAGCGCGCTGACAGGGGACTCAGGTTGTGCGATATCACACAGAAGCATAAAATAGATTTATTTGCGTATCGGTTAAAACAAATCTATTTAATCAGTTCAATCTTTCAGCATTGGGGAGAAATTTGTCAAACAGAGAAGCTTAGATGCACACGTTGGGTTTGTTTGGGGCTTTGGGCCTGCTGCCTGTTTGGGTGAAGTGGGGAGTACAATTTAATTATTTAAATGGCAAAAATAGTAATGCATTTAGATGCAACACATTATTTGGGGCACGTAGGCGCAGCATAATCACATCCTCAAATTAATTAAATCCCACAGAAAGTTTGTATTGCCAAAGGAATAGACCCATCTCCAATTTGATTCCTCAATTTAACTGTCGTTGTGCAGTGCTTCTGAGAGATTTCATCAAAGTCTAATTGCAAATCCTCATTCTTGCCCTAAACAAATCTCTCTCAATTTCTTGATTTCAATCAAGAACCTATACCAACTAATTTATTTCAGATGACTCATGCAGTTTACCTGCACAATGATTCTGTGTATTTGTGTTGGAAACTGGGGCTAGTTGCCAGGCTGGATATCAGCATTTATAATTTGTGGGTCAAAAGTCTCGGAACAAATGCATAACAGTTTAATGAATAATCCAGCAAACTCACTCTCCCAAATAAGGCCTGTGAAACGTTCCCCAAATGAAGCTAACACACTGGCAGGACGCAGTGTCTTGTTACAGGACACACACTGAGACTGGGTTTTACGATTGAAAAGAATGTCCTGAGAGCTGTTACTCTCACTTAAACTCTTGCAAAGGAAGAGAAATAAAAACCCTGTTAATCCTATATATATATTCTATATATAACCACTTGATAAATGTGTAAACATGTTTCTAGTTTTCCCATCTCATGATTTTCCCTTTTATGTGGCGTTTGTATTCTTGTAAACTCAATTGGGTTAATGTTTCAGACTTTGCATATTATGGTTAACCAACATTATATGTGCGGCATGTTTGGTCTCTAAAAAAATCCAATCTTCGTCTCCGATTTGTTAATTTACATTACATGTTGCTAACTTTGTGATGCATTAGTATTATAAGAATCTTAAAGATTCTTTTCTTAAACACCCAATGAAAGTACATATTCAAATGCCCTGCTAGAACACAAAGGGTCGTAAAATTTCCCTCCAAAGGGAAATCTTCTCATTGGCTCTTGCACCTCCAGAGGTTGTGCCATCTTCACGCTTTAAAGTCACTGATCAGCTTTTAGCTCTCTCTTAGTCCCTTTCTGAAATGCTGACGTGAAGATGATGCTGAACTAGAAGCCTCTAAGGACCCACCAAGCTTGTGCCAGGCTTCGGCCTTGTCTTTCCATTCACCAAAGATACTCTGAAAACCACTGGTTCTCTCTCATCAAGACCACATCAGCAAAGATCAGCTGGAGCCTCAACAAGTTGCATCAGGACATTTTAATTCAAATGGGCGAGACATGCAAGTACAGTATCAAACTTAGTCTCATTATTTGATACATTAAGTATCCTTACCCCTTTAAAGAAAGGCGTTTTAGAACTAAACTGATGGTTTGCTCAAGGCTGTTGATCTGCTGACAAACAATGATTTCAAACAATGCTATAATTTCTTGCTTTCCTGTATTCTGCTTCAGCTCTCTTTCCCTTGGTAAACTGTATGCATGTATGTGTGTGTATGTTAGAGTAGTTAAAGTGTTTAGACTAGTTAATAAAATCTTGTTCATGTCACACGTAAAGTTGTCCTTGTCTCAAGCTCATAACTGGAGTCCCTAATCATTCAGATTTTTGCTACTTGTCACATGCCTGTCCTGTCTTGTGTAGCACATGTGGTGTTTGTGTTCCTGTCACTGTTTGACCCCACCCTCCTTGTTATCTCATTATTGGTTTCATTTGCCCCACCTGTTGTTCCTTATTACCTGCCTGATTTGTCCCTTTTATAAGTTCCTTTGTGTTTGCAGTCTGTGTCGGATCGTTGTCTTGTACACGTCTCCTGTTCTCCCGTGACCCCTTTTGGTATGTTCGTTTTTGAAGTTGTTTTGTATTTAGTTATGTTTTCCCCCTCGTGGGTTTTGTTTTGTGTTTAGTGTTTCTTTTGTAAATAAATTATTTTCCCTTTGCATTTGAGTCCTCCCTTTGTTTTCTGTAATTCACGTGACAGAACGATCCGACCATGTCAAGGACTCAGCAAAGGGTCTCTTCCCCAGCCACCGAGCGGGAGAGGAGGCAAAGTTTTGAGGGGACCCGGTTGGTCATATTTCGCGGGACCCGTGGAGGCCGCAGTAGAGGAGGTGGGCGAGAGGAATTTCAGGACCACTCTCCACTCTGGCCCCTCCTCGACCCAGTTCCGGTGGTCCCAGTTCCGGTGGTTCCGAAACGGAGGAGGAGAGGAAAGAACCCCTCCGTGGCTATGTCGGTGGTCTCTGTTCCGGTGGTCCCTATTCCAGCGATCCCGAGTCCGGTGGTCCCTGTTCCGGTGGTCCCTGTTCCGGTGGTCCCTGTTCCGGTGGTCCCGAGTCTGGTGGTCCCGAGTCTGGTGGTCCCGAGTCTAGTGGCCCAACCTGAGACTGTTCACGTTCCGTCTGCCCAGTCAGAGACTGTTCAGGTCACATCTGCCCAGCCAGAGATGGTTCAAGCCACGTCTGCCCAGTCGGAGACAGATCGGGAGATGCCCATTCTCATGGCCGGGGGGGCACTGATCGGCTATTTAGAGCGTTTAGCTCGGATCCTGGAGACGCCCTTCAAACCTTCAGTGTCTGTTCCTGAGCCGGAGCCAGTGTCTGTTCCTGAGCCGGAGCCAGTGTCTGTTCCTGAGCCGGAGCCAGTGTCTGTTCCTGAGCCGGAGCCAGTGTCTGTTCCTGAGCCGGAGCCAGTGTCTGTTCCTGAGCCGGAGCCAGTGTCTGTTCCTGAGCCGGAGCCAGTGTCTGTTCCTGAGCCGGAGCCAGTGTCTGTTCCTGAGCCGGAGCCAGTGTCTGTTCCTGAGCCGGAGCCAGTGTCTGTTCCTGAGCCGGAGCCAGTGTCTGTTCCTGAGCCGGAGCCAGTGTCTGTTCCTGAGCCGGAGCCAGTGTCTGTTCCTGAGCCGGAGCCAGTGTCTGTTCCTGAGCCGGAGCCAGTGTCTGTTCCTGAGCCGGAGCCAGTGTCTGTTCCTGAGCCGGAGCCAGTGTCTGTTCCTGAGCCGGAGCCAGTGTCTGTTCCTGAGCCGGAGCCAGTGTCTGTTCCTGAGCCGGAGCCAGTGTCTGTTCCTGAGCCGGAGCCAGTGTCTGTTCCTGAGCCGGAGCCAGTGTCTGTTCCTGAGCCGGAGCCAGTGTCTGTTCCAGTTCCAGTTCCTGAGCCGGAGCCAGTGTCTGTTCCAGTTCCAGTTCCTGAGCCGGAGCCAGTGTCTGTTCCAGTTCCAGTTCCTGAGCCGGAGCCAGTGTCTGTTCCAGTTCCAGTTCCTGAGCCGGAGCCAGTGTCTGTGTCTGTTCCAGTTCCTGAGCCAGTGTCTGTTCCTGAGTCTGTGCCTGTGCTTGTGTCTGTTTCTGTGTCTGTTTCTGAGCCCTCAGTGACCGCATCACTGGCCATTATGACCACAGCCATGTGGTGTGTGTGGGCTACGCACACACTTGGACCGGTGGTGTCTGTTCCTGGGCCGGTGGTGTCTGTTCCTGGGCCGGTGGTGTCTGTTCCTGAACCGGTGGTGCCAGTTCCCGAGCCGGTGGTGCCAGTTCCAGTGCCCGAGCCGGTGGTGCGAGTTCCAGTACCCGAGCCGGTGGTGCGAGTTCCAGTACCCGAGCCGGTGGTGCCAGTTCCAGTACCCGAGCCGGTGGTGCCAGTTCCAGTGCCCGAGCCGGTGGTGCCAGTTCCAGTGCCCGAGCCAGTTCCAGTGCCCGAGCCGGTGGTGCCAGTTCCAGTGTCCGAGCCAGTTCCAGTGCCCGAGCCGGTGGTGCCAGTTCCTGAGCCGGAGCCGGAGGCGTCTGTTCCTGCGCCCTCAGTGACCGCGACACTGGCCATTATGGCCACAGCCATGTGGTGTGTGTGGTCTACGCACACACTTAGACCGGTGGTGTCTGTTCCTGGGCCGGTGGTGTCTGTTCCTGGGCCGGTGGTGTCTGTTCCTGAACCGGTGGTGCCAGTTCCCGAGCCGGTGGTGCCAGTTCCAGTGCCCGAGCCGGTGGTGTCTGTTCCAGTGCCTGAGCCGGTGGTGCCAGTTCCAGTGCCCGAGCCAGTTCCAGTGCCCGAGCCGGTGGTGCGAGTTCCGGTGCCCAAGCCGGTGGTGCCAGTTCCAGTGCCCGAGCCGGTGGTGCCAGTTCCAATGCCCGAGCCGGTGGTGCCAGTTCCAGTGCCCGAGACGGTGGTGCCAGTTCCAGTGCTCGAGCCGGTGATGTCTGTTCCTGAGCCGGTGCCTGTTCCCTGGCCGCCCGAGGGAGGGTCTCCGCCCTGGCCGCCCGAGGGAAGGTCTCCGCCCTGGCCGCCCGAGGGAAAGTCTCCGCCCTGGCCGCCCGAGGGAGAGTCTCCGCCCTGGCCGCCCGAGGGAAGGTCCCTGCCCTGGCCGCCCGAGGGAAAGTCTCCGCCCTGGCCGCCCGAGGGAAAGTCTCCGCCCTGGCCGCCCGAGGGAAAGTCTCCGCCCTGGCCGCCCGAGGGAAAGTCTCCGCCCTGGCCGCCCGAGGGAAAGTCTCCGCCCTGGCCGCCCGAGGGAAAGTCTCCGCCCTGGCCGCCCGAGGGAAAGTCTCCGCCCTGGCCGCCCGAGGGAAAGTCTCCGCCCTGGCCGCCCGAGGGAAAGTCTCCGCCCTGGCCGCCCGAGGGAAAGTCTCCGCCCTGGCCGCCCGAGGGAAAGTCTCCGCCCTGGCCGCCCGAGGGAAAGTCTCCGCCCTGGCCGCCCGAGGGAAAGTCTCCGCCCTGGCCGCCCGAGGGAAAGTCTCCGCCCTGGCCGCCCGAGGGAAAGTCTCCGCCCTGGCCGCCCGATGGACTCTCTGTTCCGCCCTGGCCGTCCGATGGACTCTCGGCTCCACCCTGGCCTCCAGAACTGTTCATTTTCCCTGCCCCACCCTGGTCTGTCTCTCTTGTTCCCCTTGTCCCACTCTGGTCTGTCTTTCCTGTTCCCCCTGTCCCCCCCTGGTCTGTCTTTCCTGTTTCCCCTGTCCCACCCTGGTCTGTCTTTCCTGTTCCCCCTGTCCCGCCCTGGTCTGTCCCTCCCGTCCCGCCCTGGTCTGTCCCTCCCGTCCCGCCCTGGTCTGTCCCTCCTGTCCCGCCCTGGTCTGTCCCTCCTGTCCCGCCCTGGTCTGTCCCTCCCGTCCCGCCCTGGTCTGTCCCTCCCGTCCCTTGTGGAGCGTCTGGTAGCCGCTCCTTAAGGAGGGGGTAATGTCACATGCCTGTCCTGTCTTGTGTAGCACATGTGGTGTTTGTGTTCCTGTCACTGTTTGACCCCACCCTCCTTGTTATCTCATTATTGGTTTCATTTGCCCCACCTGTTGTTCCTTATTACCTGCCTGATTTGTCCCTTTTATAAGTTCCTTTGTGTTTGCAGTCTGTGTCGGATCGTTGTCTTGTACACGTCTCCTGTTCTCCCGTGACCCCTTTTGGTATGTTCGTTTTTGAAGTTGTTTTGTATTTAGTTATGTTTTCCCCCTCGTGGGTTTTGTTTTGTTTAGTGTTTCTTTTGTAAATAAATTATTTTCCCTTTGCATTTGAGTCCTCCCTTTGTTTTCTGTAATTCACGTGACACTACTGCTCTTAGTAGTACTGTAAATTAAGAAAGACATTTCCCATGCCCCGGAAATGTACATTTCTTAGAGTTAATAAGCAATTAATCCTGAGTGTTCACAGGATAAACAGGCTAATTGATTGTAATATTAATTTACGACAGTAAGTTAATTATATTAACTGATCCAAATATTCATAATCAATTATAACCAGTTATTATTGATTATTAATATTTCATAGAGCTAATTTGCTACAAATATAATTTAATTATACATTTACATTTGTGCACTTGACAGATGCTTTTATCTAAAGCAACTTACATTCCATTAAAGCAACACTAAAGAACTTTTTTTTTTTTACCTTAAAATAATGTTTCCAAAATCGTTTCAGTGGTTCATCAAGTCGTAACAGGGTGAAAGGCATTTCTGCATTTGCTTTGCGGCCCTATATCTGCTATAACCACACTATGCAAGTTTGCCAGATCGGGTCGCGTTTCTGTAGTTCGAATGAGACCTAAGAAACTACAAATTTGACTTTATAGTCATTATTTAGTTTTTCTTCGTTTCTGATGTCGCAATACATCATACTTCCATAAAATCATGCAACATACTCTACCTTGTCTGTGGACATCGTTCATTCCAAAACCGGCGCTGCTGGATAAACAGCAAGCGTGCGTGTGACAGTAGGCTGTGGTAGGCTAAATATTTACGAGAGCGGTAATGGACAATTCCGCTTCCAACCTGTAGAGCTACCGCAGAGGAAAAGTTCTTTAGTGTTGCTTTAAAGTTAAACCTTTTCAAACTTGTGATTTTTTTGCGATATCCTTAAGTTATGTATTGTATTTTTTATAGCTGGTTAATTTGACTTTCATGATTTAATCTAATTTACCCTTAAAAAAACACTGACCAAAAAAAAAAAAATTGTTACACTGTATCTCCAATGTAACTGAATAATAATTTGAATATAATTGTCAGTATGTTTTGGGGTCTAATACAGTGCAATACCTTTTAAAAGAAGATGCAAACCTTGAAAATAACAGGATTTGTTTAAATGAATAATGACACATGGTGTCGTCCTGATCTGCCATGTGATTCTTGATCTGCTGTCAAATGAGTAATACTTTGTAAGGATTGGGTAATGATGAATCTATCTAATCAAAAATAGATATAAAACAAGTTACCAAGCTTACATGGAGCAACACACAGCACGCTGACAGGGGACTCGGGTTGCGCGGTATCACACAGACACATAAAATAGATTTATTTTATTTTTAATTATTTGCGTTTCGGTTAAAACAAATCTGTTTAATCAGTTCAATCTTTCAGCATTGGGGAGAAATTTCTCAAACAGAGAAGACCAACTCACTGAATTTCTATCACCAGCCTCACCAATAAACGGCACAGTAAATGCATGGCCTGCACTCACAAAATAAATGAAAACAAAGACCCTATCCCACCACCACTCATCTATTGTTCAATTAAAATGGAAACACTGCCCCCTAAAGGTTGGGAGAGGCACTGCAGCTCCTTCCCGTTGACATCTGTTTCTTGCTCAGTTAAATCAACAGTAGCTGTACATGATGAAGAAGGCCGGGAGGGCTGCCAACACCATGTACTGTGCTCGGTATTTTTAGAGTTCTCTTCTGCTCTCCATTCTGCGCCCCAGACATAATCACAGTGACAGAATGACACAAATGGAGTTAAATATTCTTCTCCGTTTAATTGTTAGCAAAACACTCGCTTACACGTCCTCTCTGCATGTCAGTCTATTTCTGTTAGATGATCTCAGATGTGGAGACGGAGTAGATTAATGGTTTAGTTTTGCACACACAGATCAAGGGAGGACATTTCGCACTGCGCTCTGTGTTGACGTTAGCGTAGCTTCATTATCACAACCCCAATTTTCTGTCTGATAGATGTTGTGAGAGTCATAACATTGCATGGCGGAGATGTGCTCTTTGTCTATCTTTGAGGGGGAATCGTCTTGTCAATAAATCAGGCCTTCGTTTGCGTGTCCAACCACAGATGCAGCTTCTGTCAGGGTGAGTACGGATGGACGGCAGATTTTTGCTTGAGTGCGTTGTTAGGAATATTAAAACCTGGTCCAGAATTGATGGATAGCATCATTAGGATACGGCAGCATTCAAACATCTGAAGGCTGGAGAACGCAGGATATGTGCATTTGTAGTGTAAAACTCAGATATGCATTATTGATTCGCCAGTTGCTCTGTTATTGCTCAAGGTTTCTGTTATAATTAAAGTCTAGGGGAGTCGGGAGATATTCTTCCTCTGATTAAAACAAAAAAGAGCAGCTAGAGATGCAGTGGAGAGAAAAAGAAACGGATTCCACATGGATAACAAATGAGACAGTTGAAAGAAGTTGTGGAAACTCCAGAGGGGGTGAGAAGAGTGTTGATGGATTCAGAGGAAAGACAGCAGGAATGGTGGTGTAGGCTTCGTTTGAACTTTGGGGAGGTGCCACATGATCTGTTTAAAGATTATTTGTGACAGGATTTGCTCAGGGTATGCTGTATGCCAAATTAAAAATGCATTAAATGGGGAACACAAATAAAGATGTTTCTTTTTTTTAAAGAAACCTGAGAAATTTCTGTCCCTCCATTGAAGATCCATGCAACCAAAACTTTAACTCTTCAAACAGTTCATAAAGACATAAATGTAATCCGAATCAATAATTAATCCTTCTGAAAACTTGAACAGATTTAATTTACATACATTTTTACATACATAGAGCACATCAAATATGGTAAATAAAAGCTCAAACGTGAGAACCAGTGAGGTTTGTCCGCACGGCTTAAGCATGTTGAGCTTCCATTTGATGAGCTCTATGTATGTGTGTTGATATTTGTTTATATTGGAATAAAATCTTAAATTCAATCTGTTCAACATACAAAGGGATCATATCTTTTCAGAAGTCTTGGATTAAACCTGTTTCATATTCATATGGATTACTTTTACAATCTCATTTTGTTCTTTATTTATGAGAAAGTATTGGTTGTGTGAACTTTAAATGGATGGGAAAAAAAGGATGAAAGATTATTAAATGTCTTCAATTGTGGCCCGAAGATGAACGAAAGTCTTATGGGTTTGGAATGACATGCGGGGTAACAAATTATGAAATAATTTTCATATTTCACTTTAATAAAAACATTTTGTCTATTTTTTTTTTCAATACTGTGCTGCAGTGTCTCCACATTTAAGATAAAAAAATAATCTTGACTCTATATAATGGCAGCATGATTTTTTTTATTTATTTTTTACAGAAATATTTCAAACAAACAAATATTAAAAATTCCATGCTATAGTTATACTATAGCCTTACTGCTTGATACAATCTCAGATCATTTTAGCAACGCAGTAGGAAACAATGACAAAGGGCTCTTTCTATCATAATGGACATTGTCGCAAAAGCTTCTATGTTTGAACGTTTTTCAAACATGTGGAAATGAATAATGTTGCTGTCAGAATAATAACTTCATAATGAGTAATTATGTTTATTAAAAACCTGAAGCTTACATATGCAAACAGACCAGTGCCACACTTACTTTAAGTTTCATTTACATTAGAATCAATTTGGTTGTTTATGTTTGCATGTGCACAGTCTAAAGGGTGTTGTTAGGCATAGGCACAAATTTTACCAGTGAAATAGGGAAAAAGAATTGAATTGTTGCAGGAGTGCCCACTACTGGCGGAAACCTTGCAATGGTTTTAAATTAAACGCCCTAAGCTCTTGTTTACTTGGAATCTGCAATGGAGCCATGCAGTTGTATCGCAGTTGCATTGCGGTCTATGGATCTGCCTGAAGTGTACATATGAGTAGACTCGCTCCCTTGGTCAAAATCGAGGGGTGAAGGGTCTGTCCAAATAAACTTCCATGTCCACTTGACGAAGTTGAGCGCACTTCAGGATGGTGGTGGTGATTCGCCTGAGGGGAAGTGCTTAGGGAAGTTTGCGAGTATGTCTATTAAATGCAGCCCAGTATTGGATAAAATCCTTTTCTTTCTTTTTTTCAATTCATGACTGTCAATTTGGGTTGAAATTACTACACCCCAGCAGAAGTTGAATTTGAATTATAGGACGTGGGATTCACTGAATTACAGTTTAAATAAAACAAACATATAGCCTTCACATTCTGGGACATTAAGAGTTCTTCTACCAATTTAATAAATTCATAATAAATGAAGTTCAAATATCTATAATATAATTTTGACAATTCAAACTGATCTGTCTATAAAACCTTCAAGATTTCTTTTTGTCTCGTCAAAGATTGTCTTGACAAATGTATCTTTAGTTAAAATTACACTTGTTGCAGTTCTTTGGATTCCTATGTCTTTAAATTTGAATTTAAATTCTACATCCTGTTGGCTAACTGATTAAATTAAAATTCAAGAAACTGACTACCCATTCTGTAAAGGACACAATAACTGAAAGGGACCAACAAATTTTGGGCAAACAAAAATTGTCCTTTGCGGGTCAAGAGCTTTTTATAGAACGTGTGAAATACCCAAGATAAACAAAGGACATCACATACACACACACAGTTATGTGGCCATTACGCATATGAGCTGACAGCGGCTTTTAGCCAGGGCAAAGAGACCCCTACTGTGAAGGAGCTATAATAGTGTGTTGGGTCTGCTAAAACCTCTCACCTCAAGCTGTTTTTTGTTGCGTCACTTCTGAGAGCGGTCAGTTTGACCCTGACTCTGCACCTCACACCCATCATGCTGAACCAGACGGCCAGGTTCTGACCTATTGAGGCACCTCGGAAAATGTCTGCCACATCGTCCTCTAGCATTTACAGCTCCATTGTTTCATTATCATCCCATTTGCCCTCCTGCTGGGGCTGCCTTGCACACACACACACCTCTTTTTTCTGCTGTTACAAAACAAGGCTCCCTTTTCCTTCCATTTGTTTCACACCCTCTCAACTCTCAATTTTCTCTTAAACTGAATCAAATTTCTACTATTGTGCATCAGTTTGGTTTACACTTACTGTGTGTATTACATTGACTACATACATTACACATTTTCCTTTGTGTTCAACAAATTAACAATGTAATGATGTACACATCACATTCACATTATGCAGTACAGATGCATGTCCCATACACTACTGTTCAAAAGTTTGGGGTCAGTAAGAATTATTATTATTTTTTTAATAGAAATTAATACTTTTATTCACCAAAGGTGCATTCAGTAAATGTGACAGTAAAAACATTTATAATGTTTAAAAAGATTTATATTTCAAATATATGCTGTTCTTTTAAACTATCAATTCATCAAATAATCCTGAATAAAAGTGTATCAAAGTTCCTAAAAACAAATAATAGTACTGTTTTCAACATTGATAATAATAAGAAATGTTTCTTGAGCATCAAATCAGCATTTTAGAATGACTTCTGAAGAAACATGTGACACTGAAGACTGGAGTAATGATGCTGAAAATTCAGCTTTGCATCACAAAAATATAAATTACATTTTAAAATATATTAAAACAGAAAACAGTTATTTTAATTTATAATAATATTTCACAATATTTCACTGATCAAACAAATGCAGCCTTAGTGAGCATTAGAGACTTCTTTCAGAAAACATTAAAACAAACTTAAAGATCCAACGATTCAAAATTTAAAATGTCTCTAATCAAATGTTTTAAACAATGGGTTACAGTTTAAACACTGTTTAAAACCTGTTTATTGTAAAATATATATATAATAATAATAATAATTGTATTCTTCCAGGTTAATCTTTTGTACAAAAAAAATATCCCTTTAGCTAACAAATGGCAGGTCTTTAATGACATCATTAAACATTAGAGCTTGCACCAAGGTCATGGGTTTGATTATCAGGGAATGGATGAACTGACTAAATATATACCTTAAATTCAGTTTTGCTTTGCAACTTCCTTAGACTACAAGAAATTATTATTAAAAAGGGGGGTCCAGAGCCCAAAGCCCAAATAGTCCTGCATAACAGAACTGACCCAAATAATAGCCACATGCTCCCTGGCCCAGTGCTTTTAGCGTCTTCTCATCTGATTGTACAGATTAAGGCTTTCAAAGAGACAGGGAAGGAAAAATAACACAAACGCAGACCAACACTCATTCCCGACTAAAAGCCGAAATACAAGGCTGTGTTGAATCTAAACGATCCAGTACAATTACATGATCCTAAGAGCCTCAACAGTCATGAAAAGAGACTGTTAGGAGTGCAACCTCTAAAGAGCCGCAAAGTGCAGTCAATTAGGCTGTGGAACTTGCCTCCATGATTACAAGTTTTACAAGGACAGAGGAAAGGCCCATAATGGCCTATGAATGACCTTGTCCTCGCATGCTTTGAGGTGGACAGAGACTTGAGGAACTATTGTGTATAAAATCCAGAACTACTCCACAGCTAACCTTGATCTGTAGACATCTCAAAACAACATACGGAGGCTTCAAGTGGACAATTTTAAACCATTTAGATGTCCTGTGTTTTAACATGCAATTATATGTTGCTGCCAAAGCTTGTCCAAACAATGCTTTGATGAAATGACCTAAAGTTAAATATAACATTACATGGCTCTGAAGCTTTAACAGTACTACATATATATATATATATAATTTTTTTACTTCAGATTTTATTTTGGACCAAGTGGTGAATCAACAGAAGAACAAAACTGGTTATCATAAAATAATAAAATAATAATAATAATAATAACAAATAAATAAATCAACAAATATATTGTTATAAGCAACAACTCTTTCTGTGCCAATCAGAGTGTGCACAATAAAGAAAAGGCAAACTTTAGTTTAAAACATTAATGTGACAAATATTTGTATTCTTGTTGGTTTCGTACAGTTTTGTAAAATGTCATACCATTTTCATGAAAAGTCTCATTTTAAAAACTACCATGTGATGTAACCATTATAAACGTAATGCACATATTTTCCCTTTATAGACATTATTTTTCCTTTTCCTTGTCTTAATCAGTATTTTCTATCTTTAATTTATTCCATTTTTTTTTTTTTTTTCCGGGGAGACACACCATGACATTTTAACTAGCTAATATTGCCTTGTCATGCAAATGTAGAAATTGTTATATTATAAGAGACTTACTGACGTTTCTGCATGTTGGTTGCACCACATGAATTTTGTTGGTCCAAATATTACTGAATAGATTTTTCTTCTAATAAACAATTAAGCCAATAATTTAAAAAGATGCCAAACGACTTTAATGGATAGTTCACATAATTTACTCACCCTCCAAACCTGAATGCATTTCTTTCTTTTATCCAAAGCGACTTAGAAATGTGGAGAGCAATAGAAACACTTAAACTAACAATAGGACAATAATATGTATAAGTGCTGTGACCGATCCCAGTTTAGTCTAACGCAGTATATGTAGTTTTTTTAATAGAGAGAAGAGGAGAAGAGAAAAGAAAGCGTAAGTATTAATGGATCAAGTGTTGCCGAAAAAGATGCGTCTTCAGCCATTTCTTGAAAATGGTTAGGGACTCAGCAGCTCGGGTTGAGTTTGGCAGGTCATTCCACCAGCAGGGAACAGTCAAGGTGAAGGTTCTTTGAGATGGCACAACAAGGCAATGTTCACTTGCAGAACGCAAGTTTCTGGATTGCACGCAAGTCTGGAGTAATGAGTTTAGGTAAAAGGGAGTAGAGCCAGTGGTTGTTCTGTAGGCAAGCATCAGTGCCTTGAATTTAATGGCAACAGTAACTGGCAACCAGAGCAATTTTGTGAGGAGAGGAGTGACGTGTGCTCTCTTCGGCTAGTTAAAGCCCACTCTAGCTGCAGCATTCTCGATCAGTTGCAGAGGTTTGACAGTGCATGCTGGAAGACCTGCCAAGAGAGCATTACAATAGTCCAGTCTAACAGATAGGACATCTTGCATATAGGTTTCTTCATGGTTTTGGAGAATGAGGATATGTCATGCAATGTTTCTCCTCCCTTCAATCCACTAGCTTGACCAGCACAAGCCAGACTGCACCAGCATTTTCAGCAGGGTCTTCTGTATGACTATGCAGTTCCGTTAATGGAGTCTTGATTGTGTTTTTGAGCATGCAGTTGTTTGGGGGACTGAATCTTTGGTGGGAGCGGATTTAAAGGTCAAATCACAGTTGCTTCAGTAAACCGTAAACTGCCTGGCTGTGAGTTTGGACCTGCCGTGGAAATGACTCATTTTGTAAGATGCAATAACTCACTTTGTCACTGAAAGATCTGTCGTTGGCCTTCTCGACAGAGAGCTCTCAGATTCCTCTGATAAAATAAAGTTCAGATTAACAAGTGGCACTCTGACAAAAAGTGCCAAGCTGTTAGAAATTGGCAAAGCACAAAAGAAATAAGAAAAAAAAAAACTTCTCACAAACAAAATCTTACAAGGCCAGACAATGAATGTGCATCAGGATGATTCGGGGACAACATGTAAATACAGTAATGTCTTCAAGCTGTATATTTAAGTACTGTGACAAATAAATGGAAAATTTAAAGGCAGAAATAAAAAGATTTCATTTTCTAGTTCAGCCTAATGCAATACAAATACAGTGGGGTCCAATTCCGAGAAATATGAGACTTAAACATCAAATTTAAAACTTAAAGTTTTTAGGATTCTGAAAAAAAAAAGAAAGAAATGGTATTATATGAAAATTAAAAGGAAATAAAATTTGGATAATTCTGCATGATCATTCAGATTTTTTGGGCTTTTCTTAGTTACATAGTTACTTATGTTTCTTAGCGTTTCTATGTGGGGAACACGAAATGTCAGAAAAGAAATTCCCATCACCATATCTGGATTTCAGCTCCGGAGGCTTCCTCACTGCTTGAACACACAGTGATACAAACAATTACGATTGTGTCGGTTTTACTGCATTAATTCCAGCTTGAGTCCTCATCCTTTGGAAGTGCATGCAAAGTGGATTTGCTATCGTCTCGGCATGTCGACAACATGAACCAAAGTCTTCCAGGCCTTAGCTACAATTACAGTGTTTGAGGGTCAAAGTAGATGTTGTTCACGGGCAGCCATCGAAGACCATAAGCCAGCATTATGCAGATTTGTTACAAACCTACAAAGCTTCAAGCAGGAAGTACTGGAATTGCTGATTACTTGTTTCAGGCAGTTCAGAATGGGTTCTTTCTTTTTGGGAGATAATCCATTTCTCATGCACTTTGATCTTTGAAACTCAGCAGACCTTTTACATTCACAAACAGCTATATTACACACTACATGAAAGGTAAAATCCCAAAAAAGCATAATAGATGCACTTTAATAAAATAAATTTAAAACAACACTCTGCAAATTAAACTGCCTAATGGGATCATATATTTGACAGGTTGGATTATCCTCAGTAAGAAGAAAAGCACAGCAGCAATATCAGCGAGGTTCACTGTTGTGAATGCATTCACCACATCCAGAATAGTGCCACTATCTACTGTTGGCAGAAGACATTGGCAGCAGAATTTCACAGCACACACTGAAGATGCAAACCTCAGTTCGGATTACAATTTGGCACAAAACAGAGATGGGCCTGTGAAACTCTGGGACAGAACTGTATGGACAGATGAGCACAAGATTATCAGTGTGATGATAAGGCAAAAGTGTAGAGAAAAACTGGATTGAGGATGATCCAACATCCTCCCACAACATCTGTGAAGCAGTGGCTTGCTGTGATTTACCCATTTGGTGGGGTGATATAAAAAATAAGGGGCCTCATTTATAAAAAGTGTACGTGCAGATTTGATCTTTAAGTGTGCATACGCTAAAATCCACACCAACGTTCATATTTATAAAAACGGTCTTTGACATGGAAAATTGCTTAGCGCCACATCAGGGTCTAAGCAGATGTATGCACTTTTCTTTGTGGCAGAGAGTCAGAGTTCTGCAGGTATTTGGAAATCATTCTAAAGTCAATTGACTTTCTAAAGTAACGCATTTGTACGTTGACTGGTGCTCTTTTATGTGTTAATGACATTAATTAGGTGGTGTTTACAAGGCGGAGATCTGAAACCAATCAGATGCGCACAAGTTCAAGATCATTTGCGATTTTTAGATTTCACATTTGGAAGAGAGACGTATGGACATCTTTTGTGTGTACATTGGTTCTCTGAATCACATGCATGCACATTTGAGAAATGATGGTAACATAAAATGTAGGACGGTTCTGCAACATTTTATAAATAAGGCTATCTATGCTTTCTGCTGAAATAAACTGCTCATTCAAGTAAAATCATATGCACTTTTCACCTCCATCTACTAAATTGGTAGTAGAATCTGATTTGAATTCAACTAAGTGACAACAATAGATGAACTATAAGTCTGCTTAAAGGTGCTGTATGTAACTTTTTTTATAAAATGAATCCTTTTTTTATTGCCCGTCTGTGAAGGGGTTGTAATCACACATTACAATGATCCACTTTTCGCGTTTTGCTATTACCTCTGAAGACCAGTATTCCTATTTTTATGTGAAGTCTCCGGGTCGGATTTTCTGCGAAATCCACCGGATGTGACGTGCATGCGCGCTCCCGAGCCTCTCCGTTTTATATACAGTCTATTGCGACGGCACTGCAGCTAACGTCATGGAGTCTGATAACACCAAAAAACGACCTGCCTCCAGCACAACACAGACTCCAACACAAACTCCAAAAAACCAACAACAAAAAAAAAAAAAAACAATTTATCTGCTGAAGCTCGTCAGGCCAAACGTCAATCGGATCGACTCAGGACGAAAACACGGATCAACATTGGCAGAGCGTTTGAATTATGGAGAGACCTCCGCTTTGTTTTAGGTATAAAAACAGACCCTGAGTTGGCTTTCATCCTTTTGGACAGGTAAGCTAACAATACTTAAAAGCATGTAAAATATATTGTGATTTTGTGCTTTAGTTGGCTCAAGTTAGACATCATAAGTTCGCCAGCTAACGCCGACCATTTGCTAACGTTATCTGATGTGAAAGACTACAGTTGTAACTTTATTGCTTTTCACGAGCACGAGCGCTGTTGTTGCAATCTGAAACATCACCGCTAGAGGCCGCTGGATCCTACATACAGCACCTTTAAATACTGTTACACACAATAATAGCTTTCATAGCATTGAACACCACATTTTCAGTGTAGGCTGGGGAAAAGTATGTGAACTTTTTTGATTTCATAACTTGCTGACCCTCTTTTGGCAGCAATACACTCCACCAAATGTTTCTTGCAATTGCGAATCAGATCTGTCCAATGGAATTTTGCACCATTCCTCTAACATGTATAGGCTCTCATATGTTATACATTGTTTTACATATGTTACATATTATTTTTATAAAGTGACATTTGGTTTAAAATGGTCATTAGTCTGGAACAGTCCATTAGCACCATGCAGGGGCGTAGCAGCCATTATAAAAGTGGGGGGGACAAAAGCTGTATGTGACCATAGGACGTGACCCAAAGGTGATGTTCATTTTCCTGGCTCAAAACGAGGCGGAGGTGGTAAAATCCTAATAATGTTTAATAATAAGATAATTAAATGTGTATTTTTTTGTAGATCATCATATACCCTAATGTGTTTCCCACATTATTTTTGTTGGTGGAGCTTGGTACCTCTAGGGGGGTCCGGGGGCATGCCCCCCCGGAAGAAAATTTTGTACATTTTAAAGATAAATTCATTAATCTGGTGCACTTTGAGTCACCCGAATCCACTGTTAAAAATAAATAATCCACCCGCAAACCGCCCGATGATATTCTCTGATTTAGATATCTGCATCTGATCATCACATTACAATTATTCAAATTCTGGTATCAAATTATTCAAATTATGGTAACATATCACACTGAAGTAGGCTGATTTAAAATGAACATTTATTTAAAATAAAAGTTCTTCTTTTGGCAAAATTACATTTCCTTATAGCCTAAACAGAGGCTTTACTCCCTTCAAACTTAAATTGTCAATGTTTCATTACATCACTGTTTGAAAACACAATTTTTTTGTACCTTTTATAAAGGCATTTTCCCCCTAATTTTATGCTCCATCTTTCATTTTAAATTCTTAAATTTGATCAATATATTCAATTAAAATAATAAGACACTAGGCTGTTACCAATCAAATTAAATAATTTACATTGAAAAAATATAACTGTATTAAATTAGATTATTTTAAATATTTTTGAATATACAAATAAGGAATGTTGAAAAGAATGATACTTTATGAAACTAAACCGCCAGTAGGAGGCGGCAGGCGACCGTCTTAATGAGCGAGTCATTGAGTCATTCATTCAAACGATTCGTTCAAACGGCTGATTTATTCAGAATGAGGCAGTTTATGAATGGGTAATTGAATCTTTGACTCAACCGATTTGTTCAAAACGCTGAATCATTCAGTAATGCAACGAGTGTTGCTGTGAGATGCGCGTTCTGCTGTGATCTTTGTTTGGGACTATTTTCGCTGATGAAACAGAGCAAAAACAGTCATTGCGACTAAAATGTAAGTGAGTACATTTTTGAGTACATCAAGTAAAATTATTGTAAGTTAATTTTAACTGTTTGTTTATTGAACTGTTATGAAACCAGTCACGGTTTCAATCTTGATGGCATTCAGGAAAACAGCTGGTTGTGTGTAGCCTAGCTATATATTGTTTCTTAACTAGGCTATATTGTTTCTAAAATGTTATAACTTCACGAGCCTCGACAGCGCACATTAGGCCTATATTATTATCAACTATAGGCTATCAATCGCCACTTACATCAAATGAAATAAAACAGAATCATCCATTCCTCCACACGCATCCATCCATCCATCCATCCACACACGTTTTCGGTGATTGCCTGGTTATTTTTTATTTTTATATTAAAAATTGTTTTAATCAGTGCATTTGTCCGAAAAAAAAAAAAATGCGGGGGACAGAATCACCGGTTTCTAAAAGTGAGGGGAACGTGTCCCCCCCGTCCCCCCCCGGTTGCTACGCCCCTGGCACCATGTGTGCATATTTTTTGGTGCGGTTTTCTGGCTAAGTTAGTCACGTAGAAGAATCTAAGAGAAATGCTTTCAATAAACACTTGGTGCAGTAGCCTCAACGCCCGGATATTGCCAACTGCACAACGATGTAACCTGCAGAAAGAGTCATTGAAAAAGCACAATGCACTGAAATATATATGTATTAGGGGTGTAACGATTCATCAACTACATCGATGTATCGATTTATATTCCGATGATCCAACTACATCGATCTGTGCTCGGCAAGTTGGCCTTCCGGACGACATATATCGATCTAACATCGTTTTAAAAGGTAATGAATCGATTGTATCGATACCATAGACTGTAAAAAAAGATGGACGACGCCCCTACGCTCTCTTCCATTGATGAGAACTGAAGCCGCCAGAGTCCCGATATGGCGCTGACGTGGACAGAGCCATCTCATTGGAACTAAAAAAATTCGCTCAGAGAACCTGTCAATAACAGCTGTCAATCATGACGTTACACCACCGCATCACGTAACTAACTAAAAAAACAACTTGTTTTTGGAACAGACACTTGAACTTAGCCTACATCAGCGTGATAAAAACGACAGCAAATGAAAGAAACGTACTCGGTTACTAATGTAACCTCGGTTCTCTCTAGAAGAGGGAACGAGTATTGCGTAAGGTTAGCTTACGCATCGGGAAAGTCTTCTTTCTTCGAGATCTGAAGCCAAAAAATTATCCTTAATTTTGTATACATTGTCAACGCAGTGCAGCAGCCGACAGACCTAGGCAGGCTGTAAAAGCGTGCTCATTGGCTGCTCGGCGGCAACTGCTTAAGCCTATAGGTGAGCGCTCTGAACGCGGCAACCAATGAGGGCGCTTCGCGCCCTCCACACTCTTCTAACCGTCAGAATGGGTGTGGCCAGCGTGTATATATTCAGCGCTCATAGGCTCAAATTCTGGTTTTCGCAGTCTGAAGCGCAAAAGCTCGTGGCGCGACATGGCAGGTTACGCAATACTCGTTCCCTCTTCTAGAGAGAACCGAGGTTACATTAGTAACCGAGTACGTTCTCTTACGAGAGGTCTCTCGTATTGCGTAAGGTTAGCTTACGCATCGGGAACCCTCTGTCAATGCCGTGTGCGCCGAGCATCCAGCCCATGAATCCCAGGGAAACCGGGGAAAACACTCTGCTGGGAAATGTGGCCGGTCGGAGAGACGGGCCAGCGCAGTACAGGCACTTCATGCAGCATATGAAATAGAGCGGCGCGGCCGGTCTATAAACATATAACAGTACAAACAGTAGGGCCGGCAGAGCGAGCCCATACAGTACATAAGCACTCATAAGGGTAGGAGAAAACGACATAGTCGGTCTCACATGAAGGGAAAAATTCCCGCGCGACAGAGAATAATACGGGCGGCCAGCAGCGCGGGCCAGCACCGACAACAGCGCGTAACGGGAAATAGGAAACAGAGCGGATCAGCCGGTGTGAGTCAAACACTTCACCCTGAGTATAGTACCAGAAAAGCGCCAGCATATGAACGTAGTCTGCACACGAGAAATGGGCAGAGCATACATGTCACTTATGCTGACAGTATTTTTGCCTGTAGGGCAGGAACTTCCAGGTTAAAAAACCTCACGAATGTTGACGGGGAGGCCCAGCCCGCCGCCATACAAATACCGTGATTAGAAATTCCGCTGAACCAGGCCCACGACGAGGCCATGCCTCTAGTGGAGTGGGCTCTGATGCCCAGAGGGCACTGCAGGTGTCTGGAGGCATAAGCTGCTGCTATCGCGTCCATTATCCACCTGGACAAGCTCTGCTTCGAGGCGGCAAGACCCTTGGTGCATCCGCCGAAGGAAACAAAGAGCTGCTCTGAACGCCTGAAAGCGGCGGAGCGCGTGATGTAAACTCTCAGCGCCCGGAAAGGGCATAGGAGGTTATCACTGTCCCCACTATCGGATGCTGGCAGAGCCGAGAGGGACATAACTTGTGCCCTAAACGGGGTTCCAATCGCTTTGGGGATGTAACCGTGTCTCGGTCTGGGAATGACTTTCGAGTCATTCGGCCCGAACTCAAGACATGCAGGGCTAACAGATTGCCCGGCTGCACGTCGTCTCAGCGAACGCTGCAATAGTGGCCACATACAGTATACTTTGAGCGTGGAAGGGGATCTGCCCTTTTCCAACAGCTCTTGTAAGAAGGAGAGCACCCGCAGGACCCCGCATGCGCGCGGATCCAAGTTTTTAGTGGCGCACCATTTAGAAAACACCGACCATTTAGACGCGTAGAGCCGTCTCGTGGAGGGGGCTCTCAACTGTGTGATCGTGTTCACGACCCCTTCTGACAGGTCAACGGGTATCCGTTGATCACCCATGCATGCAGCGACCAGCGCTCTGGATGGGGATGCCAGATCGATCCACCGGCTTGGGAGAGGAGATCCTTTCTCACCGGGATCGGCCATGGGGGTGAGTGCGACAGCCTCACTAGCTCTGGGTACCAAGTTTGGTTTTCCCATCGCGGGGCTATAAGCAGCACTGAGTGGTGCGTTTCTCTGATCCTCAAAATGACCTGTGGCAACAGGGAGATCGGAGGAAAAGCATACAGCGGGAGGCTGGGCCATGTCTGGGACAGCGCGTCCTCGCTCTTCGAATAAAACTTCGGGCATTGAGCATTGTCTTTCGACGCAAAGAGGTCGATTTCCGCTCTGCCGAATAGGCGCCAGAGAAACTGGACTGTCTGGGGGTGCAGAGACCATTCTCCTGGGGGAATGTTGTCCCTGGACAGTCTGTCTGGACCGACATTCAGGTGGCCCGGCACGTGCGCGGCTCTCAGCGAGCGCAGCGAGCGGTAAGCCCACACGAGAAGGCGTTCTGTCAGCCTGCACAGATTCCTGGATCTGACACCGCGCTGTCGGTTCACATAGGATACCACGGACGTGTTGTCCGAGCGGACTAGCACATGGTGATCCCGTATGAATGGGAGGAAGCGCCTGAGCGCGTTCTCGACCGCTATCATCTCCAAACAGTTTATGTGGAGGCATTTTTCCCGGTCTGACCATAGGCCAAAAGCCGTTTTGCCCTCGAACAGAGCGCCCCAGCCTGAGGTGGAAGCGTCCGTCGAGATAACTTTGCGGTGTGAGATAGCTCCCATTGTCACTCCCCGCTGGTACCAGTCGGCCGCTAACCAGGGCTTCAGAGCTGAAACGCAGCTCTGAGTCACTCTGATGCAAATACCGCCGGAAGCCCATGCTCTGTGAGGCACTCGGGCATTCAGCCAGTGTTGTAGCGGGCGCATTCGTAAAAGACCCAGCCGAAGCACTGCTGCGGCTGAGGCCATACAACCCAGTAACCTCTGAAATGTTTTGAGAGGTACGGTGCTGCCCGGCCGGAGGGACGCGACCAGGCGTCGAATGCAGCGCGCGCGCTGTGTCGACAGGCGGGCCGTGTACTGATATACCTGACCGTCGAAGGCGAATCTCAAGAATGGCCTGTGACGGGGTATTATCTGGATCTGAAAAGCACGCGTCTTTTAGATCGAGAGATATAAACCAGTCCCTCGGGCGAATTTGCGCGAGAATTTGTCTGGTTGTGAGCATTTTGAACGGTCTTCTCAAAAGAGCCTTGTTCAAACGTCTCAGATCCAAAATTGGTCTGAGAGCTCCGTCCTTCTTGGGAACGAGGAAATAACGGCTGTAAAAGCCCGACTCGCTCATGGAAGGGGAAACCGGTTCTATAGCCCTTTTGCACAGAAGTGTAGCTATTTCTGCTCGAAGTAGATGTGCTACTTCCCCATTCACTCTGGTCTCGATACGCGCTTGAAAGCGCGGAGGGCGGCGAGCGAACTGCAGAGTATAGACCTGTTTTACTGTGCTTAGCACCCATTCTGATGCGCCTGGAATAGCTTCCCACGCTTTTGCGTGTGCAGCCAGGGGCAGAATGGCCTCCGGGCTCCGATCGCCGCGCATCGCGGGCTCGAGAGCTCGAAACGGAGGGGCGGGCGCGGCGCGCGCGCTCTTGGTGCTTAGATACGGCGGATCGCACGCAGCGATAGCTGGCCGTTTCACACACAGTGTCCCGGTGGCTTTAGACGGGGAACATAAAGTGTGAGGCGCGACGCGCGATGGCGGCGTCGGGGGCGAAAATGTTCGTTAGTATGTGTGAGCGCTCGAGGGCGGGCACAGGACTTACATTCAGGGGCGGGCGCGGCGCGCGCGCTCTTGGTGCTCAGATACGGCGGATCGCACGCAGCGATAGCTGGCCGTTTTACACACAGTGTCCCGGTGGCTTTGGACGGGGAACATATAGTGTGAGGCGCGACGCCAGCGTCGGGGCGAAATGTTAGTTAGTATGTTTGAGCGCTCGAGGGCGGGCACAGGACTTATATTTAAAACATGACCGGTCGTGCGAGGCCGTGTGACAGAGCGGGCAGTGAGTAGGTGTGGGCACGGAGAAGTGGACACGTGACCTACTTTTAACACTAAAGCGGCTTTTGCCTGCTTCATGAGAGTGGGCTCTGTGAGAGACACGGGATGTATAGTGCTTGTGTACAGGGGTGAGCACAGAAACGTGGGCACATTCACTGTACTAGAAACACATACGGCGTCAGCCGTGCAACCAGACATTATGCTCTTTTGAAATTTCTCTGGGTTGCCGTGAGAACGGCGGATGCGCGCAGGCGAGCGGGTAGATATACCGGCTCGTTGACTGCGAGGTAAACAGCTGCAGTAGCCGTGGCAACGGGGACTGACAGAGCGTTAAGCTTCGACGGTGGTCCAGGGCTGTGGGATTTAACCGTCTTTTCTTCTCTCGTGTTTAGACGCTCAAAAATACTCGAGCACCCTGAGAAGGTGTGGTGCGAGAGGCGGGTTCGCTTTCTGTAGTAAGAAAGACTGGCCGCGAGCTCGGAGAAGCAAGCAGCATAAATTTTTATCTGCCCCGAGAGCTGGGATCGAACGCGGATCTCCCGCATGAAAGCGTATGATTCTGCCACTGAGCCACAGGGGAAAACACATTAGCTTTCAGTTAGCGCGAGCATATAAAAAGCGACCTCATCGCGTCGGCGTTTGTTTGCAGGCGTGCGTGTGTTTAAAACAGGCTCGTTTACTGCAATGGTAATATTTCCAGTCGCCTGAACTTAAGAGGGGACTGAGAAATGTGTGAGGATTGGCGGTTGTCCAGCCATAGCGAGACTAACACACTCTCTTCTCTTCTGAGTGAGGCGCGCACGCTGAACGCTGCTCGTGACCGTCCGCTTTGTCATCCCTTGAACGGCGCAATCTGCGCGGCCCAACGAGGGAGAGAGCGGGCTTGTTTTCTGTATGTAAGAAAAACTGGCAGCGAGCTCGGAGAAGCGAACAGCATAAAATTTTTCTGCCGCGAGAGCGGGGACCAAACCCGGGTCTCTAGCTTGACAGTCTAGGATTCCGCCACTGAGCCACAGGGGAGAGAATACATTAGTATTGTCTTGTGACGGTGTTTGCTTGCAGGCGAGCGTGTATTTATAACAGGCTTGTATACTGCAATAGTAACAATTCCAGTCGCCTAAACTTAAGAGGGGACTGAGAAATGTGTGAGAAATGGAGGTTATAGTCCAGGCCACGGCGGGACGAAAACACTCTGTTCCCCTTTCACCGGTGAGTGACGCGCGAGGACGGAGTAGCTTTCTTGTAACGTAAAGAGAGCTCCAAGACCGTCCGCTCCTGCCATCCCTTGTGAGTGGCGCAGTTTGCGCGGCTCGAACAGAGGGAGAGGAAACTCGCTCCGAGACCGTCCGCTCCTGCCATCCCTCGTGAGCGGCTCAGTTTCCGCGGCTCGAACAGAGGGAGAGTACGGGTATCTATCACATTCGCCTCATCTCCTGACGCGGCGGCGGCGCGGGCGAGAGCCGGCGGTTGAGCGGCCAGGAGGGAGAGGGCGAGAGAGAGCTCGAGGGAGAGGTTCCGGCGAGCTCATCAGTCACAACAGTCTCCGGTGGTCGCTGCGAGCGGCGCCTCTTATTGCGCGGCTCGGCAGGGACAGGCAGAGCGACAGCTTGGTCGAAAGCTTCAAGTCGAGCCCGCAGGGTCGACATTGAAAGCTCTTCGCACTCGGAGAGTGCGGTGGCGGCGTGCCCGCTGCCCAGGCGGAGAGCGCAGAGAGGCGGTCTCCGTTGCTGAGCGGGGCGCGGCACGAGCCGCAGGAAAAACGAGGCGTTTTTACAAAAACGCCTCGTGCTCTTTTAGAATACACACAGAAACAGTAATAATGTAAAGGATATGTCGCCGGATAGCGTAGCAGGCACGGATGGCTGAGGGCGGCGAAGACGGCCGGCTTCCTCAGGCGCTGTCCTAAGCTTGCTGGTCGCTGGTTTCAACGGCGGCGGCTCTCAAGATCCAGCGATGCGAAGAGCGTCGCCGAAGACAAGAAAATCAGAATTTGAGCCTATGAGCGCTGAATATATACACGCTGGCCACACCCATTCTGACGGTTAGAAGGGTGTGGAGGGCGCGAAGCGCCCTCATTGGTTGCCGCGTTCAGAGCGCTCACCGATAGGCTTAAGCAGTTGCCGCCAAGCAGCCAATGAGCACGCTTATACAGCCTGCCTAGGTCTGTCGGCTGCTGCACTGCGTTGACAATGTATACAAAATTAAGGATAATTTTTTGGCTTCAGATCTCGAAGAAAGAAGACTTTCTCGATGCGTAAGCTAACCTTACGCAATACGAGAGACCTCTCGTAAGAGAACCACCTTTGGAAAAAAGATATTTGAAGTGTATTTAATTGTTTAGTTGGTCTCACGTCCCGTTGAACAACACGGGGAGGCGGGGCTTATGACCTATACTAGGACCAGTCACCGGGGGGCGATCGAGACGTTTTGGCTTCACTTTTCAGGGTTTTTGTGGCACGCTTGATCGATACTAGGAAATAACGCATTGGATTTAAGCACGTCAGACTTTATATGGATGTTTTTTCTTAGCACTTTTAACGATAAAGGTGTTAAACGTTACTCGATTCAGTCTGAGTAGTCATTCAGTCATCTGTGACTATCAGCAGCGCAAACACAACAAGCAGTGCAAAGTCAACAAGCAGCGCAAAGTCTCTCACCTCAGAAAAACGGACTTTCCTGTCCTCCGAGCACTCTTCAATTGCACGCGCAAACGCGGCGGAGCGCGCTGTAGGCCTATATCGCTTCACTAAATATAAAGCACAAAATAAACTACAAGCATGCAACTTACGTTTTAAATTAGAAAAAAAAAAAAAGTGTTGTCCAGATTCAGTATCTGCGGTCAGATGATGACGTCAGGCTATATGTCCGTGTCATTATTCTATCATTATTTTCATAACTTGTAACGAAATAAAGTCTCTAACCTCAGAAACACGAAATTTCATGTCCTGTCATCGTGCACTCTTTAATTGCACGCGCAAATGCGCCGGCGCGCGCTGTATCACTTCACTAAAGCACAAAAAAAAATAAAAAATACGAGCATGCAGTGTCGTAAATAAGTAAGTTACGAAATAAAAGTAAAATCCCAATAAATTACGTTTTTGGTAAGCTACGTCATGTGTGTTGCTATTTATCAGGAGCAGTTTCCATGTTTCTTTGCCAGTTCTTGTAAGTATTGTGTATCACCATGGTAGCCTAATTGTTGTTTGTTTCCATAACAAAATGCAACTTACTGGTTATTTTGTATATTTTTATATGACTGTGGTAAGATTGTATTAACAAAAACTTAAAAGCTTAACCTCGCAGTGCCTACTGTTTATCAGTATTTGTCATATTACATTTTTTTTTGTATGTTAAGTAAAGGGGGACAAAACTTGTGTGTCAACAATTTTTGTGTAAACAAATGTATTATAATAGGCCTATATAATTCCTAAAAGGGTGGGTCGCGGCTTGATGACCATGGGGAAATGTGGGTCCCATGGCCAAACTATTCAAAACATCATTCAATGTTGTGATAATCGTAATTAATCACAATTACAATATCAAGGGAATATTCGACAATTATGATTTTTGTCATAATCGTGCAGTCCTACTTTATTCAAATAAAATGTGAATGCATTTTACATTAATTGTTGTTTACTTGTTTGTTTATATCCATAATTAATTGATACCTGATTCCCTTACAAGAATTTTTGGCTAAAAAGTCACTGAATCGATTTCAAGTCACTGAATCGTTTCGGATCGGATCGTTCTAAATGAACCAATATCGTCCTTGAATCATAACGACAACCACGAATCGCGATACGAATCGAATCGTTGTTAAAATCGTTGTTATATTTACAGTAAGAATTGTGTAGCCAATTTTGTGAAGTGTTTTTTCATGTGTTTCAGGTTACAATACTGATAAATAATAGGTAATTTATTAGCATTTTTTGGTCCATTTGGATTCCTATAGAACAGGGGTAGGCAAGTTCGGTCCTAGAGAGCCGCTGTCCTGCAGAGTTTGGCTCCAACCCTGGAACAAAAACTAATCCTGAAGACCTTGATTAGCTTGGTCATGTTTGACGGCGGCTCTCAGGACTGAACTTGCCTACGCCTGCTTTACTGTGCGTTCACACCGGACGCGAACAGCGCGTCAAATTCGCGCCTGCCGCGTCTATTTATACGCTTGACCACTTTGTGTGCATTCGCGTGTCAAGAGCGAAATTGACGCGCGTAAAATCAAAAGTTTGAATCGAAATTTACGCGCGTCACGCGCGTCAGAGGCGAAAGTTTCGAAACCTGTTGGCGGCCATCTTTTTTTAGATGTTTATCGAGCATTAGCATTAGCATTAATCGAGAGAGTCACCGCTCGTATATGCTCTGGAGAGCAGAAACAGCAGCGTAGTGGACATCGTCGCTGTTCTCGGGTCCACCAAACCCTCCGGAGGGTTTCAGGGGTTTCACAATTTGCTCCAGGAGCTAGGTTTGGTGGACCTAACGGTGAGGACGCTGACGAGGAAAGCGTAGGCCGTATAAGCCTCGGCCTCGAGTGGTGGTCGCTGCCTGACGAGCCCGCGCTGTACAGCCCGGCGCGAGGTTCACCCTCGCCCGCACCTTATCTGTGATTTATTTTTGTTTTGATAATAAATGGAGCTGCAGCCTTCAAAAATGAAACCTGTCCTGTGATTTTTTTTTTATACACTAAATTGTGTTTGTTGTCTTTACATTAGATTAATAATGTTTCATATAATCTAGAATAGATATGGAATAAATAGCATTCAATACAAAATGAGTATCTCTCATATATTGAAATCGAGTTTTATGTTTTTATTTGCTTTATTGTGCATTTTAGTCATATTACAAAATAATTTATTGAGGCCAAACATAAAATAACATTATAAACTGTCACTTCACCACGTGACAGCAGCATGCAAGCAGGCTCCTGATTGGTTAACGCGGCGCGAATTGACGCAGAAGTTCAGATTTTTCAACTCGGGCGGCAGACGCGAATTCGTGTCAAACGCGTGAATGCACAAATAGCACTAGAGCTGGGCGATTTTTTTATAAAAAACTCGATTTACGATTCGATTCGATCCCCCCCCCCCCCCCCATTTAAAACAAAATAACTGCGAACTGTAAATATATTTTAAAAATATATATTTATTGTATTTAATTAAAGTGCATCACCATAAACAAATTTTTGTTTGTCTGTTAGGATAGTCACTGTCAAATTACACGATTTTGACTCCTAAAAATCTTGTCATGTCGTGGACAAGAAACATGTCAGACTACACGTTGTTTTACGACCAGTCATCGCGAGCCGTCTCACACACTCATTCACTCGCACATATAGGCTACACAAGCTCACTCACATAGCCTACACACACACACACACACTCACTCATTCACTCGCTCACATACAGCTCTCTCTCTCTCTCTCTCTCTCTCTCTCTCTCTCTCTCTCACACACACACACACACACACACTCACACTCACTCTCGCGCGCACACACAGTCACACTCACTCGCTCACTCACTCACTCGCGAACACACACTCTCACTCACTCTCCCTCACTCACTCACTCGCGCGCCGTCGTCGTGGAGGACCGTTAAAAAATTAAACATGCTAGCCTATATTTTTGTCGTGATGTCGTGAAGCATAGAGGGCTGCGCCGCAGGGAGCGTTCTACGGAAACCCTGAAGGAAGATTTGGCGAATGCAAAGTATTGCACGCTATATAGAAGAGGGGGAGAAAAAAAATCTAAAAAATCGATTTTTTGAAAATATGAATCGATTTGACCTACCAACTCGATTTTTAAATCAAATCGATTTTTTCCCCAGCCCTAAATAGCACTAATAAAATCATTCGCGCGTAACGCGCTTAACGCGCCAGACGCTCAATTCGAGTTCGCGCGAATGAGGCGAATTCGCGTCTACCGCGCCGCGCTAAACGCCTCATTCGTGCCGCAGGAATTTTTTACGTGCGTAACGCGTCTTTGCATTGACTTAACATTGAAATGACTCGCGCCTGACGCGCTAAACGCGTCCGGTGTGAACGCACCATAAGAGAGTAAATATAACCATTTAGCAAAGGCCAGAAAGTAATAGGGCTCTGAGAGGGCTCTTTCTTTTTTTCTTCTACAAATTATTATTATTTTTTTTTTTGGGGGGGGGGGGGGGGGGGGACAATTAGCACTAAGTGACCTTCCTTAAAAGGTATTTTGTGCTGAATGGCATTACAAATGATGCTTTTAACACAGTATATTTGTAAACAACCCACTGAAAAGAACAAGAGACCTGAAACAGCCCTCCAGCTCTTTACCTAAAAAAAAAAAAAAAGACAGAATTCTCAAGCTGTTTATTATACCTTCTGCTGCACTTCAAATGCTAAATGTTGCCATTAAGCACTGAACTGCTTTAATGGTCATATTATGTTTCAAGGCCATTTGAGTTTAGGGTAATAGTTGCAGCTTTAAAAAAAACTTGACATGTTTTGGAAGCTGAAGATACAGTGCAGCATGAATTACTGACTTATCTTGTATGGGAGTCGAATCTATAGCATGGCTTTGGTTTAAAGACCACTTTTGAACTTTAACCTATACAAACCACAATTAAGTCGATTTCCCCACCCTCCCCCCTCCTTAAAATTCTTGTCCAACAATAATATTTCTCCTGCAATGGCACTTCTGCAATCTGCTGCTAATTATGTGGAATGAGAAACACATGTCGGAAGGGGCAGATTTCTGTACAAGTGTCTGCGTTTGATTTGACAGAATAGACTTCCAGGTATAACACATGTTTAGTTTTAAGAGAAACTGTTTGAGACTGGATTCAGTGATTAGCACGTGACAAAGTAAACAGAACTTGGGTTCATTTGTCAGTCCTGAACAACAGAGGAACTCATTATGGCTAAATTATCTCAAGTGTGTTGTTACAAGTGGAGTAAATGGAAAAACAAGGAATCATGAAAATACCAGCTCCGTTTCAAAACCGTGGTAAACTGCATAACTACCTACTGCCTACTGTACATAGGGAACAGCCTTCTAAGGGGCCATTCACAGTTTTTGCATTCAAAAACTTAAGACATGGAAAGAAAACGCAAGGTAGAAATGGTTTATTAAATTAAAATCAGGCAAAATACAGTTGTTTAAGTTGGTCAAACAAATTTGTCAGAAAGCTGCTTGGTTTGAAAGGTACTTGTGTTGTGGTAATTTATTCATTGCTACACTAAAATGGACAATACTTTTTGCCAAAAAAATCACGATTCTGTTAAAATATACAATATTAATATATTTTAGAACATTGAGATGATGTCTTAAAATAGCGCATATATAGACAGCTCACTAGGTTTTGTGACAATCTTGGCAATGCCCTAGCCTGGCTAACGTCAGACTAAGTCTCATTTGAGACTTGGTCTGGGAACCACGTGTTCATTTTCTCGTATTTGAGGCGTGGTTTACGAATGCCCAGAGCCGTTTATTGGGCGCTATGAATGTCTATCAAATGCGCCTGTACGTAGCTCATAGCCAATCGCTTCAATTATACCAGATGACGTATGTAGAGCGACAGAAATTCGACGAGGAAAAAGACGATGGGTCAAAGATTTATTTGTACACGATGGCGTTTAGCGAATATTACCGTTTGTGCAAGATAAACATGAGGGTAGAAGGTAACGTCGAGTCTGATGCCATGTTGGATCCATAGATATAAACAAACTGCTTCGGTGTCGTCATCGTCTTGCTGCTCCCTCCCCGTTCTGTGATTGGTTCCCTTTTTCAGGGGAAAATTTGGTCCATGGTGTCCAGACTGCCTAGCAGCGTGAATAAAATCGCGCTGCGAGCAAGGCAGTATGGGGAAACCCAGGCTAGCAATGCCCTTTGCTTTAAAGTGATTTTGAATGGTTCTATAGAATAAACTTGTTGATGATCAGATCTAAATGACACTTGTTTTAAACTTTCAAATCACAGCATGTTAAAAAGGAGTATAAGCCTGATGAAACCATCAACCATCAACTATGCTAAGCAAGAATTAATAACTATAAAGTATTCATTGCATTTAAGTCAAGTTCTCCTACTAGTGATCTCAGACTTCCTGCCGTACTCTAAATTATTTTCCCCCTCACTGAGAAAAAAGTGGTTTCTTCCTGTTTTGTTTCTTTTAACGGAGAATGTGATGACTATTAGGCTCAATGTTTTGACGCCTTACCGTTTCAGTAATATACTGTAGTATGTCTCTGCAGCTCGTGCTGAACCATTAAGACCCTGTTTGCTGATAATGACATTAATGTATAGATAAGGAGAGTTTGGCCTCATAGTGGTTTGTCATTGTTACATCAGAGGTCAGGGTTAACAGGCTTATCCGAGTGGACTCAATGATGCTGACATATTCTCTCCCTGCCTTTAATCATTTTACACACTTTCACTGGCTTACTTGGGTTAAGCCCAGAGCTTTGACCTCGGGACAAAAAAAAAATTGGTTTAATACCATCCATTTCAAGTGGACAGGATATTATGTCTATCCATCACTCACTTTACTAGAAATGTTAATCATAGCAGACAACAGAAATAAACTGTCACTCTCATTGTAAAGCTAAGACTTCTTATTGATTGACTTGGAGTCATGGGGACTTCCATAAACTGAACTGACAACTACACAATAAAAAAAAATAAAAAAAATGTCCCAGTAAAATTATTTAAACACCCTTAAAACAAGATACATTTATTTTGAGAAGCAAATTTGTGCAAGATAACTTATGACAGACTTTTTAAAAGAACAAAATTATAACTTTGCAAAAGAAAGTCTAACACAACAGGTATTTATTTATTTATTTGGTGTAACCTTTTTTTTTTTTTTTTTACATTTTGACCAGTTTTGAACAAAAGCAAAACTTAAAACAATCAATTTGCCAAAGAAAACATTTCATATATAATTAAATATGAAATATTAGATAATTATTAATTTAACTCGTAATAAGGCTGGAATACACAACACAACTTTTGCTCAGAATTTTGCCCTGATTTTCAGTCTAGATGTGTTGACAATAGCTGCCGAAAGACTGCGCCAGTCTGCATGTTTTGGGAAGTCGGAACTGACAGATTTTTTTAGAAAATTGTGTTGTGTATGATAGTCCATCCAGTCGGAAGATATCAAAACATGTTTGAACTGATTTTAGAACACATATCGTTGTGTATGACACTACTGAAACTGAAGCGGTCCTCTTTCAACAATGTTGCAATAAAATACAAGACAAATACAAGTAAGCAATAATTGATGAAGGGCCGTTGAATTGTTGGTGCATTATTATGCATTGTTATAACTGAGTAATGGAGGCTTCAGCCACTGATAGCAAACTAATGCAGTTAGTAATGCAGTTATGAGAGAGAGAGAGAGAGAGAGAGAGAGAGAGAGAGAGAGAGAGAGAGAGAGAATGAATGAATGTGAGTCTGTGCGTCTCTCAACAGTTTTTGCCAACAGCATCTCTACTAATAGCAAAACCTACTTTATCTGCTCCAAGAACAGCGCCATTATTACCTCGCTAGTGAGAAATGAAATGTGGCTTTTAAGTTGCTAAAATATTTTACTGATAAAACCATCAGCGCAGCTCTGACAACACGTTTCTGTGCGAGTGTGTGTGTGTGTGTGTGTGTGTGTGTGTGTGTGTGCATTTGAGTGGGAGAGAGAGCAGGAGTATGTACTTTCTGTACATAATAAAACGTTTCACATCCAAAGGTGATTGGCCTGTTCTTTTTTTCTTTTGCGACTCAGCACACGAGTCACTACAACAACTACGGATGTCAGCACATCCATGTAGGTTTAATCTTGTGAGCACGTGTTTCTGTGTGAATTTGTTGTGTAGATGGATTTGAAAGTCTGGTAGTATACTGTATGATCCTCGGGCATTTAGTCTCTGTAACCATTTACAAAGTCAGCAAGTGTATGATGCAAAATCTGTTCAGATATTTAAAGTCATGTAGTGAATTCCACCCTTAAGAGTCAAACAAGTTCACCTCTATTCAAAACATCTGCACGTATTGTGATATATTTCATGTTAAACCTCAATGTACAGTTAAAAAAGCCAACAATAAGCTAGATCATGTTTCCAGAGAAACCCTTCACGGCAGGAAGTACTCATAACATCAGCATTGGTTAAGCAGGACTGAAATCTGCAAAATCGATCTCCTTGTGGCCGTTGATCCCAGATCTGTTGGTAAGCTGTGAGCTCAGGCTGAGCGACTCTCACTACACTGTTTATGAGCCAAGAGAAGATGGGAAAATCAATAACAACAACACTATCTGGATTCATAATCATTTTTGATAGTTTTTCTTCCTTGAATACTTTTGGGACTGGGGTTGTCCACAGTCCTACAGAGTTTAGAAGTCACACTGTGCGTGATTTTTTTTCAGCACCGCACTGATTAAATCAACTCATTATTAGTTATCTTACCTTCAAAACAAAAACAGATGGGCAGATGTTACTTTCCCCTCAGATACCAGGACTCTATTAAACACAGAGCCTTAGAGCAATATAAATCATGTCTCTTTTCTTGTATGTCAGTGTCGCTGAATCTAAATGTCTACCTTACTTTCTGTCTCTCTATTTCAATATTTTTATGCCTTTATTTGCATAACTGTGTGGCATAACTGTTCCCCATTGAAAATTGCCAAAGCATTCAATCAACAAAGAAACGATACTGGTTGGAATGAAAATGAAAACAGGCATCAGTGAAAATGAGAATACAGACACACATAAACAACTAACAAACATATCCATAATGCATGCATGCCTTTCAAATAGAATGATATGAATGTGTCAGATGTGCAATATTAATATAAATATATACTAAACTTTCTGATAACTGAGAAAATGTTGGATAAATGTTGGAAAGAAAAAAAAGAAAAATATATGGAAACCCATTTCTCTCTCAGAGTAAAAAAGAAAGATAGACAGACAGACAGATTAAATAAGCAAATAAATATTATGACTTTATTTTTAATAAATCTGAATTTATATCAATGTGACTTGTTTTAAATTTAATAAAATATTGTTTTTTGTGTGCAATTTAGTCTCAAATTTACCAGTTTTATTGTGGCCAAGTTTGAAGCCCTACTTGTTTCTGTCTCTTAAACCTGTATTTGTAAAGAATCTCTCTCTGCTTCATATTTCTGATGGTGAAAAAGTATTCAGATATTATGTTCAGTTTAGTGTCGTGATGGCCTCTTTGTAATTAAGATGATTTCTAGTTTTACTTTCACAATGGTAAAAAAAAAAAAAAAAAAAAAAAAACATTTTTATCTGTGCTGGTTGAATGTGCTCAGCCTGAGAATGTTTTCTTTCTTTTTGTGTCCATTTCATTTACTTTCTCCATTCTTGTCAACATAAACGCTTAGGTGAGTAACAAAGTGCGCACTTACGGTCTGACTGGAGCTCAAAACATGTCTTGTACAATAGCCTCTCATCTGCAATCTCACAAGAATAGGCTTTAGTAAAGAGTAAAGTACACTGGTGTGTACAATTCTGAGGCTCTTAAAATTATACATCATAGAGTTAAAGCATGGATTTAAAGTTTAGTCTTTCACACCATGAAAAAAGGACAGCTGGGAAAATATCCAAACTTGGCTTTCTTCCTCTGAGACTCTTTATGAGTTTCACAGCCCTATTTAGAAATGCACTAGTTTTTAGTTAATTACTTACTGCACACAAACATAGAAAATAGAAGACCGTCTATATGAAGGCTTTACAAAAATATTTCTTTGTTTCTATGTCTATTCAGAGGACAATGAATGCATATGCACACACGACGACAACGTTGTTGTCAACAACTGTTCTAAATTAATTACTCGGTGGTGAGGTGTTTGTGGCTAATCATTCTAATTAACAGGCTCTGCACGAATTAAACAGGTAGCCATGTTTATCAAGGCGCTACTGAATCAGTGTCTCCTCATTTATTTGCATCTCAAAATACCATGAGCATCTTGTCTTGGAGTTTAACACGCATGCATTCATATCATCTGGTTTGAGGTCTAATCACAGTTCAATAGCTACTTGTGACTGACATGCTACACAAGATACTAGAACAGATTTGTAACTGCGACTGGATGAAGAGGAGGAGGAAGAGATGTATAGGCACTCGTTTAGCCCACTCTTACTCAGATCGCATTAGTTAACTATTGAAGTGTAAAAACTATAGCAAGGTCATATTTCATGTAAAGCAATATCATAAATATCTTTATGAAAGATATGTAATTAGTTACAGTATGTTTACATAACATTATGAAGACTCTGTGCACACTCAAAAGAAAACAGATTCAGTGGGGGTCTATTTTAAAATTTAAAATGACTCAGGGTGTACTCACACTAGCCAGTTTGAACCGTGCCCGAGTGCGTTTGACCACCAAAGCGCGGTTCGTTTGACTAGTGTGAGTGCTCCGAACCGTGCCCGGGCGCGGCTCGATTAGCCGGCCCTGGCCCGCTTGGAAGAGGTGGGCCAGAGCACGGTTCAGTTGGACTCGGGCGCGGTTCGCATGCAGTGTGAGCGCTAACCGTGCTGGAGCACTGAACAGGACGCGCGTGACGTCGGGAACTGTAGTCCGTAATCAAAGCTGCAAAGTCCTTGCTGCACTTCAGCTGGTACCTTGCAAACCTCCTCATACGAGCAGCACGATTACGTGAAAATTTTCGAGCCACAAAGGCGATAGATCTGTTTAACAACAGGCTGTGAGAGGGCTGTGGACCAAACGACTCAAAATGATCCACAAAGTAAACAGAGTGATGGACTTCATTGTGTTCAGTGAGAGTGCCGCTCTTCCTGTTTATCCCGAAACCGTTGCACCATAATGACGTAAGCGTGCTCCGGCACGAATGCTGAAACCCTATGTGAGTGCAGGCCAGAGGGGGAGTGGGGAGGGGGGACAATCGTACTCGGGCCCGGTTCATGGCAACCGTGCCTAGTGTGAGTACACCCTCAATTTTAAAGAACCCTTCATGCAAAAAAGGTTTTACATAAGGAGAAATGTCTTAAATGCATAATATTTTGTGTGTATCAGGTTATTTTATTTTAATAATGTTTGTTTACGAGCTATTTGATTAAATAGTAACATTTTAATTAAATATGAATTAAAACAAAAACTAATTAAAACAAAACCCATAAAATGATGCCATGATGAGAACCTCTAAAATGTTCTACATATGAAGCACCTGAACGAACTCTGGTTCTAGAAGAGAGAAGAGTCTCCATGGGTTTGCTTCCCATATAGCTAACTGTGAAATTAAATTATTAATTCTTTTTTAAGCTTTAAAGCTACACAATGTAACTTTTTGGAGTTTGGAGCTACTGCACCACAAATGTACAGTTATGGTTAAACTCTCGTTCTGCCTACTACACTTATTTTAAGTGATTAATTGGCCAAAAAAAATAAAAAAAAATGAAATTGACTGATAGCATTATTTATTATCATACATTTTTATTTCAATAGATATCGCTTTAACACCGTAATCATTAAACTCTTTGCCACAATAATTGTTAAGTGAAAATCTGATATGGGCCCACGTGTTTCTACGCAACTTAAGCCTTAAGAAGATCCTTTAAAGCTTCAATCCTGTGTTTGCCAAGTTAAAATTAAACTACAGGCCCTAAGGCTGGGCTTCCCAAAACATTGAGTTAAACGAAAGTGTGTTGACTGTAATATCTCATAGCAACCTGTTCCCCTTAACAACAGACAGACCGAAAGAAATGTGCTGCTAAAAATGATGTTTTTGAAATTGCACTCAAAATTATACACACAACATCTAATTCTGACATAAGAGGAAAACAAGAAATGTAAAGGTATGAATCACCTATAGCATTCAAAAGAATTGGTCAGAAACAACTGAACTATACTCAATTACATGTCCATAATGTGACTTATGGTGAAGACGTTCAAACTATGATTTGTGCAGCCGGAATATTATAGATCTGTATGGTAACACTTTATTATTTTGATATTCCACTTTAGACATTCTACTGTCAGGGATAGCTGTGTTTTCCCTTTTGTTTTTGGATTTGTCTTCTGTGTTTTCCGTTTGACCCAGTTTTCCTCATGTGTTTCATTAGTTAATCCCATTCACCTGTGACTTGTCAATCACCTCGTTTGCTCCCTTGTTTGCTTTGTATATAAGCCTTCAGTTTGAGTCTTGTCTTTGTCCTGTATTAATGTTCATGTTGATTGGAACCTGTAACCTCAGACACGCCTGGCAAAAGTTCTACCAGGCCATTAAAGTGCAAAAATAAGATTTACGGATCTATGCATTTATTCACATGAAAATTCTCGGCACTAACAATACACTCACCTAAAGGATTATTAGGAACACCTGTTCAATTTCTCATTAATGCATTAATTATCTAATCAACCAATCACATGGCAGTTGCTTCAATGCATTTAGGGGGGTGGTCCTGGTCAAGACAATCTCCTGAACTCCAAACTGAATGTCAGAATGGGAAAGAAAGGTGATTTAAGCAATTTTGAGCGTGGCATGGTTGTTGGTGCCAGACGGGCCGGTCTGAGTATTTCACAATCTGCTCAGTTACTGGGATTTTCACGCACAACCATTTCTAGGGTTTACAAAGAATGGTGTGAAAAGGGAAAAACATCCAGTATGCGGCAGTCCTGTGGGCGAAAATGCCTTTTTGATGCTAGAGGTCAGAGGAGAATGGGCCGACTGATTCAAGCTGATAGAAGAGCAACTTTGACTGAAATAACCACTCGTTACAACCGAGGTATGCAACAACAACCTTGAGGCGGATGGTCTACAACAGCAGAAGACCCCACCGGGTACCACTCATCTCCACTACAAATAGGAAAAAGAGGCTACAATTTGCACGAGCTCACCAAAATTAGATACTGGAAAAATGTTGCCTGGTCTGATGAGTCTCGATTTCTGTTGAGACATTCAGATGGTAGAGTCAGAATTTGGCGTAAACAGAATGAGAACATGGATCCATCATGCCTTGTTACCACTGTGCAGGCTGGTGGTGGTGGTGTAATGGTGTGGGGGATGTTTTCTTGGCACACTTCAGGCCCCTTAGTGCCAATTGGGCATTGTTTAAATGCCACGGCCTACCTAAGCATTGTTTCTGACCATGTCCATCCCTTTATGAACACCATGTACCCATCCTCTGATGGCTACTTCCAGCAGGATAATGCACCATGTCACAAAGCTCGAATCATTTCAAATTGTTTTCCTGAACATGACAATGAGTTCACTGTACTAAAATGGCCCCCACAGCCACCAGATCTCAACCCAATAGAGCATCTTTGGGATGTGGTGGAACGGGAGCTTCGTGCCCTGGATGTGCATCCCACAAATCTCCATCAATTGCAAGATGCTATCCTATCAATATGGGCCAACATTTCTAAAGAATGCTTTCAGCACCTTGTTGAATCAATGCCACGTAGAATTAAGGCAGTTCTGAAGGCGAAAGGGGGTCGAACACAGTATTAGTATTGTGTTCCTAATAAGCCTTTAGGTGAGTGTATATGTTAGGAGATCTCATTAAATGACAAATGTACCCAAAATGACCCAATGTACTATTGAAATTGATTTCTGGACATCATAATGTTATTTTTTTTTTTTCTGAAAATTGTTATTGTACACGTATTGTATCTGATTTAGCATTGTATATAGCAACCTCCCCGTGTCACGTGTATGTTTTGGTTTAGTTCTACAGTAGTTCCTGTACCTGTTTCCTTTGTTCCCATTTTCCCACGACTAGTTAGTTTCCATGGTTACTGATCGTCAGGCACCTGTTTCAGTTTCTGTTGATTAGCATACCTTTTGTATCTAGCCTTCAGTTCACACAGTGCTTTGTTCAGTGTTGATTGTCGTTTAAGTTTACATGTTTGATTTATTTTCTGCTTCCTGAGTTTTCTAAAGTGTTGCTATTGAAGATAGTTCAGTAACATTTTTGAATACTGTTCCTTCATTAATGAATAACTACACAGGAACAAATGAGTAACACACTATTAACATTCTAGTAACTACTATTAACTACTATAAAAATAAACTCTGATTAACTAACAAGTAAGTAATAGCGCTCAGTCAAATGTGGTAGTTCACTATTAGCTAATCAGTAACTATTATTTTCCATACCTCACTGAAGACTACTAAGAACTAAACACAGGTTCATAATTAATATTAATAATGCATAATGTATAATATAAGGTAATGGTAACCCATTAGTAATGAATTAAGTGTTACTACATCCTTCTAAAGGAACTACTAATAATTTGGATCAGTATTCTAAAGTGAAGATCATGGGAACACGCTAGTAATGACTAAAGTGTTACCAAATCCATCGGAACGAAATTACTATTGATTAGCTAATAGTGAACCACATTCAACTTAGCGCTATTACAGTACTTACTTATTTGTTAATAATAGTTTCTTGTTAGTTAATAGTAGTTACAGTACTAGAAAGTTAATAGTGTGTTACTCATTTGTTCCTGTATAGTTATTCATTAACGAAGGAACAGTATTATAAAGTGTTACTGATACATATTGTATTCTCCATCGTTGTGTGATTTCTACAGCCACCTATACATGACAACTACATGTCAACTACCAGAGTATTAGTAAACTTTATGCTTAATATCTGCTAACACTTTATTTTGATGGTCCCCCAACAGACATTCCACTGACTATAAGTAACTTTGCAATTACATGTCAACCTATTCTACTAAGCCTAACCTAACAATCTACAAATACTCTGAGAGTGAGTTGACATGTAGTTGCAAAGTTATAGTTTGTCCACTTTAGAAATTCTACTATCTAAAAGTTGAATAATCTGTACTTCATAACCTTTAGTCTTATGTAACCACACAGCCTCGATAATAAACTCAAGTGCCCTTTCACCAAGACTAAACTAGAAATGTTTTTTGAAACTCAAATTGAACTGGATATCATTTAGGAAAATCATCACTTAATCATTAACAAGAATAAACAGGTCATGATCACAAAGATTCCATTTTTAAACTAAATTCACAGTTGTTGTGGAATTGAAGTGTCATCAAATCATAAAAATCAAAATAGAAAATATGACTGAAAACACTTTTTGTGCAAACACTGTTACTGGAATGATGTTACATTATTTAATAATCTTAGCTTTGCATTGAGTTAATTGCTTTTTTGGTGGCTTTTTATGCCTTGCATTTACAGTAGTTTGATTATTTGTGCATTTTGACTGAGACTGCAAACATAACACTAACACATTTTTTTTTTTAAAGGAACTGACTGTACGAAATAACGAAATTAACCATGATTCTTTGTTTTAATCTAATGTTAAGGCTTTTTTTTTTTTAGCTCAGCTGTTTTATAGGTGTAACAAAGCAGAAAAATCACATACCCATGAGGTTCACATGTCATCCATTGTGTTGTAGAGAATCTAATACCTTCCTCGAAACCAGTGGCAATAAAAAGCATGAGTTATTTAGCAAATTCAGAACCTCTGTTATGTTAAATGTCTTTGCTCTTATCTTATGGGGTGTGTTCAAGTTATCAAAATGTATTTCAGTTTGACAGTGTGTACATGTTGTGACATTTCAATGAAACAGGAATTAGCCATTTAGAATAAACTGACCTATGCAAGATAAAAGCTACCCAATACATCAGCAGTTGTCCAGCTAATCACCGGCCTTATGCTCATTCAAATATAAAAACCCTTTGCCAAACCACCCAGTCCAGTTTCAGCAGCAAGCACAACCATTCTATCAAGATACTGCAACTGTGCTGGGATAAAAGATGGACCATAATGGCCGCTCAAAGCAATGTTGGCCAATCAATGTTGTTTCATCACAAATGGCATTTTTATTCTATCTTCACGGTATGGAGTCACACACAGTGGTGTGAATTATGAATGATTTTGATTAAATGCAGCTGCAGCGCATGCGAGCGTGTTGGCGTGAGTTGATTTGAATGGTTTGCAAAGTGATATTGCTGGATGCAGCGCGCAAAGTGTTCCAGCTGTGAGAAATACACGTCCATTTTCTCTTATCAGCTCAGATGCACAGACAGACACAAACACACACACACACACACGCATATGCATACGCAACGCAAACTGTGCATATTTGAAAATGTCTATTAACATTTGTATTTGCATTCAAATCTCATCCTCTGAAAAGAGAAAACACATCACATCATTTGTTATTTCTTGTGTGCAGTCATAATCTTATGTCAGATATGATCACATTTCAAGCTTTTTTGTTAGGCATCACTCTAACATGTCTCATGAATATTAAAATATATGATGTGATCTTCTAAAAAATAAATACATAGAAATGAAAGCTAAAAAGAATGGGGAAATCAAAAACATAATTGAAATACTGCAGTGGCAGGATTTTTTAAACAATGGCATGTAATCTATCACATCTATGGTTCTTTTGAAGTGATGGTGCTTTATGTAATGCCATCTAGTGTAACATTTGTGCTGGCTACTGTATACAGGCCACCAGGGCACCATATAAACTTTATCAAATAATTTGCTGATTTACTAGTACTGGCTGCAGATAAAGTCCTAATTGTTGGTGATTTTAATATACATGTATAAGGAAAAATACACATTGGGAGACATTCTGAATTCTATTGGAGTTAGACAACACATATCAGGACCCACTCATTTTTATTATACTTTAGATCTAATATTGTCACATGGAATCAATGTTAATGCCGTTGAAATTCTGCAGCAGAGTGATAACTTCTCAAATCATTATCTAGACTTGTGTATACTCCATTTAGCCAAGGTTGCAAAGTCGACTCCCTGTTACAAATAAAGTAGAACTATCACTTCTACCCCTAAAGATTGCTTTGTAAATAATCTTCCTGATCAGTTTATTCTCCTCAGCATACTAGATAGATTAGAAGAACTCGATGTTGCAACAGAAACTATTGACTCTCTCTTTTCTAACATATTAGAGTTGCTCCTTTGCACTTAAAGAAGATTAAATAAAATAGTCCAACGCCGTAATACAATAAGCACACTTTGGCCCTTAAGAGAGCAGCCCGAAAAATGGAGCGCAGCTAAAAAAAACAAAGTCCTATTCAGGTCAGCCGGAACCGGTAACACATTGCCTAAACACCGGATGTACTCGTTACATCATAATAAGAATGGCATCTACGCTAATATTAGTCTCTCTGTGTATCCCGAGGCTAACCATACTCAGCCGGATCCAGGCCGGATTCAGATCAGATGATGGACCTGCACCTAGACATGACCACAACGCATCCCTGAAGTGTCAGCAGAGACTATTCCCTGCAAAGGCCTCATCGACACAACAAAAGTTCTTTTTGTTTTTTTTCCACAACAAACATTTTTCCTCTGTACAGATGAAAACGTTATCAAAATGATTCCCGTTCACATGCATCCGCAGAAACGGCTAAAAACGATGTATTGTGCATTCAAACAAATATTGGCGATGTCACTTTGTAAAGAAAGAATACGTGCCTGTGCACATACGCATTCAAACGCGCAGGCCTACAGATTAAACACGTAATACGCATATACCGTCACCATTTTCACAGATTCAAGTTTCGAAGTTTTCACAGAGATGATAACGGTATCGCTTTCAAAACTTGCACTTTGAAACCTACTTCAATGTTTGCATTCTCAGGCCACCAAAATGCCGTGGTCATGTAAATGAACAGCCAGAATGCATTAAAAGTTTTCTGTTTTCTGTTGAAAATGGTGTTGTGTAAGTGGCCCCTATATGTTAATATCTAATGATTTTTACAAAGGAAATTAATCAATTAAAAACTTACTGAAGCTAGACAATGACTTTCTTCTAGAGCTGCTGTACAGCCAAAACATCTTTGTTGCATTAATCACTGTAAATACAATCTGTATTGTGAAAATCGCTATATAAATGAAGGTGACTTGACTTGACAACTGCTGACATTTACAAACTCATTCAATGAGACATCAATGATGACACTGAGCATTTTTTTTATAACAGCTGCTAATGTCCATACACTTTCAAACCAACAAATGTCAAAATAGCTAAAGGAAGCCAGAAATGAAAATTATGGTATCATGCATGTCATTATATGTTCCAAACATAACTTACTTTCTTATGTGTGACATAAAAGAAGATATTTTGAGAAATGTTTCAGTGTGTTTTTTTTTGTTGTTGTTTTTTTTTTTTTTTTGTCCATAAAATGAAAATCATTGGGCTCCAATGTTGCTTGGTTTAACATTCTTCAAAATATCTTCTGTTGTGTTCCACAGAAATGAGGGTGAGTAAATGCTAAATGAAAAAAATATTCATTTCAAAAAGATCACATGATGTCCCACACTGAATGTGCAAATTTGAAGATTTAATCATAAAAATAATCGCATCAACTAATTTTAAGAAAAGTTGTTCGTTATTCATCTCTACCAACTTGTAAGCGTTCACATGGGGAACCAGATATAAGGACTGCAATGTGAAGACCAAAGTCTTGCAGTTGAATTTAGCTTTTAACAGCTGTGTTTCAAACTCAGCAGATCTCAACACACAGCCCTTTTATTTTAATTAGGACTAACATTTTGAAGGCTTCCAAAAGGATCCCTCTAGTTATCCTACAAATACATTATTTAGTAAAGGGATATTTCTTTGCATGCCTTAATTTGTAGAGTTGCCTGGCAACTTACAAAGGCAATTTGATTAAGAATATTTAGAATAATTAAAACAAAAAAGTTTGAATGTTGGCTTGACAAAGTCAAGTTTAAAACATATTCAAATTTAAATAGACATCTAACTTATTATCTAGGCAGTTGCCAAGTTGTTCTGGGTGGTTGCTAGGGGGTTCTGCATGGTGGTAAGTATTGATTCCGATCACTTACAAAAATTCTGTCAACTACCGGTCCATCAGAATGTTCAGTGTCAAGTAAAAATCAATTAATAAATTAAATAAGTTTATCAAATAATAAATGTGTTGACCAGTCAATAATAAATTTTATTTACAAAATTACTACTATTGTAATATGTTACTACTCTCATTTTTGTCTTGGTCGAGCTGATTTCTAAAAACAAATCAAAGTGACAAAGTAATAATGCATTTTTTTTATTGCTTTTTCAACCTCTCCAGCAACAAAGTTTCCAAAAGCTTGTGACATTTTTGATTATATAAGGCATGCTATTACATGATGATTTCTAATACATTACCGAAGTTACTATGTGGGCTAAATTTTCTTATTTTACTCTTAAAAAAACCCATTAATATATAGCACTTAGTCACTTCAAATGAAAATACCTAATTATTTTATGCACTGCAGGTACTAATAGGAAATATTTTTGGTTAGTTTCAAAGAAAACAACACCGAGTTAACAAAATATGATTAATGTGTTCATTCTTGTAGGTTGATGTGGCCCGTCAAGTGTTTTTGCACCATACGTTCCTAGTTACACCAATAGCTAAGTCTGTATATTAAAATCCTTCTGAAATATGTTGGCACAACAGCACAAAGGAGTATCAAAGCATGAGAGCTGTTAAATTACTTTTAAGCTTTCATCTATTTGAGATTTTACTATTATACTGCCCATGAACTCTATAGAATCAATTCTTAGCTAAAAGCCTGTTGGCGGGTTTTGGTGTTGTGCAATTGCACTGTCTTTTGCATTCAATTATAAACTATACAACTGTAATCTAAAGAGCACATCATGACATACTCAGCAATTAAAGTTGTGATTTAAAGTGCTAGGAATCACAAATTAGTTGAATAACAGGATTTCCAAGAGACAAGGCTATAGTGTTGCATTAGCACAGCTTTCACGACTCTCACAAAAGGTTTTTGACACTGTTGCATCCAACAAGATTGTGTGACATTGTCACCTTTGAATAAACCCAACAAGTGTGTGTTAGTCTTGACCTTACAGCCTACAAATAAAATTTGAAGTAAGCGGCATGTACTGTATTGCACTGGTTAATGGATTAGCCATGAATAGCCTGCAAAGAAATTGTTAACAGAATAAGACAAAAGTAATACTTGTAAGTCCTTGATTATTTCTATGGGCAAACCACACATTAGAACAGAATCTCAGAAAACTCGGATTTCGATTTTCAACTGTTCTGTTCATGTTTTAAGTGCCACTTGCTTGCCCTGTCCACAGACCCACAATATATCAGTATTCAGCACATACGTACTCAGCACAATGACAACTGCTAAATGTCACAAAATATCACAATTCAATACACAGGGCTTGAGCAAAATAGCACGGTTCTTTTTACCGACGCATATGCTCTTTAAATTCTCGCCACAGAACTGACGTTTTGTGGATGAGTGGCCATTAATGGCTTTACTCTGAATGGCCTTCATTTGGGCTAAAGCTCACGGTTGTGGTTAGTGGGTTTTCAAATGAAAGGTACTGTTATTTCTGTTGGTAAGGGTGGAACATGGAACCAGCAGGTAGACAAGAATGGACAAAGCAACTCAGGCAATCTGTTGCAATTAAACCCTAAGCTGTTGCTCCCTGCAATTAAAACCAGCTTCGGCTGTTAAGAATAACATGCAAAAAGCATGAATGGATAAAAGAGAGAAAGGCAGAAATCATTCTCAAAGACCTGTGCTTTTTATGTGATACCTTGATTTATTTGATGTTATGAATAATAACATTAATAATAATTCAGAATTTCAGAGAGATAGAGATAGAGAGAGAGAGAGAGAGAGAGAGAGAGAGAGAGAGAGAGAGAGAGAGAGAGAGAGAGAGAGAGAGAGAAAGGTTGTAATCTTGTTTAAAGACCTTTGCTTTTACATGAGCTATCTATATGTATAATGTTATTATTATTATCTGAAGTAGGGATGGTTCACCCAAAAATGAAAATTCTGTTATCATTTACTCATCCACGTGTCATTTCTAACCTGTATTACTTTATTTCCTTCTGTGGAACATAAAATTATTAAAATATTTTGAGAAATCTTGCAGTGTTGGTTTGTTTTGTATACAATGAAAGTCAATGGTTACCAAAATGGTTTGCTTACCAACATTCTTCAAATTACCTTATTTTGTGTTCCACGTAAAAAAAAAAAAAAAAAAAAAAAGAATATTTGGAACGACATGAGGGTGAGTAAATTCTGACAATTTTCATTTTTGGGGTAAACTAACACTTAATCCTTTGTTTTTCAAACTTGTATAACCATGCAACCCAAAAAAATTGAATTGTGTGAATATCTGTGTCTTATCGTTACTTTGAGTTTTTTTTTTTTTTTTTTTCACAGACATGTGATCATAGCCTACAAAAAAAGTAGGAAAATCTTTTTCTAAATCTGAAGAATAATCTTATTAAGTTTTAAGTTATACTTCTTTCCACTCCCTTTCGAGCAACTATTATTAGTGTAAATAATGTATGTGGATATGTGTATCAAAATTATAATGTGTGTGTGTGTACAGGTACACATGTGTATAGTTATTATTTGTAATGTATATGTGTGTATATATGTGTATATACTGTATGTCAAGTCAAGTCATCTTCATTTATATAGCGCTTTTAACAATGTAGATTGTTCCAAAACGGCTTTACAGAGATACAAGGATAGTTTAAAGTAACAGAGATTGTTTTGGCTTTATAGCAGTCCTTGAATAAAGTTATTTTCCAGCTAAAGTTTATTTGATTGATTCACTTCGGTCGCAACGATCATTAGTTATTAACTTAGGGGCCGCTAACAACACTGTTTTAACAAGAAACTCTACACAGACTTTAAACACGAAACCTGTGAGAACGCTGATGGCGTGCACATACGTATTACGAGTTCAGTTTATTATGCGCGTTTGAATATATGTGCGCAGGTTTGTAATTCCCTACAAACCAAGCCTTAAAAAATTATTTGTCTGCCTTAACATTTTGATACAGAATTGTATCACTTCAGGGTAGATATCGGAACCGAATTTCCCCGACAACGCTATATCTGTAGAGTGGTAAAGGAATCCTCCATAAGGAGAAATTAGTTGGCACTTTAGCACTCCGCTATGACATCGGGTCCAGGCGCAGGTCCTTCATCAGATCTGGATACAGCCTGTATCCGACAGGCTGCGGGAATGTGTATATTTGTGTATGTATATGTATGTATATGGGAGATAAACTGTTCTATGTTTATATATATACCGGTATATACATAATGTCGTATGTACTATAATGTCTTAATTTCATTCATTCAAACTTTAAACTATAGAGCTTTAATTTCAAAGAAACACTGCTGGAAAGACACAGACAAATATTCTCGTTACAATTTTGAGAAGATAGCTGGCACGTTGCATTTTCAAATGCACGTTATAAGAGACCCAAAGCATAGAGAGGGAGTTGGATGGATCACAAGCTGCTCACGTGTTAAAGAACACAGTGCCGAGCTGCAATATGTGAAACACAGGAAGTTATTCATCAGATGTTTCACCGTTTTATAAACTCGCCAATATATGTATTTTTTTACTCACATTTGGCACTTGCTGAAAGTTAACTCTTTCACGTGTTTAAAAATTCTAGCTAACCACCTGGCATCAGGGCCGGATCTAGACATTTGGAGGCCCTAGGCAAAATTCATGTTGGAGGCCCCCCCACCCCCAATAAAACACACTTGAAACAAATATGATTCCTAACCTTTTTATTTATAAAACATTTAATTTTAAATTTAGTATATTTTTACTTACACAGTACATAAGTTTGGACAAATTACTATTTGTAATGTTTTTGAAAGAAGTCTCTTATGCTCATCAAGCCTGGATTTATTTGTTCAAAAATACAGAAAAATAATATAGTGAAATATTATTACAATTTAAAATAATGGTTTTCTATTTTACTAGGCTATACTTTAAAATATATTTCTGTGATGCAAAGCTAAATTTAGAGTCACGTGATCCTTCAGAAAACTTTATAATATTCTGATTTATTATCAAATGTTAGAAATGGTGCTTAATATTTATTTTATAACATGTGATACTTTTTTTCATGATTCTTTGATTATTAAAAAGTTGTTTTAAAAAAGTCTTCAATATCACTTTTATAAATTTAACACATCCTTGCTGAATATTCCTGTTTTTTTCTGTATTTTTGATCAAATAAATGCAGGCTTGTAGCATAATAATAAACTTCTTTCAAAAACATTAAAAATAGTAATGGGTCCAGACTTGTTACTGGTAGCCTATCAAACTTTATCTAAGCTAATCTCTTTTTTGTTTAATGAAGATGTTATTGTTCTTGTTGTTATTTTGCTGTTTTATTCAGTTTATTCACAGTTCCAGAATACCACTTCAGTAGATGAACATGAACGTGCTTTTATAATTTTTCTGCGTTATGGGCAGGATTTTTCCCTCCCATTTAATCAATATTGACTGCAGATATTGTCATATTATTAATATCAGTAATATGTTATTATGTATTGCATTGCTACCTTAAATATGCTATACACAAATCAAGTGGAAGAGAAAGACACGATCGCTACTGAGCAGGAAAAAAAATCTAAACTGATATTCGTATAGGCTATGATGTCAGGGTATTATCTAATCATCAGCATCAGCATAGAAGATAGACCCATAGATATGAGATCCTTTATTTGAAACATTTAAAAATGTTGCAGTGTGTTGGTTTTTTAACTTTGAACACAAACGTCTTGTCTTTTACTTTTGTAGCTTTTTTACTAGTTAGCTTTGGACGCGATGTTATTCATTGATTGTACGCGCAAATTCAAAGCGTCGCGTCTGGGCACGTTAATGACGCTCGCGCGCTCTTTTAAATTCACAAAGCGGTGAATGATTTTTCCAGAAATGACGCTGATCTACAGTATCCCACAAGTTTATATTTAAAATACATTGCAATCACACCAAAATCGATGACCTGCATTACGAGCTGTGCTTCTTTGCGTGCCTATTTCTGCTTTTGCTTCGCACTCGCAGCACCTGATGGATGCGTTCGTTGACCGCCTCTGATCGCCTCTGACGTCCCCTCGGACTAAACTGGCTGGCGCCTCTATACAGTCATGGGCTGGCGTTAATGTGACGTAATGTAACAGTCTATGGTTAAGATAAACATTGTCACTATTTTTAGTTGATTAATAGGCTACATTTTGAAATAAATTGTAGATAGGACATTTAATTTTTTTTATTTTTTTTGCCCCTCTGTCTGGGCCCCATCCCGCCAATCGGGCCCTAGGCACGTGCCTAGTTTGCCTTTGCGTTAATCCGGCTCTGCCTGGCATGAGTTTTTTAAGGCGACCACTATTTTAGACTGTATCGCCTTATTATTTCTATGGCGACACGTCAATCTTGTCACCTTGCCCTGTCCGCAGACCCACGATATATCAGTAGCCTATTCAGCACATAAGTAGGCCTACACTTCGCAGCCACACACCGGTTTGATTGTACGTGTCAAAGGGCTAATGAGATGCTAAGGGTGCACACACAGACACTAGATTGAGCCGCTACCTCGTTCAATGCTGTCGGAATTTATGGTATCTCAACTACATGCATTTTAAAGCATTTGAAAATACAGCAATTTTCCCCTCAGATTTGTACAATCCCAGCACTATATCACAACCAATTGGATGTACGAATTCATACGATTTGTCTCCAGTGATGGGTAGGTTTAGGAGTGGGGTCAGGTTATTCGAACGAATTCAAACGAATTAGGTAACTCGTTAAATATACAAATTGTCATGAGATCGGGTTGACAATCCACATGGGTCATATTTCAGGTCGGGAAAATACAGGAAAAAAAAATTACATCGCTTGTTTTTTTATGAGCTATAGTTCAACTGATTCACAAATAAATCAGACTTCTACGAATCGCTCCAATTATCAACTCACTGGAGGGGAATATTATCAAGAATAATTGCTTAAATTTCTCTTAAAAAAAACTCTAGCCTACTGACAGGGTGCTGTGCGCGCGCTCCGAAGCGCAACACGGACAAGCACAGTAGCCTTTGTCTTCGGTTGCGCGCCTAAACGGCCAAATAAACACAGAAATATATCAAAATGACAAGTCGAGTATTCATGTAAACACAATTGTAAGTACTGTGTGCATTCACTCCCTCTCTCTCACACACGCACACGAAGATGATTTATGCTCATCATTTGGTAACTCAACCTCACAGTGAAAGTTGTGCACAATTAATTCCATATTGCAATTTAATTATTGTTTGCTGAATATTTGTTTGTTTTTAGTTGTCTATGGAACTAATAATTACTACTGTTGAAATTGTATTAAAAAAAAAAAAAAAAAAACATGTCTTTAATAATAATTTTATATTATTTTTTTACGGTGGCTCTTTTGGAAAAATGCATTAACCAAAAATGAAAAATGTCTCTTTGGCCTGAGACATGCACAATAAAAAAAAATTGCCTTCTGCATTTTTGTTTTGCTTTTCCCTCCATTGTACCGAACTCGTACCGAACCGTGATGTCTGAACCGAGGTATGAACCGAACCGTGACTTCTGTGTACCGTTCCACCCCTAATACGAACTGATAATTAATGGAAAACAGCAGCATGCAGATTCTTCAAAATGTTCCTATTATTAAAAATTCAAAAAAAGAGGATGAGTATATGACAGAATTTTCATTTTTTGGTTGAACTATCCATTTAAGCCTTACTTAGCAGGCTGTAGGACATGTGTGATTATTGCTATTTCGTTATTACAGTTTTTTTTCTTCTTCTTCTTCTTAGTGGAGGGATGGACTCAGTTTATATCAGCATGAAGTTCAAAGCCAAGGCCAGTGGACTGCTTTTCCATGCCAGGCTTTGATCTTCCTCTCTGTTCTTTTTTCCTCTAAAGTGAAATATCGCCTTTGACTCGTCTGTCCAGAGGCATCATTGATTACCGTGCACTTGACCCAAATGAGCAATGCAGTCCAGCAGATCGACAAACAGACGCCACCATCAGCAAGTCCGAGGCTTCCTCCGTCTGCTTTCAGCATGGAATCAACATGATTGACCACAGCAAATAATCTTTTCATATACATACAAACTATTAAAGCATTAAATTAAAATGGCCACCGGTGCTGTTCCATAATTAAGCAGGGCTTGGTGTGGGTGAAAACAGAGATGCAATACAAGCTGACATTAAGATATGTGGCAAAAAAAATAAAAAAATAAACACAGCAGTTCTACAGCTCCCTTCTTTTTCTCTTTATTCAAAAACAACGTGAAAAGATACCTTAACTCAACAAATCCAAGTCTCTGACTAGCACAGCTCCGTTGTTGAAAGTCTATTGTGCTCTTCGATCTGTCTCACGCAATCAGCCTTGTTCAAGGAGATTTGGGAGAACCATTGATTTCTACCAGAGAAGCAGCCCACAATGGCCTTTTGTAGAAAATGATCATTTTCAGATTTTCTGAGGCGGTACAGGTTTGCAAGGAATGGGTTTATGGGCATGTCTTATCCCCTCTGAAGCTGATGTCTGAGGAATGAAAAAAAAGATGAATTAGCATTTAAATAAATAAAACCATAACAAGCTGAAAGGCTTCTTTTCTTCCATGCTTATCATGGATTTTAAAAAAGCTGTTGTTGACCTCAGTTGTACCACCACTACTAGACTCAGAGGTATTTTTAATCAAGGTTAATTTTGCCCACAAACTGACCGTCTGATTCATGTTTTGTTTACAAGGTACCAGGCTGTGCTTTTGGTGATGATGAAATATAATCAGTGGAATTGCTGAAGTATAGCAAGTTACCCATGAGCAGAACTGTGTTTTCTATTGTTTTCTGATTTGTGTGTGAGAAATAGTTTGTCCCTCTATCAATATAAGAGTGTTCACAATAAAGAAATGGGAAAATCTAGTTTGACAGACATGTACAAATGCTTTATGTTGGTTTCATACCGTATTGAAAAAGCTTTGCATCTTTATAATAATGACTCATATGTTATGTGCATGAAGTATTCAAAAGGTAATTGCATATTACACATTGAATACATGAGTGTACAAATCTAAAGATATATACTGTATATATCTTTGAATTAGACGCTGCAATGCTGATTAAATACCGCTTAACCAAAAGTTTAGGCCAAAATTTAGCCTATAAGTTATGAATCAGGATTATGAATAAAGTTAAGCTACTTTTTTTTTTTTCATTCTCTAGTTTTTGTACATGTCATACATGATTTAAATCATTACACATTATAATTAATTCAGCATTATAATGAACTTCATTTCCTGGGACTATTTCCTCTGGATATGATTACAAAAACTGTCAGAGACTTTTGTATAGGGCACTTTGCTATATGTAATTTAAAGAAACATTTAAGTGTTTTTTCCACCCCTTCTGCTTGGGAATCTTGTGATTACACAGTCAGTTGAGAGGATCTAATTGCACTGAAAGAAGCCTGTGAGCTTTGAGGAAAAAAAAGAAAAAAAACATTAGCATATTTGAAAAGTCTGCACATAATGATGCAAATTCCCTTTGAATTTTAGAGACGACTGGCAGGCTGAACATACTGTGCAATTATATCTTATTACCATACAGACCAGCATGTAATGCTCTTCATCCACCTGCCGCCCACCATCCCACTCCCACAGTCCAGTGACACACACTCTAACACAAGCACATACTCACACACACCGCCTTTATTGGATCTGATTCCTAAGGATACATGAATGATCTTCAGATATTATTTAATCTCTATTACCAATGGATGAGAAGGTGAAAAACTAAATATTTAATATTTTAAAGAATTCATCCCACTTACTTTAAAAGAAATGTAAAGTCCCCATGAAATAAAATCTGACAATTTTGGCCATCCTTTTTTATGTAATTTTGCAGTGTTTATTATAAATTATTTATCCATGCACATCACTGTTTTAATTTGCGCACCTTGTCATTTCTAATCAAATTATCTTCCCCTACCTCACCTCACCTCACCTCTCCTCTCCTCTCCTTTTTTGGAAGACTTATAATGCACACGTCAAGTGGACTGTATTGTGTGTGTGCGTGCGTGCGTGCGTGCGTGCGTCCGTGCGTGTCAATTTTGGACTTTAACAGGACATGAAGAACTTTCATTATATGGAAAAGACATTTGAAAAATGACAGCTTACAAATTTGGAATGATATGAGGGTGAGTACCATTTTAGGTCTGTCCCTTTAAGACACTGTTCTAACAGTTAGTAATGAGCGCAGTATTCTTGAGCCGGGTTGAAGAAGGAAATTTGATTGAAAATCCTTTTACTGGAGAATTCTAACCTTGTAATCCTCGCCATAGGCTGTGTGCGTGTGCTGTCGTCTTCCTATCTCTCTTTCCAGTGTTAAACACACACATACGCTAACTGACATCCTCTCATAGTGGGCATCTTGATTCACAGCAGTCTTCGCTGAATTTACTCACTGTAATCTATTTCTCAGCAGGTCTCTGACACAGTCTGATCAGCTTCGGTACTCCACACATCCAGGCACAGTCCATGGCTCTCAGGAGAACATATGTCTTCTTAGATGACAAAAGCACTGCATCAAGATGAACTCAATAGATGCTAGAAACACAGTTACCACTGCTCCCCCTAACGTTACTCTTAAAACCTTAATTATATGGAAGGAAGGAGAGGGAGACATTTGAATACTGAACGTTTTCCTGCAAAGGTTCTGTCAGGATTATGTTCTAGTCTGTTTAGTTTTCTAGTGTTTCGTTTTCATTCTGTTTCCTCTTCTGCTTTGTCTGGGTTCTGTTCTGTTCCTGTTCCCTGTCATATTAAGTTGACAAGATCTGTGTTTGAAATCACCCCCTATACCTCATTCACTATTCCCTACATTAGTCCACTAATATAGTCTGCTTGAAGGAGTGAAAGAAAACGAGTGAGTGAATTCGGACACTGCCACATTTGCATAGTTTATTCTTGCTGTTTAACAGTTATTTGAAACTAGTGGTGCATGGGCAATTTGACCATATTGTATTTAATGATCACAATATAGATATAGTTTTATTAGCCATTTCTGTTATTAAAAATAAGAAAAAATAAACAATAGCACAAATTCAAAATAACAAATATATAAAATGTTCAGGTACGATATTATTTAGCAAGTAGATAGAATTAGTACAGCAATGTATTGTCATGTATTGTCTTCACTGCATAAATTAAATATAAATGTATTCTTATTAAAGCTAAAAAAAGTTATTCAGTCAAGAGCAGTAAGTTACTTTCTCTTTTGTTTGATTCACATTAATGACACAGAGCAGCAGGTAAGTATTAGGCTGTTCGCTGTTGTCACTTTAAGAGTTTTTTTTTTTTCACCCATGTTTACTTTCACTTGAGACATAACTGACTGTGTTTGTATGAATACTCCACATAATGGGAATTTTGATAATTGCACGAAAATTCGACCATTCAAGCGCAATAAGACGTGAAAAAGAACTGAATTCCTGATTGAAAGCTGAGAGATGCGGCTTTCAGCAGTCAGCGCGTGCACTGCATTGGCTGTGTCCCAATTCAGAGACTGCATCCTTCGAAGGCCATGAAGGTCAGACAGAGCGTTAATGGGGGCGGTTTAACCTAGCAGCTGTGACAGCTGTCGTTAATGGAAAAATACTTTTTAGGGCCCGAGCACCGATGGTGTGAGGACCCTCTTGGAATTGCTCTGTTTATTATTATTATTATTAGGGCCCGAGCACCGATGGTGTGAGGACCCTCTTGGAATTGCTCTGTTTATTAGGGCCCGAGCACCGATGGTGTGAGGACCCTCTTGGAATTGCTCTGTTTATTATTATTATTAGGGCCCAAGCCCTGAAAGGGCGGAGGCCCTATTGTTTTCGTAAGGATTATTTTTTTTTTTTTTCTTCATTATTTTTTTTTTTGCCTTTTTGCCACTTTTGGGGCCCTTAACATGCTCAAAAACTCTTGAAATTTTGCACACACGTCAGAACCCGCGGCCATCAGGGCCGGGCTGAAGCTGGTACCGGGGCGTGGCAGGGGGGCTCGACAGCGCCCCCTGGAATGGGGTCCGAAAACTTGGTCCATAAATCAAACACGCTTGCATGTAATAATATGAAACTCAGTACACATATAGATCTCATCGGGCCGAACAACTTTCGTGCTCTAAGTTTTACAAAAGCCCAACAGGAAGTCGGTTATTATACGTTGTTTGGAAAACGCATACAATGGAATGTGAAATACTCCTCCTAGGGATTTCATCCGATCGCCACCAAACTCGGTGAGAATAAAGTCAAGACATTGAGGATGAATTCTTGCGAACGGATTTTTGATATCTCAAACGGTTTGGCCGTGGCGAGGAAACAAATTTATGGCGAATAATGGGACACAGGAAGTGTGTTATAACTTCTGCATACATTAACTGATCTTGATGAAACTTCAGCAGTGTGTTTGTTGTAAGAGGCCGATCACATGGATGTGACTATTGTGAGTCAAAGTTATAGCGCCACCAACTTGCAGCAGGAAGTGTGTCACTTTCAAAATTCTTTGAATTCACCCTCTTAATTTTACCCGATTTGCTTCAAACTTTATGTGTATAATGTAGACACACGGCAGATGTAGACCTGTGAAAGAATTATTGATATCTTAGATACTGTTGCCGTGGCAACGCATCAAACTTTAATATTCTTTTCGGATGCGTTTGAGACTCTTAGCATGCTTGAAATTGGATGAAACTCGACAGATACATCACATTTATTAGCCAGTAGACATGTGAAAAGTTTCAGAAACGGGCGTGGCAGGGGGGCTCAACAGCGCCCCCTTGAACGGGGTCTGAAAACTTGGTCCATATATCAAACACGCTTGCATGAATTAATATGAAACTCGGTACACATATAGATCTCATCGGGCCGAACAACTTTCCCTCTGTCAAGTTTCACGCCAGCCCAACAGGAAGTCGGCTATTATGGGTTGTTTGGAAAACGCTTGCTGTGGAATGTGAACTACTCCTCCTAGAAAATTCATCCCATCCCCACCAAACTCGGTGTGCATGAAGTCAAGACATTGAGGATGCTAAATTGCGGACGGATTTTTGATATCTCAAACGGTTTGGCCGTGGCAAGGAAACGAATTTATGGCGAATAAGGGACACAGGAAGTGTGTTATAACTTCAGCATACATTATCTGATCTTGATGAAACTTCAGCAGTGTGTTCGTTGTAAGAGGCCGAACACAAGGATGTGACTATTGTGAGTCAAAGTTATAGCGCCACCAACTGGCAGCAGGAAGTGTGTCACTTTCAAAATGCTTTGAAATCACCCTCTTATTTTTACCCGATTTGCTTCAAACTTTATGTGTATAATGTAAACACACGGCAGATGTAGACCTGTGAAAGGATTTTTGATATCTTTAATACTGTTGTCGTGGCAACGCATCAAACTTTAATATTGTTTTTTGATGCTTTTGAGACTCTTAACATACTTGAAATTGAATGAAACTCGACAGACACATCACACTTATTAGCCCGTAGACTTGTGCAAAGTTTCAGAAACGGGCGTGGTGAGGGGCTCAGTAGCGCCACCTTTAGTCATAAATGGGGGGGGGTTAGTTTTATCAACAGCAACAAAACTTGGTATGTGTATTGTTCTCATCAAGACGGACAACTTTCTAATTTACATTAACGATCTCTGACCAACAGGAAAAGAGATATTTTGGTTTGAATGTGGATTTTCTGAAGAATTTTCTCTCCCTCTCTCTGTGTCTCTGTGTGTGTGAGGGGAGGGGGGGATTTGACTATTGCTTTTATATTGTTAATCAAGGTTTCAGGGGCTTTTGGGGTCCTTAACGTGCTCAAAAACTCTTGAAACTTTACACACAGGTCAGAACCCACGGCCATCAGTGCCGGGCTGAAGCTGGTACCCGGGCGTGGCAGGGGGCTCAACAGCGCCCCCTTGAACACGGTCTGAAAACTTGGTCCATATGTCAAACACACTTGCATGAATTAATATGAAACTCGGTACACATATAGATCTCATCGGGCCGAACAACTTCCGCAGTCTAAGTTATTAGCTCCGCCCAACAGGAAGTCAGCTATTATGGGTTGTTTGGAAAACGCTTGCTGTGGAATGTGAACTACTCCTCCTAGAGAATTCATCCAATCGCCACCAAACTCGGTGTGCATGAAGTCAAGACATTGAGGATGCTAAATTGCGGACGGATTTTTGATATCTCGAACGGTTTGGCCGTGGCGAGGAAACAAATTTATGGCGAGAAAAGAGAAACACGAAGTGTTATAACTTCTGCATACATTAACTGATCTTGATGAAACTTCAGCAGTGTGTTCATGGTAAGAGGCCGGTCAGATGGATGTAACTATTGTGAGTCAAAGTTATAGCGCCACCAACTGGTAGCAGGAAGTGTGTCACTTTCAAAATGCTTTTATCAAAAGTGGGGGGGTTACTTTTACCCACAGTTACAAAAATCAGTACGCATATTGGTCTCATCGAGCCGGACAACTTTCTAATTTACAGTCATTAGCTCCGAGCAACAGGAAGTCAGATATTTTGGTTTGAATGTGGATTTTTTGGATATGTCAGACTCTGAGTTTTTAGTTACTCCTCCTAAGTGGTTTATTTTATTCACACCAAACTTTTTCAACATGATAAAAAATACATTCAAGATTATATATATATATATATATATATATATAAATATAGCTGCGAGCAGCGATGAAGGGCCAAAGCCGGCGGCACCGCCACCCCGGTGCCTTTAGGTAACTAAAGGCATCGGGGTTGCGGTGCCACCGGCTTGGGCCCGTAATCGCTGCTCGCAGCTATATTTATTATTATTCTTCTTCTTCTTCTTCTCCGCATTTAATTGCATTTTTGAGGGCCTAAACATGCTCGAAAACTCACGAAACTTTGCACACGCGTCAGAACTGGCGAAAATTTACATCTGATATAGGTTTCAGAATTGGACGGGGCAAAATGGCTCGATAGCGCCACCTATAAAAGTTCAACGGAGTGCGCCTCCCGCAACGTTCCACGTACGTGCACGAAATTCGGTACATACATGTAATGACCTAATACCTACAAAAAAGTCTCTTGGAGCATAGCCCTAAACACAACAGGAAGTCAGCCATTTTGAACTTCCTCTCAGATTTTTGTGCAGTTTTTGCCATTTTCAGGCCTCGTACTTTAACGAACTCCTCCTACAGTTTTAATCTGATCATCTTCAAATTTGGTGAGTGTAATCTTAAGGCCTTTGCGACGTTAAATTGCGAAGATCTTGAGTTTTCGTCAAAGGGCGGGTCCTCGGTGACCTGACAAATTTCGATGTTTCGCCATGAAACAGGAAGTTGCTGTAACTCAGGCATGGAATGTCCAATCTGCCCCAAACTTCACACTTTTGATAAGCGTTCTGTCCTGAACACATGACCATGCTCATATTCAGTTACAGTCATAGCGCCACCTGCTGGCAACAGGAAGTGACATGTTTAACACTGATATGGACTCCTAATAACATATAAAAAAGTGCCAGCAAGTGCTAAACATGCTAACAACATAATAGAAGCATGCTAAAACATGCTAGCAAACTCTTAGCTAAGTGCTAAAGCATGCTATTATTGCAATTAAATAGGAATTTGCTGTAACTCAGGCATGGAATGTCCAATCTGCCCCAAACTTCACACTTTTGATAAGCGTTCTGTCCTGAACACATTTACATGAGAAAATTCAGTTATAGTAATAGCGCCACCTACTGGTAACAGGAAGTGACATGTTTAACACTCTTGTGGTCTCCTAATAACATATAAAAAAGAGCCAGCAAGTGCTAAACAGGTTAGCAACATACTAGAAACATGTTAGCAAACACTTAGCTAAGTGCTAAAGCATGCTATTACTGCAATTAAATAGGAATTTGCTGTAACTCAGGCATGTAATGTCCAATCTGCCCCAAACTTCACACATTTGATAAGAATCATGGCCTGAACACATGTCTATGCTCAAATTCAGTTATAGTAATAGCGCCACCTACTGGCAACAGGAAGTGACATGTTTAACACTTTGATGCCGTTCTAGCAACATGTTAAAAATGCCATTGAGTTCTATACATGCTAGAAACATGTTAAAACATGCTAGCAGTACTTAGCTAAGTGCTAAACCATGCTAATTCAATGAAACAGGACTTTGTTGTTACTCAAGAAGGCAATGTACAATCTACCCCAAACTTCACACGTTTGATAAGAGTTATCTCTTGAACACATGTCCATGCTCATATTTAGTTATAGTCATAGCGCCACCTGCTGGCAACAGGAAGTGACGTTTAACACTGTTCTTGACTCCTAATAACATATAAAAAAATGCCAGTAGGTGCTAAACATCCTACCAACATACTAGAGACATGCTAAAACATACTAGCAAACACTTAGCTAAGTGCTAAAGAATGATATTACTGCAATTAAATATGAATTTGCTGTAACTCAGGCATGGAATGTCCAATCTGCCCCAAACTTCACACTTTTGATAAGCGTTCTGTCCTGAACACATGACCATGCTTATATTCAGTTACAGTCATAGCGCCACCTGCTGGCAACAGGAAGTGACGTTTAACACTGTTCTTGACTCCTAATAACATATAAAAAAATGCCAGTAGGTGCTAAACATCCTACCAACATACTAGAGACTTGCTAAAACATACTAGCAAACACTTAGCTAAGTGCTAAAGAATGATATTACTGCAATTAAATATGAATTTGCTGTAACTCAGGCAAGGAATGTCCAATCTGCCCCAAACTTCACACTTTTGATAAGCGTTCTGTCCTGAACACATGATCATGCTTACAGTCATAGCGCCACCTGCTGGCAGCAGGAAGTGACATGTTTAACACTGTTATGGACTCCTAATAACATATAAAAAAGTGCCAGCAAGTGCTAAACATGCTAACAACATACTAGAAACATGCTAAAACATGCTAGCAAACTCTTAGCTAAGTGCTAAAGCATGCTATTATTGCAATTAAATAGGAATTTGCTGTAATTCAGGCATGGAATGTCCAATCTGCCCCAAACTTCACACATTTGATAAGAATCATGGCCTGAACACATGTCTATGCTCAAATTCAGTTATAGTAATAGCGCCACCTACTGGCAAAAGGAAGTGACATGTTTAACACTTTGATGCCGTTCTAGCAACATGTTAAAAATGCCATTGAGTTCTAAACATGCTAGAAACATGTTAAAACATGCTAACAATGCTTAGCTAAGTGCTAAAGAATGTTAATTCAATGAAACATGACTTTGTTGTTACTCAAGAAGGCAATGTCCAATTTGCACCAAACTTCACACGTTTGATAAGAGTTCTGTCCTGAACACACATCCATGCTCATATTCAGTTATAGCCATAACGCCACCTACTGGCAACAGAAACTGACATGGTTAACACTGTAATGCAGTACTAACCACATAATTATTGTGTACTAAGCATGCTAGAAACAGACTAAACATGCTAGCAACACTTAGCTGAGTCATGAAGCATGCTATTATCACCATTATACAAAACATTTTGTAACTGACTTTGACATACTCTTACTATATATACCTCCTTGAATGTACATTTCCCAACCATGCTCTGTCTTCCTAAAGCCACCGAGTGTTGATGGCACGGGTGCGAGGGCCCTTTCATCGCTGCTTGCAGCTTTAATTAGGGCCCGAGCACCGATGGTGTGAGGACCCTCTTGGAATTGCTCTGTTTATTATTATTATTATTATTATTATTCTTCTTCTCCGCATTGAATTGCATTTTTGAGGGCCTAAACATGCGCGAAAACTCACGAAACTTTGCACACGCGTCAGAACTGGCGAAAATTTACATCTGATATAGGTTTCAGAATTGGACGGGGCAAAACGGCTCGATAGCGCCACCTATAAAAGTTCAACGGAGTGCGCCTCCCGCAACGTTCCACGTACGTGCACGAAATTCGGTACATACATGTAATGACCTAATACCTACAAAAAAGTCTCTTGGAGCATAGCCCTAAACCCAACAGGAAGTCAGCCATTTTGAACTTCCTCCCAGATTTTTGTGCAGTTTTTGACATTTTCAGGCCTCATACTTTAACGAACTCCTCCTACAGTTTTAATCTGATCATCTTCAAATTTGGTGAGTGTAATCTTAAGGCCTTTGCGACGTTAAATTGCGAAGATCTTGAGTTTTCGTCGAAGGGCGGGTCCTCGGCGGCCTGACAAATTTTGATGTTTCGCCATGAAACAGGAAGTTGCTGTAACTCAGGCATGGAATGTCCAATCTGCCCCAAACTTCATACGTTTGATAAGAGTTCTGTCCTGAACACATGACCATGCTCATATTCAGTTATAGTCATAGCGCCACCTGCTGGCAACAGGAAGTGACATGTTTAACACTGTTATGGACTCCTAATAACATATAAAAAAGTGCCAGCAAGTGCTAAACATGCTAACAACATACTAGAAGCATGCTAAAACATGCTAGCAAACTCTTAGCTAAGTGCTAAAGCATGCTATTATTGCAATTAAATAGGAATTTGCTGTAACTCAGGCATGGAATGTCCAATCTGCCCCAAACTTCACACTTTTGATAAGCGTTCTGTCCTGAACATATCTACATGAGAATATTCAGTTATAGTAATAGCGCCACCTACTGGTAACAGGAAGTGTCATGTTTAACACGTTGATGCCATTCTAGCAACATGTTAAAAATGCCATTGACTTCTAAACATGCTAGAAACATGTTAAAACATACTAGCAATACTTAGCTAAGTGCTAAAGCATGCTAATTCAATGAAACAGGATGTTGTTGTTACTCAAGAAGGCAATGTCCAATCTGCGCCAAACTTCACACTTTTAATAAACGTTCTGTCCTGAACACATGACCATGCTCATATTCAGTTATAGTCATAGCGCCACCTGCTGGCAACAGGAAGTGACATGTTTAACACTGTTATGGACTCCTAATAACATATAAAAAAGTGCCAGCAAGTGCTAAACATGCTAACAACATACTAGAAGCATGCTAAAACATGCTAGCAAACTCTTAGCTAAGTGCTAAAGCATGCTATTATTGCAATTAAATAGGAATTTGCTGTAACTCAGGCATGGAATGTCCAATCTGCCCCAAACTTCACACTTTTGATAAGCGTTCTGTCCTGAACATATCTACATGAGAATATTCAGTTATAGTAATAGCGCCACCTACTGGTAACAGGAAGTGTCATGTTTAACACGTTGATGCCATTCTAGCAACATGTTAAAAATGCCATTGACTTCTAAACATGCTAGAAACATGTTAAAACATACTAGCAATACTTAGCTAAGTGCTAAAGCATGCTAATTCAATGAAACAGGACTTTGTTGTTACTCAAGAAGGCAATGTACAATCTACCCCAAACGTCACACGTTTGATAAGAGTTATCTCTTGAACACATGTCCATGCTCATATTTAGTTATAGTCATAGCGCCACCTGCTGGCAACAGGAAGTGACGTTTAACACTGTTCTTGACTCCTAATAACATATAAAAAAATGCCAGTAGGTGCTAAACATCCTACCAACATACTATAGACATGCTAAAACATACTAGCAAACACTTAGCTAAGTGCTAAAGAATGATATTACTGCAATTAAATATGAATTTGCTGTAACTCAGGCATGGAATGTCCAATCTGCCCCAAACTTCACACTTTTGATAAGCGTTCTGTCCTGAACACATGACCATGCTTATATTCAGTTACAGTCATAGCGCCACCTGCTGGCAACAGGAAGTGACATGTTTAACACTGTTATGGACTCCTAATAACATATAAAAAAGTGCCAGCAAGTGTTAAACATGCTAACAACATACTAGAAACATGCTAAAACATGCTAGCAAACTCTTAGCCAAGTGCTAAAGCATGCTATTATTGCAATTAAATAGGAATTTGCTGTAACTCAGGCATGGAATGTCCAATCTGCCCCAAACTTCACACTTTTGATAAGAGTCATGGCCTGAACACATCTACATGAGAATGTTCAATTATAGTAATAGCGCCACCAACTGGCAACAGGAAGTGACATGTTTAACACGTTGATGCCGTTCTAGCAACATGTTAAAAATGCCATTGAGTTCTAAACATGCTAGAAACATGTTAAAACATGCTAACAATGCTTAGCTAAGTGCTAAAGCATGCTAATTCAATGAAACATGACTTTGTTGTTACTCAAGAAGGCAATGTCCAATTTGCACCAAACTTCACACGTTTGATAAGAGTTCTGTCCTGAACACACATCCAAGCTCATATTCAGTTATAGTCATAACGCCACCTACTGGCAACAGAAACTGACATGGTTAACACAGTAATGCAGTACTAACCACATAATTATTGTGTACTAAGCATGCTAGAAACACACTAAATATGCTAGCAACACTTAGCTGAGTCATGAAGCATGCTATTATCACCATTATACAAAACATTTTGTAACTGACTTTGACATACTCTTACTATATATACCTCCTTAAATGTACATTTCCCAACCATGCTCTGTCTTCCTAAAGCCACCGAGTGTTGATGGCACGGGTGCGAGGGCCCTTTCATCGCTGCTTGCAGCTTTAATTATTATTATTCTTCTTCTCCGCATTGAATTGCATTTTTGAGGGCCTAAACATGCTCGAAAACTCACGAAACTTTGCACACGCGTCAGAACTGGCGAAAATTTACATCTGATATAGGTTTCAGAATTGGACGGGGCAAAATGGCTCGATAGCGCCACCTATAAAAGTTCAACGGAGTGCGCCTCCCGCATCGTTCCACGTACGTGCACGAAATTCGGTACATACATGTAATTACCTAATACCTACAAAAAAGTCTCTTGGAGCGTAGCCCTAAACACAACAGGAAGTCAGCCATTTTGAACTTCCTCTCAGATTTTTGTGCAGTTTTTGCCATTTTCAGGCCTCGTACTTTAACGAACTCCTCCTACAGTTTTAATCTGATCATCTTCAAATTTGGTGAGTGTAATCTTCAGGCCTTTGCGACGTTAAATTGCGAAGATCTTGAGTTTTCGTCGAAGTGCGGGTCCTCGGCGGCCTGACAAATTTCGATGTTTCGCCATGAAACAGGAAGTTGCTGTAACTCAGGCATGGAATGTCCAATCTGCCCCAAACTTCACACTTTTGATAAGAGTTCTGTCCTGAACACATGACCATGCTCATATTCAGTTATAGTCATAGCGCCACCTGCTGGCAACAGGAAGTGACATGTTTAACACTGTTATGGACTCCTAATAACATATAAAAAAGTGCCAGCAAGTGCTAAACATGCTAACAACATACTAGAAGCATGCTAAAACATGCTAGCAAACTCTTAGCTAAGTGCTAAAGCATGCTATTATTGCAATTAAATAGGAATTTGCTGTAACTCAGGCATGGAATGTCCAATCTGCCCCAAACTTCACACTTTTGATAAGCGTTCTGTCCTGAACACATCTACATGAGAATATTCAGTTATAGTAATAGCGCCACCTACTGGTAACAGGAAGTGTCATGTTTAACACGTTGATGCCATTCTAGCAACATGTTAAAAATGCCATTGACTTCTAAACATGCTAGAAACATGTTAAAACATGCTAGCAATACTTAGCTAAGTGCTAAAGCATGCTAATTCAATGAAACAGGATGTTGTTGTTACTCAAGAAGGCAATGTCCAATCTGCACCAAACTTCACACTTTTGATAAGCGTTCTGTCCTGAACACATGACCATGCTTATATTCAGTTACAGTCATAGCGCCACCTGCTGGCAACAGGAAGTGACATGTTTAACACTGTTATGGACTCCTAATAACATATAAAAAAGTGCCAGCAAGTGTTAAACATGCTAACAACATACTACAAACATGCTAAAACATGCTAGCAAACTCTTAGCTAAGTGCTAAAGCATGCTATTATTGCAATTAAATAGGAATTTGCTGTAACTCAGGCATGGAATGTCCAATCTGCCCCAAACTTCACACGTTTGATAAGAATCATGGCCTGAACACATGTCTATGCTCAAATTTAGTTATAGTAATAGCGCCACCTACTGGCACCAGGAAGTGACATGTTTAACACGTTGATGCCGTTCTAGCAACATGTTAAAAATGCCATTGAGTTCTAAACATGCTAGAAACATGTTAAAACATGCTAGCAATACTTAGCTAAATGCTAAAGCATGCTAATTCAATGAAACAGGACTTTGTTGTTACTCAAGAAGGCAATGTACAATCTACCCCAAACTTCACACGTTTGATAAGAGTTATCTCTTGAACACATGTCCATGCTCATATTTAGTTATAGTCATAGCGCCACCTGCTGGCAACAGGAAGTGACGTTTAACACTGTTCTTGACTCCTAATAACATATAAAAAAATGCCAGTAGGTGCTAAACATCCTACCAACATACTAGAGACATGCTGAAACATACTAGCAAACACTTAGCTAAGTGCTAAAGAATGATATTACTGCAATTAAATATGAATTTGCTGTAACTCAGGCATGGAATGTCCAATCTGCCCCAAACTTCACACTTTTGATAAGCGTTCTGTCCTGAACACATGACCATGCTTATATTCAGTTACAGTCATAGCGCCACCTGCTGGCAACAGGAAGTGACATGTTTAACACTGTTATGGACTCCTAATAACATATAAAAAAGTGCCAGCAAGTGTTAAACATGCTAACAACATACTAGAAACATGCTAAAACATGCTAGCAAACTCTTAGCTAAGTGCTAACGCATGCTATTATTGCAATTAAATAGGAATTTGCTGTAACTCAGGCATGGAATGTCCAATCTGCCCCAAACTTCACACTTTTGATAAGAGTCATGGCCTGAACACATCTACATGAGAATGTTCAGTTATAGTAATAGCGCCACCTACTGGCAACAGGAAGTGACATGTTTAACACGTTGATGCCGTTCTAGCAACATGTTAAAAATGCCATTGAGTTCTAAACATGCTAGAAACATGTTAAAACATGCTAACAATGCTTAGGTACGTGCTAAAGAATGCTAATTCAATGAAACATGACTTTGTTGTTACTCAAGAAGGCAATGTCCAATTTGCACCAAACTTCACACGTTTGATAAGAGTTCTGTCCTGAACACACATCCATGCTCATATTCAGTTATAGTCATAACGCAACCTACTGGCAACAGAAACTGACATGGTTAACACAGTAATGCAGTACTAACCACATAATAATTGTGTACTAAGCATGCTAGAAACAGACTAAACATGCTAGCAACACTTAGCTGAGTCATGAAGCATGCTATTATCACCATTATACAAAACATTTTGTAACTGACTTTGACATACTCTTACTATATATACCTCCTTAAATGTACATTTCCCAACCATGCTCTGTCTTCCTAAAGCCACCGAGTGTTGATGGCATGGGTGCGAGGGCCCTTTCATCGCTGCTTGCAGCTTTAATTATTATTATTATTATTATTATTATTATTCTTCTCCGCATTGAATTGCATTTATGAGGGCCTAAACATGCTCGAAAACTCACGAAACTTTGCACACGCGTCAGAACTGGCGAAAATTTACATCTGATATAGGTTTCAGAATTGGACGGGGCAAAATGGCTCGATAGCGCCACCTATAAAAGTTCAACGGAGTGCGCCTCCCGCATCGTTCCACGTACGTGCACGAAATTCGGTACATACATGTAATTACCTAATACCTACAAAAAAGTCTCTTGGAGCGTAGCCCTAAACACAACAGGAAGTCAGCCATTTTGAACTTCCTCTCAGATTTTTGTGCAGTTTTTGCCATTTTCAGGCCTCGTACTTTAACGAACTCCTCCTACAGTTTTAATCTGATCATCTTCAAATTTGGTGAGTGTAATCTTCAGGCCTTTGCGACGTTAAATTGCGAAGATCTTGAGTTTTCGTCGAAGTGCGGGTCCTCGGCGGCCTGACAAATTTCGATGTTTCGCCATGAAACAGGAAGTTGCTGTAACTCAGGCATGGAATGTCCAATCTGCCCCAAACTTCACACTTTTGATAAGAGTTCTGTCCTGAACACATGACCATGCTCATATTCAGTTATAGTCATAGCGCCACCTGCTGGCAACAGGAAGTGACATGTTTAACACTGTTATGGACTCCTAATAACATATAAAAAAGTGCCAGCAAGTGCTAAACATGCTAACAACATACTAGAAGCATGCTAAAACATGCTAGCAAACTCTTAGCTAAGTGCTAAAGCATGCTATTATTGCAATTAAATAGGAATTTGCTGTAACTCAGGCATGGAATGTCCAATCTGCCCCAAACTTCACACTTTTGATAAGCGTTCTGTCCTGAACACATCTACATGAGAATATTCAGTTATAGTAATAGCGCCACCTACTGGTAACAGGAAGTGTCATGTTTAACACGTTGATGCCATTCTAGCAACATGTTAAAAATGCCATTGACTTCTAAACATGCTAGAAACATGTTAAAACATGCTAGCAATACTTAGCTAAGTGCTAAAGCATGCTAATTCAATGAAACAGGATGTTGTTGTTACTCAAGAAGGCAATGTCCAATCTGCACCAAACTTCACACTTTTGATAAGCGTTCTGTCCTGAACACATGACCATGCTTATATTCAGTTACAGTCATAGCGCCACCTGCTGGCAACAGGAAGTGACATGTTTAACACTGTTATGGACTCCTAATAACATATAAAAAAGTGCCAGCAAGTGTTAAACATGCTAACAACATACTACAAACATGCTAAAACATGCTAGCAAACTCTTAGCTAAGTGCTAAAGCATGCTATTATTGCAATTAAATAGGAATTTGCTGTAACTCAGGCATGGAATGTCCAATCTGCCCCAAACTTCACACGTTTGATAAGAATCATGGCCTGAACACATGTCTATGCTCAAATTTAGTTATAGTAATAGCGCCACCTACTGGCACCAGGAAGTGACATGTTTAACACGTTGATGCCGTTCTAGCAACATGTTAAAAATGCCATTGAGTTCTAAACATGCTAGAAACATGTTAAAACATGCTAGCAATACTTAGCTAAATGCTAAAGCATGCTAATTCAATGAAACAGGACTTTGTTGTTACTCAAGAAGGCAATGTACAATCTACCCCAAACTTCACACGTTTGATAAGAGTTATCTCTTGAACACATGTCCATGCTCATATTTAGTTATAGTCATAGCGCCACCTGCTGGCAACAGGAAGTGACGTTTAACACTGTTCTTGACTCCTAATAACATATAAAAAAATGCCAGTAGGTGCTAAACATCCTACCAACATACTAGAGACTTGCTAAAACATACTAGCAAACACTTAGCTAAGTGCTAAAGAATGATATTACTGCAATTAAATATTAATTTGCTGTAACTCAGGCAAGGAATGTCCAATCTGCCCCAAACTTCACACTTTTGATAAGCGTTCTGTCCTGAACACATGATCATGCTTACAGTCATAGCGCCACCTGCTGGCCGCAGGAAGTGACATGTTTAACACTGTTATGGACTCCTAATAACATATAAAAAAGTGCCAGCAAGTGCTAAACATGCTAACAACATACTAGAAACATGCTAAAACATGCTAGCAAACTCTTAGCTAAGTGCTAAAGCATGCTATTATTGCAATTAAATAGGAATTTGCTGTAATTCAGGCATGGAATGTCCAATCTGCCCCAAACTTCACACATTTGATAAGAATCATGGCCTGAACACATGTCTATGCTCAAATTCAGTTATAGTAATAGCGCCACCTACTGGCAACAGGAAGTGACATGTTTAACACTTTGATGCCGTTCTAGCAACATGTTAAAAATGCCATTGAGTTCTAAACATGCTAGAAACATGTTAAAACATGCTAACAATGCTTAGCTAAGTGCTAAAGAATGTTAATTCAATGAAACATGACTTTGTTGTTACTCAAGAAGGCAATGTCCAATTTGCACCAAACTTCACACGTTTGATAAGAGTTCTGTCCTGAACACACATCCATGCTCATATTCAGTTATAGCCATAACGCCACCTACTGGCAACAGAAACTGACATGGTTAACACCGTAATGCAGTACTAACCACATAATTATTGTGTACTAAGCATGCTAGAAACAGACTAAACATGCTAGCAACACTTAGCTGAGTCATGAAGCATGCTATTATCACCATTATACAAAACATTTTGTAACTGACTTTGACATACTCTTACTATATATACCTCCTTAAATGTACATTTCCCAACCATGCTCTGTCTTCCTAAAGCCACCGAGTGTTGATGGCACGGGTGCGAGGGCCCTTTCATCGCTGCTTGCAGCTTTAATTATTATTATTATTCTTCTTCTCCGCATTGAATTGCATTTTTGAGGGCCTAAACATGCGCGAAAACTCACGAAACTTTGCACAAACGTCAGAACTGGCGAAAATTTACATCTGATATAGGTTTCAGAATTGGACGGGGCAAAACGGCTCGATAGCGCCACCTATAAAAGTTCAACGGAGTGCGCCTCCCGCAACGTTCCACGTACGTGCACGAAATTCGGTACATACATGTAATGACCTAATACCTACAAAAAAGTCTCTTGGAGCATAGCCCTAAACCCAACAGGAAGTCAGCCATTTTGAACTTCCTCCCAGATTTTTGTGCAGTTTTTGACATTTTCAGGCCTCATACTTTAACGAACTCCTCCTACAGTTTTAATCTGATCATCTTCAAATTTGGTGAGTGTAATCTTAAGGCCTTTGCGACGTTAAATTGCGAAGATCTTGAGTTTTCGTCGAAGGGCGGGTCCTCGGCGGCCTGACAAATTTTGATGTTTCGCCATGAAACAGGAAGTTGCTGTAACTCAGGCATGGAATGTCCAATCTGCCCCAAACTTCATACGTTTGATAAGAGTTCTGTCCTGAACACATGACCATGCTCATATTCAGTTATAGTCATAGCGCCATCTGCTGGCAACAGGAAGTGACATGTTTAACACTGTTATGGACTCCTAATAACATATAAAAAAGTGCCAGCAAGTGCTAAACATGCTAACAACATACTAGAAGCATGCTAAAACATGCTAGCAAACTCTTAGCTAAGTGCTAAAGCATGCTATTATTGCAATTAAATAGGAATTTGCTGTAACTCAGGCATGGAATGTCCAATCTGCCCCAAACTTCACACTTTTGATAAGCGTTCTGTCCTGAACATATCTACATGAGAATATTCAGTTATAGTAATAGCGCCACCTACTGGTAACAGGAAGTGTCATGTTTAACACGTTGATGCCATTCTAGCAACATGTTAAAAATGCCATTGACTTCTAAACATGCTAGAAACATGTTAAAACATACTAGCAATACTTAGCTAAGTGCTAAAGCATGCTAATTCAATGAAACAGGATGTTGTTGTTACTCAAGAAGGCAATGTCCAATCTGCGCCAAACTTCACACTTTTAATAAACGTTCTGTCCTGAACACATGACCATGCTCATATTCAGTTATAGTCATAGCGCCACCTGCTGGCAACAGGAAGTGACATGTTTAACACTGTTCTTGACTCCTAATAACATATAAAAAAGTGCCAGCAAGTGCTAAACATGCTAACAACATACTAGAAGCATGCTAAAACATGCTAGCAAACTCTTAGCTAAGTGCTAAAGCATGCTATTATTGCAATTAAATAGGAATTTGCTGTAACTCAGGCATGGAATGTCCAATCTGCCCCAAACTTCACACTTTTGATAAGCGTTCTGTCCTGAACATATCTACATGAGAATATTCAGTTATAGTAATAGCGCCACCTACTGGTAACAGGAAGTGTCATGTTTAACACGTTGATGCCATTCTAGCAACATGTTAAAAATGCCATTGACTTCTAAACATGCTAGAAACATGTTAAAACATACTAGCAATACTTAGCTAAGTGCTAAAGCATGCTAATTCAATGAAACAGGACTTTGTTGTTACTCAAGAAGGCAATGTACAATCTACCCCAAACGTCACACGTTTGATAAGAGTTATCTCTTGAACACATGTCCATGCTCATATTTAGTTATAGTCATAGCGCCACCTGCTGGCAACAGGAAGTGACGTTTAACACTGTTCTTGACTCCTAATAACATATAAAAAAATGCCAGTAGGTGCTAAACATCCTACCAACATACTATAGACATGCTAAAACATACTAGCAAACACTTAGCTAAGTGCTAAAGAATGATATTACTGCAATTAAATATGAATTTGCTGTAACTCAGGCATGGAATGTCCAATCTGCCCCAAACTTCACACTTTTGATAAGCGTTCTGTCCTGAACACATGACCATGCTTATATTCAGTTACAGTCATAGCGCCACCTGCTGGCAACAGGAAGTGACATGTTTAACACTGTTATGGACTCCTAATAACATATAAAAAAGTGCCAGCAAGTGTTAAACATGCTAACAACATACTAGAAACATGCTAAAACATGCTAGCAAACTCTTAGCCAAGTGCTAAAGCATGCTATTATTGCAATTAAATAGGAATTTGCTGTAACTCAGGCATGGAATGTCCAATCTGCCCCAAACTTCACACTTTTGATAAGAGTCATGGCCTGAACACATCTACATGAGAATGTTCAATTATAGTAATAGCGCCACCAACTGGCAACAGGAAGTGACATGTTTAACACGTTGATGCCGTTCTAGCAACATGTTAAAAATGCCATTGAGTTCTAAACATGCTAGAAACATGTTAAAACATGCTAACAATGCTTAGCTAAGTGCTAAAGCATGCTAATTCAATGAAACATGACTTTGTTGTTACTCAAGAAGGCAATGTCCAATTTGCACCAAACTTCACACGTTTGATAAGAGTTCTGTCCTGAACACACATCCAAGCTCATATTCAGTTATAGTCATAACGCCACCTACTGGCAACAGAAACTGACATGGTTAACACAGTAATGCAGTACTAACCACATAATTATTGTGTACTAAGCATGCTAGAAACACACTAAACATGCTAGCAACACTTAGCTGAGTCATGAAGCATGCTATTATCACCATTATACAAAACATTTTGTAACTGACTTTGACATACTCTTACTATATATACCTCCTTAAATGTACATTTCCCAACCATGCTCTGTCTTCCTAAAGCCACCGAGTGTTGATGGCACGGGTGCGAGGGCCCTTTCATCGCTGCTTGCAGCTTTAATTATTATTATTATTATATTATTCTTCTCCGCATTGAATTGCATTTTTGAGGGCCTAAACATGCTCGAAAACTCACGAAACTTTGCACACGCGTCAGAACTGGCGAAAATTTACATCTGATATAGGTTTCAGAATTGGACGGGGCAAAATGGCTCGATAGCGCCACCTATAAAAGTTCAACGGAGTGCGCCTCCCGCATCGTTCCACGTACGTGCACGAAATTCGGTACATACATGTAATTACCTAATACCTACAAAAAAGTCTCTTGGAGCGTAGCCCTAAACACAACAGGAAGTCAGCCATTTTGAACTTCCTCTCAGATTTTTGTGCAGTTTTTGCCATTTTCAGGCCTCGTACTTTAACGAACTCCTCCTACAGTTTTAATCTGATCATCTTCAAATTTGGTGAGTGTAATCTTCAGGCCTTTGCGACGTTAAATTGCGAAGATCTTGAGTTTTCGTCGAAGTGCGGGTCCTCGGCGGCCTGACAAATTTCGATGTTTCGCCATGAAACAGGAAGTTGCTGTAACTCAGGCATGGAATGTCCAATCTGCCCCAAACTTCACACTTTTGATAAGAGTTCTGTCCTGAACACATGACCATGCTCATATTCAGTTATAGTCATAGCGCCACCTGCTGGCAACAGGAAGTGACATGTTTAACACTGTTATGGACTCCTAATAACATATAAAAAAGTGCCAGCAAGTGCTAAACATGCTAACAACATACTAGAAGCATGCTAAAACATGCTAGCAAACTCTTAGCTAAGTGCTAAAGCATGCTATTATTGCAATTAAATAGGAATTTGCTGTAACTCAGGCATGGAATGTCCAATCTGCCCCAAACTTCACACTTTTGATAAGCGTTCTGTCCTGAACACATCTACATGAGAATATTCAGTTATAGTAATAGCGCCACCTACTGGTAACAGGAAGTGTCATGTTTAACACGTTGATGCCATTCTAGCAACATGTTAAAAATGCCATTGACTTCTAAACATGCTAGAAACATGTTAAAACATGCTAGCAATACTTAGCTAAGTGCTAAAGCATGCTAATTCAATGAAACAGGATGTTGTTGTTACTCAAGAAGGCAATGTCCAATCTGCACCAAACTTCACACTTTTGATAAGCGTTCTGTCCTGAACACATGACCATGCTTATATTCAGTTACAGTCATAGCGCCACCTGCTGGCAACAGGAAGTGACATGTTTAACACTGTTATGGACTCCTAATAACATATAAAAAAGTGCCAGCAAGTGTTAAACATGCTAACAACATACTACAAACATGCTAAAACATGCTAGCAAACTCTTAGCTAAGTGCTAAAGCATGCTATTATTGCAATTAAATAGGAATTTGCTGTAACTCAGGCATGGAATGTCCAATCTGCCCCAAACTTCACACGTTTGATAAGAATCATGGCCTGAACACATGTCTATGCTCAAATTTAGTTATAGTAATAGCGCCACCTACTGGCACCAGGAAGTGACATGTTTAACACGTTGATGCCGTTCTAGCAACATGTTAAAAATGCCATTGAGTTCTAAACATGCTAGAAACATGTTAAAACATGCTAGCAATACTTAGCTAAATGCTAAAGCATGCTAATTCAATGAAACAGGACTTTGTTGTTACTCAAGAAGGCAATGTACAATCTACCCCAAACTTCACACGTTTGATAAGAGTTATCTCTTGAACACATGTCCATGCTCATATTTAGTTATAGTCATAGCGCCACCTGCTGGCAACAGGAAGTGACGTTTAACACTGTTCTTGACTCCTAATAACATATAAAAAAATGCCAGTAGGTGCTAAACATCCTACCAACATACTAGAGACATGCTGAAACATACTAGCAAACACTTAGCTAAGTGCTAAAGAATGATATTACTGCAATTAAATATGAATTTGCTGTAACTCAGGCATGGAATGTCCAATCTGCCCCAAACTTCACACTTTTGATAAGCGTTCTGTCCTGAACACATGACCATGCTTATATTCAGTTACAGTCATAGCGCCACCTGCTGGCAACAGGAAGTGACATGTTTAACACTGTTATGGACTCCTAATAACATATAAAAAAGTGCCAGCAAGTGTTAAACATGCTAACAACATACTAGAAACATGCTAAAACATGCTAGCAAACTCTTAGCCAAGTGCTAACGCATGCTATTATTGCAATTAAATAGGAATTTGCTGTAACTCAGGCATGGAATGTCCAATCTGCCCCAAACTTCACACTTTTGATAAGAGTCATGGCCTGAACACATCTACATGAGAATGTTCAGTTATAGTAATAGCGCCACCTACTGGCAACAGGAAGTGACATGTTTAACACGTTGATGCCGTTCTAGCAACATGTTAAAAATGCCATTGAGTTCTAAACATGCTAGAAACATGTTAAAACATGCTAACAATGCTTAGGTACGTGCTAAAGAATGCTAATTCAATGAAACATGACTTTGTTGTTACTCAAGAAGGCAATGTCCAATTTGCACCAAACTTCACACGTTTGATAAGAGTTCTGTCCTGAACACACATCCATGCTCATATTCAGTTATAGTCATAACGCAACCTACTGGCAACAGAAACTGACATGGTTAACACAGTAATGCAGTACTAACCACATAATAATTGTGTACTAAGCATGCTAGAAACAGACTAAACATGCTAGCAACACTTAGCTGAGTCATGAAGCATGCTATTATCACCATTATACAAAACATTTTGTAACTGACTTTGACATACTCTTACTATATATACCTCCTTAAATGTACATTTCCCAACCATGCTCTGTCTTCCTAAAGCCACCGAGTGTTGATGGCACGGGTGCGAGGGCCCTTTCATCGCTGCTTGCAGCTTTAATTTGAAAGTTATATTCAACTGTCTAAAAACAAAACGGTTCACAAACTGTCTAAATATGTTTACCATGGTCCATTTCTGTATATAATAAAGAGGATAAACTTTATATAATCACATCTTAGTAAGATGTCAACTTTTGCATGCTTTATTTATTTTTATTTTTTTTTTAGATATTTGAATAAGTTGAAACATAATAATTGCGTTTAAAAGTGTAATTCGGCTTTTTCTCTCTCTCACTGGTGCTCTATGAATTCTGGGGTAGGCAATGCCACAAAGGATCCATCTGTTGTATCCTTCATTTCATGGGAAACTAAGATGGAGGCCACATTTAAAGTCTGCGTGAACCGGAAGTTGCAAACGACTTTTCTCCAGTGTTGTGACGTATTTCCCAGTGAAACGGAATATTGAACAGAGGGCAGGGTTTTACTCTAGCGCTCCTCCTCTCCATCTCTCGCTCATAGCAGACTGACGGTTTGAGGGGAGTGGTTAAACGTTTCCCAACCCAAGCCGTCAAACCTACGTCATCAGCCAGGAAGTAACTTTTCAGACTTTGATTAAAGATTACGACGGCAAACAATTGTTTGTATTAACTTGCACAGATTAATTTTTCACCACAAGACTAGTAATATGCGCTAACAAAGTAAATAGGGTCAATTTCGATTTCAGTTTGACTTTAAAGGAGACTTTGTTGCGCCACGGGGACGCAATCTGCCTTCGAATACACTCTTCAAAGGATGCAGCCTCTAAATTGGGATGCAGCAATCAAGTAATTTTTAGCGCAATTTTCCACCGGACAAAATTGCGATTGTTAACTCATGATTTCTGTTCTGTCTGTGCGCACCAATCTTGCACTTCTATCTACTCCTCAACCAGACCACCTAGAGACTTCGGGTTTTCGGCAGTATGTTAAAAGGGGGGTGAAATGCTCATTTTCACTCAATCTCCTGTTAATCTTGAGTACATATAGAGTAATATTGCATCCTTCATATCTCCAAAAAGTCTTTTGTTTTATTATATTTTTAATTGAAAGATTGGCTGTACCGAGTCTTTCCGGAAAAAAACGAGCGGCTGGGGGCGGGCCGTGTGGGCGAAGCTAAAGCTGTGCTAACGCGCCGAGCTAACAACACACAGTTGCAACTCGCCGTTCCAACGCACGACCGCGAACCTTTATCATTGCGACTGCTCGATCCTTAAGCATTAGACGATCTGGGCTTTGTTTATAAAACAATCATCGTCGAAATGCAGGGAACAACAGTCTTGCACAACTCCGTTTATGCTCAGGAAAACAAACTCCATCCACGGGTGCCTTAACGCTGGGTTCTTTGGGAATCTGTGCAGGGTTGTCTTGCCCTGGCAACCAAAAACACACTTCTTTGGTGACACTGACTTCCCAAAAGCCGGGCAGGGTGCTTTGATGGCGAACTGCTTTCACTCTCTTGCTCTGTTTTACGAGTGCGCGCGCGCCCGCGATCTTACCGGAGAAGTGCCCTTAGGACCCATATAAGGAAATTCCGCCCTCTCTTACGTCAGACAGAGCCATACTCGAAAAAAACTCTCCGAAACTTGTGACAAACCGGAAGGACAATTTTTGGAACAAAAATACTCCTTCAAACGTACAACTTAACTTTTGACACTTTGACCATGTTTAGCATGGGAATCCAACTCTTTAACAGTGTAAAAAACTCAGTATGCATGAAACAGTAATTCACCCCCCCCCCTTTAAGGAAGGTCTAATCTCGGGAACGCACAAAAAAAATCCAGGAAAAGATTTACTATCTCTTAGTGTTGTGATCCCATGACGTGAGAAAATTGCGCTAAAACACTCACTGAGTTTTTATTACTTGTTTACTTCTTATTGTGCTTGACAACACTTTTTAACATCCTGTATATTCCAAATTCGCAATCGCCTTCTGAGAGAGGCAGCTTTCCATGTGCTCATTTTGGCAGTGTGCCAGTCAGTACAAGCACCGTGTTCCTTTTCAGGATATAATGAGCTTTTTATAGCCCACTAAGGGCTGTTGAATGCTTGAATCTGATTGGTTGACGAACGTTCAAAGGTATGCAATTATTTTCAGGGAAACGCACGGCTAAAGTAGTTCCAGGCAGGTCTTTCTAGACCGCATTACAGTTCCATATCACCTCGCCAGATGATTTCATTATTTCAAAGGTCTTTACAGCCGACAACAGCAAAAGAACCAAAACGCACAACGACACTGACCAAGCAAATAAATATAAAGAAATACAAAAAATTAAATAAAAAATTATTTCCATGTTTTTTGCCACAAAATTACGTTTTATTGTGTACGGAAAGAACATGCTCTCTTCCTCCCGCTCTCACTCTCTCTCCACTCAAACGCACACACATACAGTACGGACACACACGCGCACAGAAACGTGTTGTCAGCGCTGCTCTGATGATTTGAACGGTAAAATAGTTTAACAACTTAAAAGCTACATGACATTTCTCACTAGCGAGGTAATAACAGTGCTGCCCCCCCCCTCCTCTCTCTCTCTCTCTCTCTCTCTCTCTCTCTCTCTCTAATAGCTGCATTTGTCTGCTATCAGTGGCTGAAGTCTCAGTTACTAGCTCTAAAATGATGTTTTGGAATTAGCCATGGAGGCTTGTGATTAGATGCGTAATAAATTAGTACTACACTCAACAGTGTTTTAAAAACAAAAACCTGGCAAATATCTTGAACTATATCATCTGAACAATGTTTCGAGGTTTGGTAACCGTAGTATAAGCGCCCCATCATCAATTATTCCTCATACAACTCTTTTTAACATCAAACACGTCCTGTTCCTTTATATTCTCATTCATGCGCTTTATTACTCTGAAGTGTCAATAGTGCTTTGATACACCTTGCATACCGCTATACTTGATATTGCAAAATCTCTAATGATAGACATTTTATGCTGTGGTTACATCAACATACTGGCCAGTCCTATTTAAAACTTAGCAAACTGGCAGCTCCAGTTAAGATTTCTCTTAATTAAAAAAAGGAATGTAGGCTATACCTGTATGATATTACGCTGTACCCACATTGGAGTGGTTTGGAAAATGGATGGATGATTCTGTGGGCACCATCTTCTGGTAAGATGCGGGAATCCATTCCCCCATTATGGTTATTCTCTAGCCGTTGAGTTTACTTTAGTTGTACATTCATTATTGTTGTGCATTATGGGATTGAATGAGTGCACTCAATAAACTCCACTATGGTTTTGGACGCCACTACAAATGGCTGACGCCTATTTGAGAGTGTAAGCGGTGATTTCGGACACAGCAGAATTAAAGGGGGATTGTCAAAAATTAATGGGGAATTGTGTCAAAAATGTCACCAAAATAAATTAATACAAATGACCACAAAATTCATGATATGATTGCAAAAAAAGTATTGTATGAGAGCTTATTTTTTTATATTGTAACATGAAATAACTAAGCAATATCACAGGAGCAAGAGAGCTGTTTTCACAAATATGAGCATGATTGAAAACGTGATATTGATTTTATACAAACACTTAAACAAAATTTTATTTTCAAAACATTAATCTCAACATTATTTATGTAGTTCAATTCAGTTGTACCAATTCAGATTAAACTCCTGTGCCACCTCTGCAGTACAAAGATGCAGTTTGTTGTTAGTGATTTAATTTGATTGGTAACAGCTTTATATAGTGTCTTATTATTCTAATTGTGTTTATTGATTAAATATAAAACATTTCTTAGGCAGTAAATGTGGATCTTTTCAATTAATTTAAGGAGTCTAGTCTTGGTCTTGACTCAGTCTCAAACCTTCAAAGTCTTAGGGCCAATCTCATTTCTCTGTCTTACCCCTTCCCCTTCCCCTTCCCCTTCCCCTTCCCCTTCCCCTTCCCCTACCCCTTCCCCTACCCCTTTGTCTGCGTCTTCCCCTTGCCCCTCGATACCGAGTGAAGGGGGGTAGGGGGAAGAACGTTTCTCTAAGAAATGAGACACCACTCGATTACCGTTTGCGTCATCTTCCCTTTCCGCTAGCTGGCTGCTGCTACGTCAACAGAGGCGATACGCGTTGACATAAACAAACGAAGATGCTGTCGTCTCGGGTTGTGATATCGATTGCCTGGTCTCTCTTTATCTTTGCACGCTTGTGTTCTATCAGTCAAAGACATTGTTTCATTAACGGCGGCGCCGGCGACACCATAGCTAAGCAAAACATTAGTAAACGGCAAATAGCGCATAGCTGCAAGTTAGCGGTTAACTAGCGATTCAAAACAAAAACATTACAATTAAAACCGCTGGAACATTTTATTAAAAGTATCATAAAACACGAGTGTCATTAAACTGCTGAAAATAGTTACATTTGTGCGACTCACTTCTGAGAAATTCCTACCCCTCTCTTTCAAGTGTGGTCCTCCGCAAACTTCGTTTCAAGGGCTATGTAGCCCTACGCCTTGGCCCTAGCCCTTAGTCAAAATGAGAATTGGGACGCCACTTCCCCTCACATGAACGCGCAAAAACGAGGGGAAGGGGTAAGAGTAAGGGGTAAGACAGAGAAATGAGACGCAGCCTTAGTCTTGTCTTGGTCTTAACACACCCTGGTCTTGGTCTTGGTCTCTTGACTACGACAGTATGAACACGAATGTAAATACTATATTTGCCATGTTGAAATAGTCATTTGATCAAGGACATCAGCAGCTGTTCTAGTCAGTTATAATCCATCAGATACACACTTCAGAATTCCACCTGAAGCTGAAGGTCATCAGGGTATTTTTTGCCTGCTAAATAGAATACTGTTAATTTGACATAAAGCTTTTGGCATAATATATTGTAGGGAAGTAGGCATATTCAGAAGCAGGGTAATGGGTTAATGACACTAATGTGCGCTTCAAGTGGAGTCAGAAATATTGTAATTATGACTGCCAAGTACATGAATGACAAATGATGAAGTCGTATTTAATTGTGGGAAACTCTAAGTTGCCAAGTTGTGACATTGGAGGGTGTGTCGATTTGACACTGCGGAAACAATGATCTATAATATAGATACTATCATATAATGCATTTATAATCCACACATAGAAGTCAGTGAGTCGACAGCAAGTCCGTAGTGAATTATAATGAATGATTTTGGAAGATGTTTTTATATTACACGCTGTATTTTAAAGACTTAAATCTTGTTTAAGTCATGTTTCATGTACAGAACAGCTTAAACAAAAAGTTAATCACTCGACTTTCTGTATTTTATGTAAAAAGCATTTTGTTTTGATAGTTTAATAAAATATTTTAATCATTTTGAATTCAGATGTAGTTATATGGGTTATTGTTCACAATATATTTCTTTTGATTTGTTTAGACTACTTTTGTATTACAAAATGTGTAACATGTCGTATAATGACAAATTTGGAGGAAGAGTGCAAGGTTCCCAGCAGGTGTACTAAAAAGCAGCATAATTTCATTACACATCTGAGAACTATCAAGAGAGCTGCAAAATAAAAGACATGACACTTACTGAAAAAAAAACAATGAACAAAACTATTCAAAAGTCTTCACACTGACCAAAATTAGTAGCCTGTGTTGTGAACTTAGAATCGAAAGACCAGGAGACTTGGTTGTTTCTTCAGCAGGATTCTTTATTGAGAACACGAGCTGTCGTTAGCTGCAGTCACCAAGTCTGACGTGAATGTTCTCTTACAGTTTATATACATTTAGGGGCAGAAACCAAAAAGACAGGTTTAGGAACCGGTTCTAGACTGGGAGCAGTGCCCACCCTAATCCACTCAGCATATCTATTCAAACACTGTGACCCGAGTACAGGACTGGCTGGACTTTCTTGCTAAAACACAAACTCCAAGAGTTTCAGTAAAACAGGACTGACCAGAGTCGTTTGCTAGAAAACTCTGATAATCATAATTTATACCTAACCTTAACATGCTAAATTCAATGTAAACCTAAATTAAACATTTTAATAAATCTGGATTCCCACACTTGCCCCTTTGAGAGTCTAAAAAACTCTCACAAAATACACATTTATACACTTAAAAGTTAATTCTTGTAACTTGTGTAAGTTACAGGCACATAGCAAGTTCTGTGTTGTTCATCTGTAATTGCATGCTGACACAGAAACAAAACATGCAATTAGGGTCCGTGAAGTTCTTACGGGTAATATTCTTTTATGGTTGGACCAGTCATTTTCTCGTGCGAGGCGTGAGTCATTTGTTGAATGAAACACTTGATTCTGTGGAAGCATACGTAGAATGCCAGTAGGAGAAATAACAGCAGCATTGCTATTTCTTTAATCCACAGCCAGGGTTTACCTATCAAGTTTCCGAACCATGAAGAATTGTCTTCAGTCATCTGGTGTAATTTTGTTGAAAGATCAAGAATGTCTTGTTGGATTTTGTTCAAATTCTCTGTTGGATCCATTAACCGGGTGCATCACTCAGGTACACCATACGAAAGGATTAATGTTCCAAGAGTTCTTGACCACCACGTTTGAACACAAGTGAGTCCTGGAATGCAGCCATCTTTGTTGATAGAAGGAGCTGAATTTTGTAGCTGTGGAGAGCTTGGGGTGAAGTGTGTATTTTCTCTAATAGCTGGTAGAACATAAACCAGGGTGCACCTGCCGTTGAATTGGCTGGGTAGGATGCTGTAGACAGAGATAGGGGGTGCAACCCATGGGATTCCGGCTCCTACTGAAGGTGCATGTGGCATGCAAACGTTCTTTCCAGCGAACAAGGACATATTCATCAGCTCTAAGAAGATGTTTCTGGGGTCCACACTTTGTGCGATGTCCATGATGGTTAGTAGTAGTACGACAATCTTGATCATGATGAGGGATGACTGAAGTTCCCGTAGGTGAGTCTGCGTTTTTTTTTTGTTTTTTTTCTGTGTTGGTTGTAGTCTCTGCAGTTGGTCTAGTTGTTTTCTGGAGGTTGGTTCTTCATATGCGGGTGTGTAGGTCAGTGCATATGGTTAAAAACAAACAAACAAAGAACAACTGCAACAGACCAGTATTCATTGTAAAGACTACAAACATTAGGGTTGTATCCTCGGTTTAGTCTAAGTCTGCTAATTGTGGTTCCTTCTTTCCCTATTTCTTAATTCATGAGACACCTAAAAGGAACAGTGAGGTGAGGATGGACTACATGGGGAAAAGCCTATGAGGTTGTCTTCACCCTGGATTGGCCCCCGACGCCTGTTGCGTCAGTTCTTTCCAGGGCCCTCACTGAACCGTGTACTATTCTGTCCCTGTTTTGTGTACACACTGTACAGTGTGTGAGAAAATTGGCACATTTTCATTCTCCAGTGAAACATCAGTCTTAATAGACATCATATAGAGCATGGATGTCTGATTGTAGTGTTCTGCAGTGTAACATTTATGGCTGTGAGTTTTCTGAATGTCCCCCAAACAAAAGCTGTGACAGTCACTTTCCTTTTGTTCTATTAAACAAAAAAATAAGTCTTTCATCTTTGTTGTGAGTTACTGGGGAAATTAAGCACTCACAGCCTAAATGGTTAACACCGTATCAAGTTGCCCCACAAGTTTAACGAGGAGGGGAGGGGCTGCTTTAAAGTAGCAAACAAATGTAGTAAGAGCTGCATAACATTGTTAACTTGTCTTAAGTTACTTAGTTTTTTTCTACATTCTTTTCCAAAATGTCCGTGCTTGCCACAGTAAGAACAACTGGCTTCTCTAGGACTTTTGCGTTTCTTTGGCTTCTCTGAGTTGACCTTAACAGAAACTGCTGCAATTCTGACTCTCTCTTTGACATCAGAATTTCTTTCCCAAATAGCTAAACTTTCTAGGTTACTTCTGAGAGTTCTTTTAGCCCACGTAATATCTAGGAATGGCAAGGCTGTTCTGTACTCAGCTACAAGACCATCTGCCCAAATTCGGATTAGAGCTCCTTTGTCAGCTAACACACTTTCGGAATCATCCACTATTCCACTGTACGTTACCGCTACCTGACAGAACCTCTCTGTATATTCACTCACAGTTTCTTCTTTCTCTTGTACACAGCTAGTAACTTTTGACCAATCGATTTTCGGTCCTAAGATATTCTTTAGGATTTTCAAAACACCTTCTCTCAAATCGCCTTTACTGACAGGTTGCAGTTCGGAAGTAACAGCAGACTCAAAAATTTTGAATTCAGATTCAGTTAGAATTTGTGACATCAGCTGTGTAACTTCCGGCAACGACATGTCGTAAAGATGCATTTTACTGAACAATGCTCTCCTAAACTCAGAAAAATTTCTTTGCACTGTTGGCAAACTTTCAGCAATTCTCTCTATATCTTTCGGACGTAAAGATGTTTTGACTGCTTGTGGCTGCAATATGGGGGTTGCAAATGGAACTGTATCAACACCTTTTCCCTGAGGCTTTTGTCTAGCTACGCACACTTCAACTGCATTTACATCTGCATTGACATTGTCCTCTATACTATCAAAAGACTGTAAATCAGGATAGCTTTCATCTGACTGTTGGTCTTCTAAATCACATTTGGTTGAGGCTTTGTTATGGCCAACCTTTGTCTTGAGACAGGACATGTGAGCCTGCAATTGTTTGTTCTGATCGTTTAACGTAGCAATACAACGAGCTTGTTCTTGTGCAATGGATAAGCTAAATTCTCGGTGACAACAGATGATGCCTTTCAGATTTTTCTTCCTGATACCTGCACCCAACACTTTCTTGCAATCTTCAATTGACCACACTTTCTCTGGATCAATGCCAAATTTATTTGTTAAATTCAATCTGACTGGCTCAGTCACGATGGAGTCCATGTGCTCTGATAACAAAGACTTGAATTCACTATCTGTCCAAAATGGTGTAATCTGTCTAGTACTTTTCTTAAACATTTTGTGAATTTCTGTTCCCACAAAACATTAAAACTTCTCTCTACTGTCTACAATAGAGGGTACACTTGTTAACACAGCTTAACTATTGTTAACTTTCCAAATGACCAACACTTCACACTTAACCTCCCTGCCTACAAAAAAACAGAGGATAAACCAAAATAACTAGCACGTAAAGCTAATTCTTCTCTGCCTAAAGCAAAGGATACACAATATTAACCTGTAATGTTAATCTTCCCTGACGGGCAGAGGGTATCTTTCATCTCTAAACAAAACTTTTTTTAGAGGATAACTTAGTTAACAAAACCCTGCAGCTGTCTGTTAACTCTTCTCTGAACGGCACAGAGGATAAACACATATACTGGTCTGTAGCGGTTCTTTGAATGGAGGAGTGAAACTCACCAACCCTTGGTTGTAAAGGAAGATTCAGTCTGGAACTCAGTCAGGCTTTGAGATCTTTGAGCTTGAAGTTTCAATCTGGAGGAAGCTGGAAAGATTCAGTCTGGTAATCTTTGTTTAGCTGGAAGTTTCGCTCTGGATTCCAAAAGATGCAGTCTGGAAAGCAGATCTTTTGTTGAGCTTGCTGTTTCAATCTGGATTCAGGTCTTTGAGCTTGAAGTTCTTTGAGTTTCCTTTTTCTCCATCCGGGTTCACGGCACCAAGTTGTTGTGAACTTAGAATCGAAAGACCAGGAGACTTGGTTGTTTCTTCAGCAGGATTCTTTATTGAGAACACGAGCTGTCGTTAGCTGCAGTCACCAAGTCTGACGTGAATGTTCTCTTACAGTTTATATACATTTAGGGGCAGAAACCAAAAAGACAGGTTTAGGAACCGGTTCTAGACTGGGAGCAGTGCCCACCCTAATCCACTCAGCATATCTATTCAAACACTGTGACCCGAGTACAGGACTGGCTGGACTTTCTTGCTAAAACACAAACTCCAAGAGTTTCAGTAAAACAGGACTGACCAGAGTCGTTTGCTAGAAAACTCTGATAATCATAATTTATACCTAACCTTAACATGCTAAATTCAATGTAAACCTAAATTAAACATTTTAATGAATCTGGATTCCCACACCTGGCAAGCCAGACCTACATCAAGATGTTAGGTCTGGAAACTCACCATAGACGCGGTTTAATCCGAGGGGCGGGATAAACGGCTGTCTTTCAAATTCCCTCTGCACGCAATAGGACAGCGCTTCACCCAACCAGAGCGTTTTCCCAACAGCGGAGCTAACGTTAGTTGATAGATTCAACTTTTGCCATATCTGGCCGGCAAAACGACGAACACATCTTCCTTTTTTTTTATGAATGACTTAAGTGCCGTTCTTTGCTCTTTTCTCAAAGAAAAACTTAACTTCAAGTCCTCCAGAGTCGCGTCCAAAGCCGATTCGAAAGACTGTTCTCCAGCAGCCGTCATTCTTTGTTTTCAAGTGGCAGGTAACCGTCGCAACTCTGTCGTCATATGTTTAACCCGCCCCGCCTACTCTATACGCGACGTGATTGGCCTGACCCAATTTAGGTTTTTGCAGCTCGAAAGTCTATGGAGAGTTTCTAGACTACCCTGGCTGCAAAATACATTTTGCTGCCGCTAGGGTGCGTCTAGATTTCTAGGCTACAAAATTAGCACAGTTAGCAATTTTCACTCTTTGTATCTCTCCGGAACTTTCCAACATTAAAATCAGTGGTTACCCTTTATTTCGATAGTCCACTAAGTAACCTTGCAAGTACAAGTAATTGTATTCTACTAGCCCTAACCTAACAGCATACTGCTCTAATGAGAGTTAAGTTGCTTATAGTCAATCAAATGTCTGTTGGAGGAGCATCAAAATGAAGTGTTAGCATTAAGCAGACAGTCTATTAATACTCTATTGACTGGTCGTTGACATGTAGTTGCAAAGTTACTTATAGTTAGTAGAATGTCTAAAGTGGACTATCGGAAATTAAGTGTAAATATCAGATTATATGCTTTTTAATGTGAATTTAAACAGCATTTCTCTGGTTCCAAAACAACAAGGGCTTTGTAAATGAATAAATTAATCGTCATTAAACTTGAACAGATAAATGTACATTAAATACTAAAGACAATAGACATTTTTTTTCTCACAAATATTGATGAACAGCAAAATGGTGAATCATTTGCATGAACCTTCACTGTAAAAAAAAAGTGTAATTTTACAGGTAATTGTCTGTATTTTTTTACAGAATTTTACCGTTTTGTCATTATACAGCAAATATCTGTAAAATAAAAGGCATTTGCTGTAATTTAAAGTCCCCGTGAACCGGAAGTTGCAAACGACTTTTCTCCAGTGTTATGACGTATTTCCCAGTGAAAAGGAATATTGAACAGAGGGCAGGGTTTTACTCTAGCGCTCCTCCTCTCCATCTCTGCTCATAGCAGACTAACGGTTTGAGGGGAGTGGTTAAGCGTTGCCCAAACCAATTCCTCAAACCTACGTCATCAGAGAAGGTCCTCCAATGCAGAGGGGAGGGGCATTTTCAGATTTTGATTAAAGATTACCATGGTAAAAAATTTTTTTTTAAAATATTTTCTTGCACGGATTAATTGTTCACCACAAGACTAGTAATATGCGCTAACAAAGTAAATAGGGTCAATTTTGATTTCATGGGGACTTTAAAGGTCCATTGTTAAATTTACAGGTAATTGCTTGTATTTTGGTTTTACAGCAATTTTACGTTTTTTAAAAGGAACTTGTCTGTATTTTTACAGAGTTATGTGTAATTTTACAGAAATTATTAAGTCATATTTTACAGATTTTTTTCTGTGAAATTAGAAAACAAAGAAAAGAAGGTATAACTGCGGAAATCAGCATCTATTCAATATGTTTTCCTTACAGATTATTAAGCATGTGGAGGTTAAAGTGAGTTTTTTTTAAGGTTAAATAAAAGTATTTGTACCATAGACTGTGATTTGTACATACAGTACCCTACATAGGCTACAGTAGGCCTGAATTATTTTTTATTTCACATTTTATTTTATACTCATTTTGATCATTATTTCATTGTCTTATTCTCCCATAATTTCATGTATATTTTATGAATATTTTTCCAAATCTCCGTTGCTTCACATTTAGGGCTTTGTGTGTGTGTGTCTCTGTGTGTGTGTGTGTGTGTGTGTGTGTGTGTTTGAGTGCTCGCGCGATGACGCAGATTCAAATTCACTGTTTACTCCCGCCCACAACGGTTAACGTTAGCTGATCAGTCGAGTTTGGGCAAGCGGGAGATTTGAATTCAGTCTACTCTCGTGAAGTGGATTGTGAGATCAACAGTGGTTCAAAGCAATCGTATTCGTCAAGAGCAGAAATAACGCCCTTTCCAGTGAGCCTTGTTCGTCACAGCGAGCGGACATCATGCCAACGGATCACCGGCTGAGGTAAGAGTCTCATTATATTAAGTTACATGTGAACGATATTTTATATTACATTTGTGTTAAGTTTACAGTTTTCAAGCTAACGTTAGCATTTTTAAATGATGTTCAGTTAACAGGCGAGAGCTGGAGGGCAAAACACTGAAAATGTAGCATGCGTCTTTACATTTTCCATCTGTTTTAAGAAAGATCAGTTGAACCCACACCTCAAAAGACCTAAAGCGAGCTTTCGTAGACGTGTTATACATATCCGTTTACAAGTCCGTTAAATTGTATATAAAATATTCGTTAATACGCGATAGTTGACTACTAATATGAACACAACATGATAAATTGCATATTCTGGCTGCATCTGCTTGCCAACACGTAACGTTAGCTATAGAATGCATACATGTGCATATATTAGGCTTATAAAATAAAAGTTGATAGAATGTTTGTGTTCTGATGAAGAAATGAACTTATCTACATTTTGGATGACCTGGGGTCATCATAGTAGCCTTTTTCATAGGATACTTTTGATCATTGGTTATGAAAATTGCATTGATCCAGATGAACAGAAAGTTACACCCCTAACGTTAGGTGTCTCAGCTCAAAACTTCACTGTTAGCCTTTCCTGCTCAGCTTCCAGATCATAGTCGTTTGAGGTTTTGCATTGTCCCAGTGGAACATATTCTGACATGTGTAAATGTTACTGAGTTGTTAAAACAATTTTTTTTTTTTTTTTTTTTTTGTGATTTCAGGTCAAGTGGAAAGCAGAATGATCATGACAAACAAGGTATGGGAAGAAGTAATTTAAAATATTGTAATGGCTGAGTGATCTGATTCCATATGATTGCACTAAACGTGGCAGAACATTTCATTTGTTTTATACTGTATTTTCCCATGTGAATATTCATTTGATCCTTGTGAGGCCACTGTAGCTGCACAAGGTTTGGTTTTACTACAGTAAGACCACGATTGTGTTAGATTCCACCCATCTATTTTTTTATTTATTTTTTGTAGTGTAACTAGGCTCTGTCATTTAGAAACATGACTTTTCCTATCACTTAATGACACATATCTCTACCTTTCATTCCAGCCAGAGGATCTGACGGTTGCTGCTCGCATCTCAGCCTACCTGATGGAAGATTCTTGCTGGATGAATGACTTTCACCTTCAGCTCAACCTTGCCAAGACAACTGCTTATGGTTTCAGCCAAACCATCCTTGCTGTGTGATCCTGCTGATTTGCCTTATACAACACCAGAAAGATCCGGCCCTTCCTATCAGAGCCACACAACTCCTTGTCTAAGCTCTTGTTCTATCCAGACTGGACTATTGTAATGCTCTCCTGGCAGGCCTTCCAGCATCAGTCAAACCTCTGCAACTGATCCAGATGCTGCAGCAAGACCTAAACTCACTGCTTCAGATCTGTGTGTCTCCAGAAGATTGTGTTCTGCAAGTGAACAGCGCCTTGTGGTGCCATCATCCCAAAGAGACACAAAATCACTTTCACTGACCTTTACCTGGACTGTTCCCTGCTGGTGGGATGACCTGCCCAACTCAACACATTTTCAAGAAACTGCTAAAGATCCATCTTTTCATAAACACTTGACCCAATAATACTAAATCTTTGTTTTAATAAAAAAAATGTGCACTGTTCTACACTAACTGGGACTTGTCACTGCACTTGTTGCTTCTATTGTTCTCTTAATTTTAAGTCACTTTGGATAAAATGTAATTGTAAATGTTTGAAATAAGTTATATTTGAGTATAAAGGCATACAGCAATTGTCTTTTAATGTGGATATTTTTGCATGTTCTAAATGATATACTAAGCCTGTATTTCCTATCATTCACGTATCTTGTTGTTCAGTGTTTGTTTAATGAGTAATACTGTAAATGTGCAGGTATTCCGTACTTGTATGTTTAGATAATTTAACAGAAATTGACTGTACATTTGCTATTATTAAGTACTTAATTAGAGATTGGTCAAAGTTGTGAAACTGGATCTGCAAAAAATTAAAACTGTAAATATACAAACTTTGTATTTGGATTTATGTACTTATTACATTTTTATACAAAACTTCATAGTTATTTTACACAGAAAAACTATATATTAAAAGATAATTACTGTAGATAGACAGAGCATTATTATAAAATAACTCTATAAAACCCTAAATTTACAGTTTAACCTTAAAGTTAAATGTTCTTTTTATGTAATTTGACATCATTTATCTGTTTTTCCACGGTTTAATAAGCCATTATTAACAGTAATGTACTGTAATTTAATTAATTTTGACTGTAAAGTCAATTCTGTATTTTTACGGTTTTTGCCTGTAATTTTGTGAAATGGTTATTTGCTGTAATTTAACAGAACCCGTCTGGAAACTTTGCTGCCAGAGATTTACCGTTTTTTTACGGGATTTTTTTTTACAGTGTTCTTTATGAACAGAATGCAGTGATTAAGCGATTTGTGAAGCTATAACCCTACTTTTTGGAAAAAGAAGCATGTTAAAAGCCACAGCTACCGCACACTATGAAAACAGCTGCACTAATGATGTGCTACTAAGCAGCTCTGCTACTTTTTAGTTAAGTTACTCCTCAACTCTGCACTGTAATAAAACCTGAAAATGAATCTCAGTATAAATGTGTCCAGAAAGACACTTTAATTTTCTGAATATCTTTTAATAAAAATACAATTAAAGTGAAATTATACTGAAAATCAAAAGGGGCAGAAAAATAATATATTGCCCTGGTACAAGGCCATTATTAGTCTCTCACATACCATTTGGCCTGTCTTTTGCTCTGTATCATTTTCTTTTCACAGCATGGTACAATTTAAAAGCGTCGAGCGACAAAAAAACTCTTTAAGAAAAAAAGGCGATCTATTTTTATGGCACGTAAACTTTTTCCCCTCACAAATCTAAACATGGCTCATTAAAATTTGTTATTTCCCCAGAGATCTCCTTAGAAAAATGAGCAAAAAAGCTTCAAATAAATTTCTCATTTCATAAGATAAATGCTTTTTTGAGCATCCTAGGATTTCTTCTCTAATATCAGCATCCTCAAATGTGCTACTTCATCACATCAAATCCAGAGGGAGGACTCTTAAAGCACACGCACACGCACGCACACGCAAACACACACACAAACACAAAAAGCCTGACACATTACTACAACATGCATAAAATTAACTCCTCCTGCGCTTGAATATTTATAGTCTCTACCATCCATTACAGTCATTACAAACATTAAACTTGTTTAAATAATTGACCAACTCAATCCCAACTCACTTGAGGTCTCTGTCACATGACCATTCATTGTTCTATTGTAACACACCTGACTTTAATAGCCGTCTTGAAAGGGACAGATCACCCAAAAAGCTGTTTCGTCCATTCAGTGAAAGTCAATTGTGTCTAACCTCACTGACCCATTTGACCTCACCGACTTTTAATGAATATACAAAAGTTGAGCCTAAGACATTCTTCAAAATATCTCCTTTTGTACTCTGCAGAAGAAATGTCATACAGGTTTGGAAAGACATGAAGGTGATTAAAATGATGAAAGACTTTTTCTTTCTTTCAGGATCTGGATCTGAACTCAAATGCCCTATGCATGCAAAAGCTTTACCACACCAATGGACAACTACTAATAAGTTGCTAAAGAGTGTTGTTTTATCATATCTTGCCAGGACGCCAACTGTGCCAAAATCACTGATATTCCCTCAAACAGACGAACAAAGTGCATGATGCCCCTGAGTACGTGCGCTAACCAGGCCATGAATCTGACAGACATTTTCAATGAAAAACACTTCAGCCCTACATCATCTGAAAATGAGTTTTGTGTCAGAGTGTGACATATCCACTTTAATTTACCACTTCATTACCCATAGCTTAAAAGGACAACAGCGGAAACGATATTTAGCATTTTAACTCACAGGAACGAGCATTAAAGGAGAACTCGGCAACTCTAGCGAACTCTAGTCACTTCTTCGCTGATTTTCCCTTTTGTTGTCGCATGTTTTCCCCACGAGCTCCCCCTACATCTGTGGTGGGGCGTATATTTCACAACACAGTCGTAAAAAACTCACTTGCGGCAGCCTCCTCCCCCTCTCTACCGCTGCTCATGTGCGTTTGTTTTGATCGGAGCAAGCCAACTGTATCGCGTGGAGCTATGTCTACTGAGGTGGGTAATCTGGTAATACATCATAAATGCGTGTGTGTTTATGTCGAATTGCCGTAAAGCAATTTGTGTTTCGCGCTCGTTCTCGTTCTCGCTTTCGCTTCTCACGAGACTTCCAATTTCTATCTTGCCGGGACGGTAGTGAACAAGTTGCAAGGTTGGTTTTCCGCCTGGGAACGCTGGGGGGAGCGGGGAAAGTCACCAATATCACCAGAACAGGTTGTTTAACCATCCAAATGATTTCTAGACAGTTTTATTAAGTTAAAAAAGCTACCAAGTTCTCCTTTAAGGTACTGAAGATGTGTATCCAGCATTGAAAACAGGACAGTCTTTTGGGTCTTTCGGTGTCTGTCTCCACCAGTAAATGAAAATGCTGGCGACAAATCTATACAGAGGCAAAAGACTGAAAGGCTCTGTTCGACAACCTATCAGTCAGTCGTAAAGGAGCGGGCCGTCTTTCTCTCACGCAGTCTCTTCTTTGTCTATTATTCCCTTTTGTGGCTTTGCTTTGTTCTTGCTGTTTGTTCTCCCTGCTTGCATTTGGAATAAAAGTTTTATAACTTATGTCTGTCTGTCTGTAGATCCAATGCAAGAGAAGCAGAAGGGATAGAACTGGGTCAGGATTCACATGTTTCTCATAGAAGGGGGAGATGGGATTGAAGGAGAAATATTGATGGAGATAAGAGGAGGAGAACCAGCTCTGCTCTTGAGTCAGTGACATATGAGTGTAAATGATAGAAACAAATATTTGAAAAACTCTTAGAAATGTATTCATGTTTGTGGTTCTGAAAAATGAAATGAAGAATAAATGTCAATTGGTGTCCTTACACATTCAATACATGTAAGCTTGCGCATCTTTGTTTTCAAAAAAGTTTTTTAATTTATTTTCGAAAAACCATTCTATTAAAAACAACAACATTTTGTTTTCAGGGAGTCGCACCACATATAATTTTACATGCAGTTGTACCCATTATGTTATTGCTAACTAAAGCCATTAAAATGTATTAAATATAAATTTGAAATAAATATAAATATTAGATGTGAAGCTTGAGCTAAAAAAAAAAAAAAAAAACTGAACTGAGAATAAGTTTAAGGTGAAATATTATATTACTAAAACTTAAACTGAAATAAAAATAAATTAAAGCTAAACAGAAATATAAAATAAAATTAAATTCGTAATTATTCGTAAAATAATTAAATTAAAAGTAATTTATTACAATGATCAAACACAAAATTATTAAAATATTATAATGAAAATATAATAAAAGCTAATTCAAAATATTAATAAATATTGTATCCAAATAATACTTACTGCATATTTTATTTTTATGTATTTCTTCTTCTCTGTGATGAACTGTAATAAATCCAAACATTATTCTTGACTCAGGGTTCATTTATCTTCTTCTTTTTTTTTTTTTTTTTTGTGTCACCATTGTTGTGTTTTGTATGCCAGGTATTTTTTGTCTGTGTATCATTGGATGATGCAAGAAAAAAAAAATTGTATTGCAAGATGATGTCACATCTTTCAAAGATGAATCTCAGCAGCTGTTTCACTCTTGTGAAAGATCCATCTACGAAAAGTTATGAATTTGAAGTAGGTTATTGGTAAATCTTAATGCTGAATTGACACTAATATTAAATCTTTATATTCATGCTAAGAGTTTGAGTTTAAGAGAACTTAAAATCAGCCAATTAGCTTATTTTATATTCTAGTTTGTCATAATTTTATTAAATGTATTCATTTGTCACACTTCTGACTTCTGAAATGTACATCAGAAATTTCAATAAGAATATACAAAGTACATATTTGGTGTTATTATGGTGACTTTTTGGGCAAAACTGAAGTTGTTACAATGCCATGTTAAAGACAACTTTATAATGTGAATTCACTGTAAAACAAGAGCAGTAAATTAATATGATGTTAGCATCATTCTGCTGTTGATTCACAGTAATTTGTAAAACAAAACAAAAAACCTAGCAGCTGTAGCAACGGGTATGATTAAAAATATTTAATATATTGTCATATTCATTAATATTAATTCAAAATTGATTGGCAATGTGTTTAATTTGCCCTATCTTAACCCATTCATTCACCAAAAACACAAATGCCTTTAAGAGGCTATAAAATGTCACAATCAGTTGCTGGGTCATTAATTAGTATAATGAATTAACTATACTTGATGTTTATTTGTCTCTGTCATTCACTCTGATAAGCAGTTTAAATCAGTGAATTGACTGAGTTTCAGTGTTTGCCACTGTAGGCTACTGTAAAAAAATATTTTCATGATTTTTTTATTACAACTTTTCACAAATCTTTTGTCAAATTAGCTTAGGTTCACAAACATTGTTCAGATAACATAATACTTTGATATTCTGTTGAATAAACTATTCTCTTTCTTTGTATCAACTCAAATTTTTAGCAAAGTTTTAACAACATTTCTTATATTTTTTTTAAATGTTAATTTCAATACTAATACTTCATTAAAATCTTGTTGACATTAGTTAAAGGGTTAGTTCACCCAAAAATGAAAATTCTGTCAGTAATTACTCACCCTCATGTTGTTCCAACTGCGTAAGACCTTCGTTCATCTTCGGAACACAAATTAAGATATTTTTGATGAAATCTGAGCCATGTCTCACTCCTCCATAGGCTGCTATGTGACCGAAACTTGCTGGCCCAGAAAAGTTATTAAAGAGATCGTTAATATAGTCCAAGTGACTCCAGTAGCTCAATCTTAAGTACATCAAGCGACGAGAATACTTTTTGTGCGCAAAAACAAACAAAAATAACGACTTTATTCCACTATTCATTTCCTTCTCTCTGGACCTTTAGTTGGTTCGCGTAGTGTTTTTGCGCAGCGCGTCCGTGTTACACGTCACCACGTAGGCTCACTATTGGCCGACGCCGGTCATGTGTGTGATGCGTGATGACGTGCAACACAGACGCGCAGCGCAAAAACACTACGAGGCCCAGAGAGAAGGAAATGAAAAGTGGAATAAAGTCGTTATTTTTGTTTGTTTTTGCGCACAAAAAGTATTCTCGTCGCTTGATATACTTAAGATTGAGCCACTGGAGTTACTTGGACTATATTAATGATCTTTTTAATAACTTTTCTGGGCCAGCAAGTTTCGGTCACATAGCAGCCTATGGAGGAGTGAGACATGGTTCAGATTTCATCAAAAATATCTTAATTTGTGTTCCGAAGATGAACGAAGGTCTTACGCGGTTGGAACAACATGAGGGTGAGTAATTACTGACAGAATTTTCATTTTTGGGTGAACTAACCCTTTAATGCACTGTGAGTTAACATGAACAATTAACAGCAAGATTTGTATTAACCAAAAATAAAAATATTAACAAATACAGTTACAAATGTATTGTTCATGTTAGTTAATAATGCATACTGTTAACTAATCCACCTTATTGTAAAGTGTTACCATTTTTATGTACCTGAATAGGCCTACTGTTAGACTTGAAAGCATTGTTCATTTAATTTGTATATTTGTTCTATTGTATTTATCTATGCTTGTAATTTGTTTATTTTCCATGCTTCACTATTCCATTCTAGAATGATTAATGTTGTTCAAAAAGAGATAGCCTATTCATCTAGTGAAACTGTTTTCATATCGCAATCTATATGGCAGAAAAACGAAGCATGACCATTCATTGTACCTTCTGTAAGTCATACATTCGGAAGGTTGGTCTGGACCACTCTTAGCTTTACCTTATCACTGTTGCAGGCAGGGCTTGACATTAACACCCGCCAACCCGCCAAATGCGGGTGGATTTTGCTCGTGGCGGGTAACACAGTCACTCCAACTAGCCACTTTGGCGGGTTGAATAATTGTAGTCTTTTCAAAAGGCATCTGAAATAAGTGTGACACTACGACACTACAACTCCCATAGGGCTGTCAACGAATATTCTAAATTCGAATATATATTCGAATAGTTTTAAAAAACAGAATTTCGAAGGTGAAAATTAATATTCGAATGTGGAAAAACGCCCGCGGTAGCAGAGGCGCGGCTGTCTGCTTTGCGAGTGGGCGCGCTGCCTGAGGGGTCATTTTATTTAACGTTAAACAGAAACATGAAGTGTAGGCTACTGTACTGACTGAATAGATATTGCATGAATAAGGTAGGTTAGATACAGCAGTTTCATGCACTGCAGGCTTCCACTGGTTTGATTATTTACCGTTTCATGTCAAGGAAAAGTTCCATGTTTCCCACAGCACGGCTCGCTCGGAGCATTCAATGTCGATTATATATAGGCTACTGTAAAACTTCAATCAATGTTAATAATATTTGTTTCAATCACTGAATGAAGCCTGCTATATAAGAGTCGCGACCTTAAATGGCTTGCATTAAACTCTTGATCAGCACTCAACATTCGCTTATTGTTGTTGTTCATTTTTAAACTGTTATGCACAGAGCGCGTGACGCCTCATTCGCGCCGCAAGACCTCCAGACGCGCGTAAACGCGTCTTTACACTCGCGCCAGATGCTCTATTCGCGTTTGGTGTTGAGTGTGAGGGCTAGAGAGATGAAGAGTGCCTGCGAGTGAGCGAGCGAGAGTGAGTGAGGTCTGCGGTCTTGGCCATTAGTTGATTTCCTTGTTTTCGTGTAGGTAATACGTTGTCAAATATGTTTAAACTTAAATAAACTACCTATACAAGTAGTTATGTCTCTTTGTATTAATTTGTCCTGTTATTGACGTAATGCACGTCATTGACAAAATGCGCAACCAGATGTTCGAATAGTTCGAATATAAGCTATGTGTTTTTTTTAGAGGGAATATTCGAAGGTCATTTTTGAGCAATTTTGACAGCCCTAATGAATATTGTCGCTAGTGACAGACAACAAAGAACCTGCTGGAGTTATGTCGTTTGCCGGTGGAGCAATGTGGCGACATAATACATAATACATGGTTTTATTTTAAAAAGGAGCTTTACACACAACCTTATCAGAGCTAATGATAATGACCTGTATTGTTATATATTTATGTAGTCTTGATTTGGGTGTATACAGTGGTTTTACATTTAAAAGGGTTGTAAATCTAGTTCAAGTACATTTTAGCACGCCATAGTCAACTTTTATCAGGTAATTTCACAACAACAAAAATGTGGCTAGTAAAAATGCTGTGTGGCTAGTAACTTTGGAAAACCACTAGCCACATTGGCTAGTGAGCAAAAAAGTTAATGTCAAGCCCTGGTTGCAGGTCTATACGAATATAATTCTGAAGTTTTAATACACCCAGACAGTGTTCAATTAGGTTATTTCAAGTGTTTTCATGCAAAGAATAAAATTGTCATTACAATGATTGTTAGATTTTTAATTAGTTATTATATATATTATATTATTAATTTAATTAAAGAGAGCTTTTAAAGGCCAGTGAAAGCATAGGCTACTGTCAGTTAAGACCTATTCGGACGCTAATTGTTTCTCATGGGCTCGTATTTTAAACATTTACAGGGTAAGTCTGTGATTTTAGTCCCGTCCGAATCCATAATATCAGTGTTTTTTCTTACCCAACCCGTGTAAAAATCCCTGGTCAAATTAGTACCTACTGTTTTTTGACAAACAGGTCGTGTGGTAATTTAATTGCCGTCTGAATCCACATCTCTGAGTTTACAAGAAGAGATTCAAAATTCACTGTTTAAATCCTTTTCGATCACTGCCGAGCACCGTATGTAAGATGCTGGAAAGTATTTACAAGAACAATATTTCATCTAAGCTATAATATATCACTAGGCTAGGCTATTATAGGCTATTATAGTTTGGATTATTTTTTATAATATCCCATGAGTCCTAATAAATGCAATTTCAACTATTTCTGAAGTGCTTCTTTTGAACACCGCTTTCTCACATCACGCAGTGAAGCAAGCAGCCCCTGCACGAGAGAATAATTGATTTTCGAGCCATTGATATCAACCAATTCAGCACCATCGTCACGGACAGCACCGGGTAACATAGCACATAAGAAGGTATATCTTAAGCAGCTTCCTAAGGTATGGTTCGGGGAACACGCCTAGCAATGGTATATCTTTAGTTAAGTTATACCTTAAGAGTCTTCGTAGCGTGCTAAGAGACAACATTATTGGGAAACGCAGCCCTGAAATGGCCTTTAAAGTATTACATTACTAGACACACACACACACACACACACTGTAATAATAAAGGCCATTTCAGGTGTTTCAAGTGGTTTCTCCAAATTCAACTGAAAATGAAACTTTTAATGACTTCTGCAGTCTCAAAAGCATCATTAGTACTTAGCAGAACACCCTTTTTGCTGTTATGAACTGCTGCAAACGAGATGTATAACCAGACTCCAGCTTCTGGCAGCGTTTCTGGGGAATCTTAGCCCATTCCTCATGAGCAATGGTCTCCAGTTCAGTAATTGTTCAGTAATTCTTGGGTTTGCGTTAGGGCTGCACGATTTTGAGAAAAAACCTAATTGCGTTTTTTCTGACAAATATTGCGATTGCGGTGCGATTTTCGATTTTTTTGGTTTTATTTATTTTAAAGCTTAAAACTGTACTTTTTATGTAATTTATGTAATAAATATAACCTTATTGTAAAGTGTTACTGATTAGTTATACACCGATTCAGACGTCTCCTGAGTTCACTGTTGGAAAGATCAGTTGTTTTAACCATTCATTAAAATGAATCGGTTCAAAGGAGTCATTAGTTCGCGAATTGGACGTGTCATGCGCGTTGTGTGATTATCCCAGCAGTTAGGACATGGACATCCAAGATTTCTGTCAACACAGAAAACATTTCATCACTGGATATTTTTTTCGTTTAATTAAAGAGTTTTTTTTTTGTCAGTTAAATGTCCGGAACGCTTTTGAGTTCAATTTATTTAGCACAATTCACACCCAGCGGTAATTCAGGGGGAAAAAAAAAATCTCCGAATGATCCACATGAAACTTTGGTCTTCCGACCTTTTACCACCGTGTCGATTTATTTTGTGCGAGGGAGAGAGAGCAAGACAGCGCTTAGTTTGGAGACTGTGAAGTCTTGTTTACTTTCGCCAGGCTCCGAAGAGAGAGAGAGAGAGAGAATGCGCGCGCGCGCGACCGGCTCTCTCTCTGCTCGTTCTGTTAAACATGCGCCCTGTCACTCACAAGCGCAGCAGTTCATCTACATTACTCACCGATCAAATAATACTTTGGCGGGACAAAAATTCACTTTGGCGGGCGCTAAAACAAGTTCAATGCAGAAAATTCATTCGTGAATTTAACTTAGTAGGCTACATGACCATGCACTCGCACAAATGCGACCACATAAAATTTTAACTCGCACATTCTCAAAAAATGGTCGCATATTTCGGCCATTTCTGCGCAGTTACAAGCTTTTTCTATTGGCACAATTCGAGGTAGCCTACACATTGTGTGTTAGCTGCTTTGCTGCTGACAGAAATACGGTGCACTGCATACAACCTTGTAACTTTCCATTGCCATTTCTAATTGGCCAGCAAGCCAGGAACGCGAGATTCGACCATTTTGATTGGCTAATAGGTTTGTCACTCAAATGTCAGAGGTGGGGGAAAAAACCTCAGACTCCTGAGGTTAGGTTATTGCGGGAGTTAAAACCTCAATATCGATGCGATAAAGGTTAATCGTGCAGCCCTAGTTTGCGTGCTGCAACTGCCATCTTCAATTCAGGTCTTCTGCAGCCAAGCATCGGTGGCATTTGAGGTATGCTTGGGATCATTGTCCTGTTGGAAGGCTCTCTGACGGCATGACTTTTTTAGGATTTTTTTTTTTGTAGGATTTCTTGATACTTCAATGAATCCATCTTGCCTTCCACACACTGCAGGTTTCCAGTGCCAGAGGATGCAAAGCAGCCCCAGAGCATCACTGAGCCCCACCATGCTTAACTGTAGGCAACAAAGGAACAACTGAGTAACACACTATTAACATTCCAGTAACTACTATTAACTACTATAACAAGAAACTCTGATTAACAAATTAGTAAGTAATCGAATGAATTAGTGAGTCGAATGAATGTGGTAGTTCACTATTACTGTAGCTAATCAGTAACTACTTTTTTTTTTCATACCACCCAGAGGAGTACATAGGTTCATAATGAATCTGAATAATGCATAATTTATAATTAATTCTAAAGTGAAGGTCATGGTAACCCACTAGTAACGACTCAAGTGGTACCAAATCCATCTGAAGGAATTACTATCCAAAACCTTACAAAAACCTTCATTATTCCGAAAAGTTCCAGTTTTGTTTCATTGCTCCACAGAACAGAATCCCAAAACTTCTGTGGCTTATTCATATGATTTTGTGCACTTTTCTTGTGCTTTTCGGTCAGTAGGGATTTATGTCTTGGAGTTCTGGCATGTGTTTAGTACGTGCCTTACTGTGCAAGCTGAAACCTCAGCGCCTGCTGTCACCAAGTCTTGCTGCAGGTCTTTTGCCGTCACTTGGGTTTTTTTCTGAACCTGGCTTCTCAGAAATCTGGTTGCAGCGGTTGATAGCTGCCTTTTTCTGCCCTGTCCAGGTAGTGTAACCACTTTTCCTTTAACTTTGAACTTGCTATGCTTCCAATGGTGTCTCTAGGAACATTTAGTGCCTTGGCTATATTTTTGTATCCTGTTCCTTGTTTGTGAAGGGTGATGATATCTCCTTTTTTGATCATTCTTTTGACTTAGCCATATTTATAACATGCAGTCAAACGTTACACTTAACAAACCTTGCCAGTTCAGATATGCCATGTGTTCTAGCTCAAGCACACCTGGTGCAACTAATGATGCCCTTGATTAGTTACATCAGGTGTGCTTGAGAACACCTGATTTGCAGATTTGTGCTGTTGTGAGGGATTCTATTCAGGGGGTTAAATCATTTTGAGACTGCAGAAGTCATTAAAAATTGCATTTTCAGTTGAAACATTTATGTTGAGCTATTTCAATTACTTTTGTTTGATTTGGTCATTACAAACAGCTGCAACTCTGTAAATCTAGCCAATAAACCTGATTTGCAATGGGGGTTGCATCATTTGATTACAACTTTATATATATTTCAAATGAGAATAAACACGATTAGAATTTTTGAACAAAACAATCGTGATTATCAGTTTAACCATTATTGTGCAGCCCTAATGAGCATCATGTCATTCACCCCTTTTCACCCTTTTAACAGAGAGAAAGAACAGTCAATGGGGGCTTCATCAGAATCTTCTCCATGTTATAAAAATAGCTGACAGAGTTTCCAGGGGATAAAGACTCCAATATTAATATTGCCTTTTCATTAGGATGACAAACAAACTTATCTCGGGAGACATCGGCTGTGCTGGAATCTCCTTGCAGCATACTCTATTAGCACCAGTGTGTCTCCACTGGTCTTTCACAGTTTAAAGGGATCAGGCAGTGTCAGGGTAAATTAGCAGCTTGTAGTCTTAATCTACACTAGCATGTTTGTGTGGTCTGTCAGTACGACTGGCTTGAGGGAGTGGATGGCAGTGGCCCATGTTGGCCAGAAAGCATGCTGGGAATAGTTTAAAACTGCAGTGGAATTGTCTGTCTCTCTTTGTGTCAGATACGGCTAATGTAGCCCCCAGCCCCCAGCCCGCCACACGGCTGACACTGCGGTAATTGATCTGTAAAGACTGTCGAGAACGACACATTGAAATACCAAATCACAACTGACTCTGCAAGTCCCTCTTTCAGAGTTTTTGTCTTTGCAAGGCTCGCATGTGCATTTGCGCAACCGAGGGGCTTTTGGGAAGAAGCATTGATGCATTGGCCTCAGGCCCTTTTGCTAATCAGGTTGTTGGTAATAGCATTCGGTGACCTTTTCTCTTAATAACAAGTTTTCCCACAGCTTAATCGCCAAACCCCTCCCTCTCCGTTTCCCCCTTCTGGTTCCTTCTCTCTCTTTTTCTCCGTCTCTCCTGCATTACTTGAAACGCAGCATAATCTTTTGTCTCTGATTGCATTAGTTATGATAGGAAGGCAGCGCTCTAATTTGAGTCTGTACGGGGAGGAGGTGCTCTGATTTCATTTTCTCTGGCCTTGTCGGGGGGCATTTAAAGAAAGGAAACTTCAACTGCACACTCATCGCATGAAAGACTCCATTGTTAGTTGGTATAGTTGCAAAGTTATGTATAGTTAGTAGAATGTCTAAAGTTTACCATAAACATAAAAGTGTAACCCTGAAATAAAAAAGAAATAAGAAGAAAAAAGGCTAAATAGAAATATAAGAAAATAATAATAATACAAAATTACAACACTTTAGAATACTGCTCTGTCATTAATGAATAACTGCACATGAACAAATGAGTAATGCAATATTAACACGCTAGTAACTACTATTAACTTACAAGATGTTCTGATTAACGAATGAGTAAGTAATAGTACTCAGCTGAATGTTCACCATTAGCTAATCAATAGCTAAAACATTTTTAAAAAAATCATTCCTCCCAGAGGACTAAGAACTACTACAGGTTCATAATTAACATGAATAATGCATAATGTATAATTAATTCTAAAGTGAAGATCAAGGTAACCCACTAATGACTAATGACAGATGGAATTGCAAATTATTTGGAACAGTATTCTAAAGTTAAAAACATGAAAACTCGAGTAATGATTGAAATCATTCTAAGCTTTTGAGGTTTTTGTAAAGTATTGGACAGTAATGACTCAAGTGTTACTGCATCCTTCTAAGGGAACTCATTTTTGGATCAGTATTCTAAAGTGAAAGCATGACAATACCCTAGAAATAAGTCATAGTCATTGTAAGCTTTTGAGGTTTTTGTAAGGTTTTGGATAGTAATTCCTTCAGATGGGTTAGGTACCACTTGAATCGTTACTAGTGGGTTACCATGACTTTCACTTTAGAATTAATTCTAAATTATGCATTATTCACATTCATTATGAGCCTATGTACTCCTCTGGGTGGTATGAAAAGAAAAGTAGTTACTGATTAGCTACAGTAATAGTGAACCACCACATTCATCTGAGTACTATTACTTACGAATTTGTTAATCAGAGTTTCTTGTTATAGTAGTTATGTTAATAGTGCGTTACTCATTTGTTCCTGTGTAGTTATTCATTAAAGACGGAACAGTATTCTAAAGTGCTACCAAAATAACAAAAGCACATAATAACATGACTAAAACTGGAATTAAAAGGTAAATATAACGGTATAAGACTCGCTTTCGGTGAGGTTACAAAGTGGAGTTTGTCAGTCATTTCAAAAGAGAGAGCCAAAACAACGACAGTTCAATTAAATCAACAAATGCCATATTCATGAGCCTATCGCACATGCCCATAATAGATTATTCAATAATTCATTAGCGGTTAAAGTGAATAATTAGTATTGAGAGGAGTATGATAAAGCAGCGTACTGAAGGTCAAAGAGGACCTGATGGAGAGCAGCCTCACTCATTGGGAGGCAGAGTGCCATCCACTGAGTCAGTGCACCCTGCTAATGAGAACATAATGTAATCACAGTGTGCCTGAAGGTCAGTGTGGGGCTCTGAGAAATATTCCTCTTTCTCACTACGAGGAACCAAACACAGGCAAATTCAATTAAACAACGTAATCTGGGGGCAGTTCCATTTCTACGTCGAAGAGGGAAATGGACAGAGACAATCAAGGGCAACCAATTTCAAGGGCACAGAAAACATTTTAAAATTACAGTGTGGCATTTCCTGAGCCTAGAATGAAAGTTTGAATTGTGTGTTTGCAAAATCAGAGAAAATTACCAGCTGAAGGCTGATGAAAGATGACGTGAGGTGAGACACATGGTAAACTGCTCTGTTCTGTGTGACAGTTCACTGTCATCTATTGAATTTTTTTTTGACAGATTTAAAAAAAAAATGTTAATTTCTTGTAGTGAACAATGGAGGTTTAATATTGAATGCACCTACACAGTTTAATTTTAATGACAATGGGTGCTTGCTCAATGGCATTTTAGTTTGAAACTGGGCACGGTTCGCATGCAAAATTAGTAATGTGAAAGCTGTCATGCGGACCCGGGAGTGCATCGGGGTACTGAACCCGGGAGGTGGTCTGAGTTTGGTTGTTTTTTTACTATGCCCTCATTTTTTATATTTTGTAAAATGATTTACGTACACATTATTTTTTACTCTTGATCCAAATATCCACACTACAAACAAGAAATATCACGTGTTCAAAACTATAATACAAAGAATGAGACAGGGACCATTTCTACTGAGTGAAAATGATTAAATTACATTTTCAAAAACAGTAAATTGAAGCATCATTTCCACCACACCAAATTATTTCCCACCTAATAGTTAGAATAGTTATTTACCAAGAAGGCAAGCATGTCAGTGAAGTACAATAATTATATAAAGATATGAAAAATGTTTGTGAAAAAAACACAGAGAAAAAAAAGTGTTACTTGTGAACAGAATATTTTTTTGTCATAACCAGTCTATCAGTTTGTCAAATTATGCATTAAGTGTGAAAATACTATTGAATTGTGTTTGGATGCATGAATGTTATAAATTAGCCTTAGCAAAACAAAGAGATCAGCCATTTTATTTAAAAAATGTTAAAAATGGTCATTTCTAGGAGTGACCAACTACACAGTTTCTTTGATGTTGTGCATTAATCAGCAAACATGGATGAGTGGACACGGATTGAGAAAGTTTGGATATTATAAGTCAAATTATTTACAAAAAAATATACAAAAAATATTTTAAAAAGGTGAAAAAATGCTATCTATAAAAGTATCTGAGAGATTGTGAAATACAAGATATGTGTTCTTATATTCTGTTGCAGTGTTAGAGAACTGCTCTAATTGGTCGTTTTGTGATTGACTGATGAAAAAAAAAAAAGATGTATGATAGTATCATGTATGAATTGCTTGATGAGAATCTTGTTGCGTTACGCATGGTTAGCACACCGTGTAAGTCAATTTCAACTCAAAAGCCATTATTTCATTGCCTCTAATAGTATAGGGAAGGATTATTTCTATGAATGGCTAGTCAGCGACACTAAAGGGTGACTAAATGCTAAATATACGAACCAGTTAATGATACTTCAACAAACATTGTGCAATAACACTCCCTTTGCTTCCATAGCAACCCTGCACATATGATTTCATATGCAATGCTAATCATTGGAGGACATATGTTTTGAGATATGGCAACATTACATGACATTAGCTAAACTTAAATTAGTTTAAAATGACTTACCTCAGGCTAAATATAGATGAAAGTGTATGAGTATATTCTGCATAGAGATGCATTAAAAGATGAGGACAGCAATTATGAAGTAAAAGATGATTCTGACTGCAGTTTCATTCTCGCTGACACACAGACGCGCGCACACATACTCTGAAAACACATCCCAACACTCCCGGCCTAATTACAGGGCCATGCAACAGCTCTCCTCGGGGAAGATTATATACCTCTATTTCTGACAGGTAAAAATTAGATACCTAATAGAATGGAGGCTTTCTACGACGAAGAGGACAGAGGGAAAAAAAATTACTTTTTCATTTAAAAGCCCCTTAAATTAGATTTTAATTTGGAGAGCACCATGAAGAAGCTAATAGACTAAATCAGTTAGTTTTTGCCTTAAGTGAGTGAGTGTGAGTGTGTGTGTGTGTGTGTGCGTGTGCACACAATTCGTTCAATTTTCTTCATTGCTTAAAATTTAATGAAGACTGTTCATTAACAGGCCTAATACAAAACACTGAGATTTTCCTCATCGGTCTTTTCATAGTATAAAACTTCTGATTTTAGAGTTCATGTTTTTCAGGATTAGATGCAGGTTGCTGGAATCCCATTATGACAGTTCAACTGTCAGTTATAACAGTTTTCTTATTCCATTCAGATTACATTCATTATTTTAGTTGTGGTGAAGTGTCAAGCACCAGAAATTCAAGTTGCTTTTTATTAAAGGCAATTTTAGGAGTACTAATGTAACACTATCTGCTGGCTGCCAACACCAAACATATGTGTAAAGAAAAGTTATATTTAGCTTGCTAGTATGTGTTATTGTTAATTAACAGTTAACATCTGTCAAAATAAATTCATTTTATTTTTAATCAAAATTAAGTGGGTTTTAATCAATTCAGTTATGTTCCTACAAGTTACGGAAACACAATCTACAAAAATGCCACTTTTCAGGAAATGGATTTTTATTTTTTATTTTTTAACACCACATTGTTAAATATACTATTGTGGCTTTATATATGATCAGACAATACATAAACCATTATTTTTTTCTTCTTTGATCCTTGGACAGGGCTCTCACACACACAATCACACATGCAATTTGTCTTTGTCTTTTTATTTCCAATTCATCTATAACCTGCATGTCTTTGAACTGTGGGAAAAATCGGAGTACCTGAAAAAAAGAAAGAAAAAAAAAAACCCGGGGGCTCAAACTGGGGACCTGAGTAAAGAAAACATTGTACTTATTCAAAGAACCATTTCTTTATTTACCCTTGCATTGCAAGCAAGTAGAGGCGGTCTAAACTGCCTGTGGCACTTCATTCACAATAGAGGCGGGGTAGAGTTATGAGGTTTAAGGATCCAATAGAGTTATGTCACAAGCTCTTTTTAATACTTTAAAAAGAATAAAAATGACGAAATATTGAGATACACGGATTCCACCCTAAAGCGAATTTTGAAAGTATTTGAGTACTGTAGCAATAACATTTCCATCATGTGGAGCTTCTGTCCATTATTAAATCAAGTCCAGCCAAAGAGTTGTTGTTTTTTTTGAGTTGCAATAAAGTTGTACTTTTTGTAATTGTACAAAGGCAAAAAAGGTCAAAAAAATATTTCCAGTGTTAATGTACGATATAAAATTCTGAAGGAATTGTAAACATTTTTAATTCAATTCAAATGTTCACAATAAATATGCTTCCTTTACAACTCCCAGTGTGCAGCAAGCATAAACTCCCTAGAATAATACAACCCAAACACAAAGTAATGAACCAAAGTGCATTGCATGTACATGTAACAGTTTACAATAAGGTTATCTGTGTTAACAGTAACATTAGTTAATGAAATAACATCTTGGTAACATAAATGTAAATCAATATTTTGTTTGCTAATCATATCTAATGCATTAACTAATATAACGAATTGATCCTTATTGTAAAGCGTTATCAAAAAAAGTGTTCAAATTCACTGATAATTTGGTGAAGACAGCCAATAAGATTGGAATTGGCGATTTAAGCCAGCTTTAGCTGTAATCATTTAACGGTCAGTAAACAGCCTCATATGACTCATCCATGCCACAATCTGAGATGAACATGTTGTACTAGAACACATATATGCATCAAATGAATCAGCCTTGGAGTTGGATTACATATGCAGTTGTGTTGATGTAATAAGCTTAATAATGTGCCAATCAATGATGGACAGCTTATGTACATCTAAAGTAGTTTGACTAAATTAGCAGGGGTAAGAGAGATCTCATGCTTTGTCATATAGCATTCCTTCAAAAATGATTTATCCTAAGAGAGAACAGCACAGCAGCACATAATAGGAAAGAAAGATAAAAGAGATTCTCAGAGAACCAGGGTAGAAAATGAAGAATAGAATATAATTTGATGGAACAGACTGTTGGGGGAGCAGAGAGAAGATACTAATGCCATAATGACAGAATAGATCAACTTTTTCTGCCCGCAGTGCAATGCAGATGATCACTTCGTGTCAACAGAAAGAGAGCACGCAAATCACAGTTAGCAGGTCAATAAGTACGACGGCACGTCTGAACGACAGAGCCGCTTCTGTGCGCTCGATAATGGTTTTGTGTGATATGTGTGTGTGTGTTCAGCCGCTCTAAGCTCTCAAAACAAGCACATTCAATACGCCACGCATTTGCATGGGGACAAAAAAAGTCAATTATTGTACAAATGAAATATGAGAATGAGAAATGTAGGCAATTTATTCCTCAAATCAAATAAACAAACACGTATCCTTTCCACAAAATGCGAAGTGGCTTCCCAAGGCGTTTAAGAATAGAGGTGGAAAGATATAAAGGAGGAGAGAGGAAAACAGAAGGAGAGACAAAGCGAGAAAAACGTGGAACGCTCTGGGAGGAGGGTTGTTCACACAGTGCCAAAAGCAGAGACGTGCTGCCTCACCGCAGGCTATAGTAGAGGCATTCAAAGACAATGGCATTTACAACCTTAAAGCACAGATGTTAGACTGTGCCAGCGTGGTGCACACTTAAAAACTTCATCAGAAATTGAAATGCAGATGCTCCGTGTGAAAACGGGCACACAAAGAAACATGCACATCGCATACGCCACCTCAGCTGTTGCATGTGCAAACATTTTATTCCCTCTGTTAATACAATCAAACTTGACCTTCTATATTTTCGCAATGCACGTTTCCGAGTTTTATTGTAAATTATTCTTTGGTGCAAAATTGTTTGTCTTTGTAATCTTTAATCAAAATGTATTGGGGTCTGTGACATTTTTTTCAGGATCTGTTAAAGTTATTTAAGAACACATTCAAACCGCAAAATCACACAATAAACCTCTTTTCTGATGAATGTGTTTTCAATTATTGTATTAGAGACTTTTGGCCAATTTCATTCGGGCTAAAAAAACTGTTTATTTATATTAATTAATTTCAGGCAAATGCAAGAACATTTTGTAAATCTCATGTAAATCATAAATCAGAGAGGACAGTATTTAGATCCTCATCATCACTAAGTCAAAAGCATTAGTTATATATATGAAGAGTTCAAATGCAAAAGCCTCTAAGTGCCATCTGAAATTTTCTTCTAGAATGATCATTTTTGTCAAGCTTGTATATTTAAGTTCAGTAATTTCACTTAAATGACAAATAATAGGTCATTTTCATTGCCATTTAAGTGAAATTTCAGATGGCACTTAGAGGCTTTTGCATCTGAACTCTTCATATATATATATAAAAAAATGATAAAAATTATCATTCTAGAAGAAAATTTCAGATGGCACTTCATATATGAACTCATAGATGAACTCTTCATATATACACATATATATACACACACTAAAAGGTCCCATTGCATGGATTATTTTATTATTTTAGAATGTTTCCTGGGGTGCCCTTATAATGTTAGTATGTTTTTTATATCAAAAGTTGTTATAATTTAGAAATAAAAGGCATATTTCCTAGCCTGATTTTAGCCTCTGATTTTAACGCACTGTTTGAAGGGGCGTGTCTGCTGTGAGACTTCAGTGTGAACGCCCTCTGCTGTGATTGGCTGACATGCTTGCATATGAAATATCTAGCATTACATGTGGAACTCTCTCGAAAACTTTTACTATTACTGCTATTATACGTTTTTACTATTACAGCTATCGAGATTAACGAATCGTGAGAAGTTTTTTTAAGTATTTAGATCTATTCCCATCACATAAAAGGTTGCAGTGATGAGCATTGAGCAGATGACAGCCTGTTGATCGCGTGAATGAAGATCTTATCATTGCAACGCAGTTTCTGCACTCTCACTAATGATTTCACCAATGCAAACATGAGGTAAGTACAGTAAGAGCTTCGTTGAGCAGCGTAACAGTGTCACTGATTTCATAACGAGTTTTGGCAAGTGTCCAGATAAACTCGCGCTGTGTGATTGACAGCTTGGGCGATTGGAAAGGGACTGTTCTTTGATCGCTTTCTATATATATATTAATTACAGTTTAAGTAAGATTATTTTCATCCTACTAAGAGAAATGACGTGAAGTTGATCGTTTAGTCACTGGCTTGATTTACTGATGCATAAACAGTATTGAACGACTTTGAGAGAAAGATTATCTGTCTGAACTTGAACAATTACACATCAGAAATTCACATAACCCACTGGTTCTTTAGAGGCTCAGATGAAGGAACTAAAAAATACTTTTGTGTTCATTTGTACATCCAAACACTGAGCAACTGCCATGCTTCGCTCGTTTGAAAGCCATGATGTCTCTCGAGGAAAAAAACAATATCGCGCTCGCGCAGCTCATTTTCTCAGAGAAAGGGGAGGTAACCTTTCCCCTTATGGCGACATAAGGGGAAGATTTCTAGATTCGTCTGTCTGAGCTTTCATTTTCTCAAAAATACCCAGGGCTTGGTTTACGCCCATCAAAACGTCTAGCCACTAGGGGACAATAGGCAGGCTAGGGAAACTCATATTAAGGTTAAAAAACCTCATAAAAGGACATTTTCATGCAATGGGACCTTTAATCAATCTTGATATTCACATATTTGTGAAAAATCTTTATTTATATTCAAGGCGCAAGGATAGTATTTTAGTTTTTACTTCATGGTTACACCATTTGTGTCATCAAATTAAAAATAAATAAAAGAACATGAAACAGATTACATTACAAACCTTTCCAACATTTCTTCTAAAAAATCATTTTTTCTCATTCATCCAATAACTTGTCAGCAGAAAAGAATAGTCATTTCAGGATGAACATCACTATCCAATAATCCACCATATTTTCAGCAAACTCGCATTTGGTCTGGCTCTATTCTGGACCGTAACAGTCATTTTTCAACATCCAATCAATACCTGATGGATCATGTCGTGCCCTACATTTTTTTTCACTGAATGTCTCTTTTCACTCTGAAATGTGTAACATCATGGAAGAAAAAAATGGGTTTCAAATGGCTATTTACACTGACATCAAACCAGTCTAAGATGCTTTGCTGGTCGTAGCAGGTCTCGCAAGCTAGTGTTGAGCTGGTTAAGTACCCAGGACCCCTTTAAAACCATCAAACTGACTAACTAACCCCCTGAGCAGGCTCTCTATCCAGCATATCTAGTACTCTTCACAGAAACAAAATATAGGGCACACACATACAACTCTGTACGTATATACTAATTTAACATCTAGGACAGAGCAATACAGTATACTGTAGTGAGAAAGTGAGAGAGACAAAATAAAGAGGTCAAACTCTGTCCTTCTGTTTCATTAATGCAGCCAGTCAGTTACTGCAGCCGTTCCCAACCACATCTGAAGTTGTCTGCATTAATCAGACAGATGTGAACCTTATAATGGGAGAGTTTTTGGCAAGCCAGCCTTCACTACAGGTCAAACTTCGTACAGCTCACACCTCAAAAGGATCTGACAGCTATCGAGGGACTACATATACAGTACACCAGCGCTTTCTTTCCAATAATAACATCGCATTGATATTTGACACATTGGCCACATCCTCCTAATACATCCATCGGACTACACTGATAAACAGTTGCATACAACAAACGCAATGAGAACTGAAATTAACATGAAGTGAACCACCATATTAACCCCCATAAAGGCTGTTATCGTGATGCTGAAGAATATAATTTCTTGATTAGTAGGGATTCTGGGGAACTACAAATGCCTGTTGCATTCAAGCTTGCCGTCTGGCGTGATAATTAGATGACGGTTCCGGGAGCAGGAAAGGTCTCGCAACCTGAAGTGGAGGTTTGATTAAGGATGCATAATGTAAAACTCAGAGCCGATGCATATTGATGCGGGACTCTGGTGGTACGTGGCCACCCCAGATACTTCCTCAGTTGATTCATGCCCCCCAATTACCTCCAAATGTGTCTCACTGATTGAGGAGGAAGGAAATGAAAGCTAAAAGAACTACTAACTGGAGCTGAATTAAAGAACATCAGGCCTGTATGGAGAATGCACACAAATGACTTTCACTTACTCTCTTGCAGACTGTGGCCTTTCTCAGCTGAGCAGAGTATGGTGGTGGGTGTTTCTACGGTCTCACACGAGTTCCATTGTGATAATGACTAAAAATACTATCTGTTCACAGTACATCGGGGAGTTAGCTGTCATGCTTCCTACACACACACTGAGCAAGGTCTACTGTGCTGTGATTCAATGATGCTTTCTAGTGCAAATGTTGCGCACCCTTACATTTTAAAAGCAACTAAAGCCAGTTGAAATACTTTGACCCTATTTTGAGTGGATAATCAAATCAATTCATTCATATTTTATTAACAGAAAAGTACCATGGTGACATAAATATTCTATGTTTTGGCAAATTTGAGGCTCTCATTCATATGTTGTTTTCTCATGAGATCAGGTTGAAGATACCATGGCTTTTTTTTAAGACATACCATATTACAACATTTGGACATACTGTGGATGTGGCTTCAGACGTACAGTATACCACTGCCTTTTGAAGTATTTTAGAATAACATGTTGCTTGAATATGGAAAGAATGAAGTATCATGATCAAAATACCATGGTATACCCTTTGATATCACTGTACCTGAGTATCGCCAGTGTACTTTTTCTTGTGTTCTAACATATAGTAATACCACTGAACTCACAACGTATTAATACCAAAAAAAATTGTATTACCATGAAGCCTGTCCAAACAAACATGTTAATACAGTCCTACTACATTTAGTTACATGGTACTTTTTTGTAGAGTTCAGATTTGCATTAAAAATGTTAATCTGAAGCACACTTGGTACAATAATGGCAATATTGAAACAAATTTACCACATTTCATGCATATAATCATTTTAAGGCTGAAGTGATAAAGGCCCGCTGTAGATCAAATTTGATTGGATCCATATTTAATGGATCCTTACTAAATAAATTATTAATTTAATTAATTTCAAGAAATTTGCAAACCCCTTTTAAACAGTAGTGTAGATATAAATCAGTCATATGTATCCATATCATCATAACCATCAGAAGTATCTTTAAAAATCAAAATTTGTGATATTCCTGCACTGAAAATAAGTCCTAATATCTCACACAATGTTGCTTCTCTAACTAAATCCGCCTTGTTTTAATGAAGTTTAGATCATTTTTACTGGAAAACAAGACAAAAACAAACATGATTGCAGTGAAATTAGAAGCCGTCTTTGAAGTCTTCTGAATCACCACAATGAAGCATCATACAAATCTTATTAGCTTGGTTTTATTTAATAGGTTTAAACATAAACAGGATGAAATTTGTGTCATCATCAGGATGTTCCTGCTGTGGGCTTTAGTGCTGATGGACAGGAATAGTTGCAGCAGGAGTCTAGTTAATTAAACTGATAACACTGTCTGCCTCATTACTGAAAAATGCTGTGTCATGCTCCTGATGTCCGCTATTGATCACCGCTGCCACACGCCCCAACAGATGCACTCACTCACACACACACACACACAATTCCTTGAACACACTTGAGATTCTCACATTTCTGCTGCCTCATTCTCTCCTTCAGCTCACACTACCTCTACTTTTCATATGCTCTCTTTCTCTCACTGGAGCACGTACACACGCACACACGCAGGTTTTGACAGCACATTCATCACCTCCTCTATTTTCAGTGCTTTAATTAGCTCTGCACTTAAAGCCGCTGTCATTGTGCCTCTGTGGCACATGGTGCTCATGTCAAGAGGCGCTCATGCATAGGGCTAAAATTGGTGTGTGTGTGTGTGTGTGTGTGTGTGTGTGTGTGTGTGTGTGTGTGTGTGTGTGTGTGTGTGTGTGTGAGTGTGAGAGTGTATGTGTAGGTGTCGAAGGCTTCACCTTTGCCAGTGAGGTGGTGAAGTGAAACGTACTTATCAACTTGTTCAATGAGCCTCAGTGAAATTTGTTAACTTTTCTGCTTGAGAAGAATAAAAACAGCGCCTGTCTCAGTTCACGTGCAACTCTCTTATTTATTTCACTGTTATTATCATCTTTGACATTTAAAAAAAAATTTCAATGATTTTTCTTTTCTTGATTTTGATTTTGGGCTCTACTAGAATAGGTTTTCATGCTTTAATGTTCAAAAAACATTATTATTCACATATTTCAAAGTATGAATTTGGCGTGGCAACAATCGACGTCGTTTGTGAAGAGTGTGCATGTGCGTAAAATGTGGTTTCGGGAAACATTCGTGACTAGTTGCTTAGTTTCTTCACCATGTATTTGTATGGTAGTTAACCAGAGAGTTACACTGTTGTACCAGAAACGCACCCCTGTTTAGTTACAGTCTCTATGAAGCCCCTGAAAAGCACAATGAGCTCTGATTGGTCGACTGGATTGATGTGTTGTGATTGGACAGGTCTCTTGGCATGGCGACAACACACTACGCAACTCAGTCTCCTTTATTTGGTTTATGCCTTGGGCAGGAACAAATAAGTAATATTGTGACGTGTACATTCCTAGAAGAAAACTGAAGCCTACAATCGAGGTGTTTCAGGGAGTTTAGTTTTATCTTCTGTAAAAAGCTAGGATATGTTGAATAATATTCATTTGTTGCTTTGCCTGTTTTTGATGTGGACGATACCTCCTGTAAAGGCCATTCACTTAAGCAATGCTATTCTGATGCATTTGATTGGTTCTCTTGTTTAAATTTGCAGTGCACCACGTCTGCCAATTACATCAATCCACGTTTCCGCTGAAAGCTTTAGGCTACAACCTGTCTGAGAGTTGCCAACATGGTGAGTGTGATTTCATCCAGAAATAAGAAAAGGCCGCAAATATAACAGTCCAGTGCAAAATATGTTTGCACTATGAAACTGCTACGTCGGAGGTTTCAATGTCGAACCTTAGGAAGCATCTGCAGGTTTGTAACTTAGTCTGGGGTTAAGTGTAAGCAGTCATTAAATAAAGTAGGAAAGGCATTGCCTATTCCCACCTGCCACACCATGCTAATGTGTATTCAAGACGTGTTTTAGCTCTGTATTGCTTGGCGCATGTCCAGTAGTTTATTTAACGATGTTAATCTCCATTAATAACAAATTAGCTAGTAGTACTATAGCTAGCTAAAGAAGTCTTTACCAGCCACACTTCTATTTACTACAGAATCGGGCAATCAATTTAAGAACATTATGCAAATGAATAGCAATTTTCATCTTTTGCAGTACTCGTCTAGGCCAAAGTCTCTTCAAAATAGAATTCTCAGAAACTTTAACAATGAAAGCTCAATGCAAAACATAAGTTGTCAGTCAACTGCATGGTACTGTATGATGAACATTATAATTCTATAGCTGTTACTGCAAAACATCCATTCATAACAATAAACCAGAAAGCTAATGATTCTTCACATAAGGCATTAATATTTCTCTAGACATGAACTGGTAAGAGTTTAACAATGCATGAATATGTCTTCAAAGATAAACGTTCCGTTTTAAAACTCCCGCAGGTATTCATTAAAATATTATAATTGCTACTGCCTTAGACTTGAGTTGTTTGTAGTACTTTGCTTCTCTGATTTGCTTTATTGCTCTGAAAAAAAATATATATATTTGTTGCTCTTTTAGAGAAAGCTTCAGCACAAACATCTGTCACATGGGCTCTCATGAGCAGCGTATCTGGTTCACTGCTGACCAAATGCCAATCAAAATACTCTCTAGAATGTTCATGAGGAAGGGGAGATAATCAATAATAGTGAAAATGTTCAACAGCCCTTTTGTAGCCAAGACTATGTGTACAGATATTGACTTACAAAAATATACCCACTCTAAGAAATATTCACTGGAGTACAAAGTGTGACGACAATATTAAAACTGCTACCAGTGGTGTATTTTGTTCTGTTCTAGTTTAAAACCTGTTCAAAACAGTCTGAACCTTCGTGATGTTCAATATGGAGAATTCAATGTTGAGAATGGAATGTTCAATTTCTTTTTCAGAAAGACGTTCTGAATGGCAAATATATGTATCAATGAAATGGAAAAGGCAGCCTTGGTCTGCATGGCAGAATTTTAGTATTATCAAAGATAAACAAAAATGGAGTATCATCAGAACAAAAGTGTAAAATAGTAAAAGTAAATTACCGGTATGATGTGCTGTGTGAACGCGGAATGAAGATTACCGGTATGACGTAAGAAGTCTGCTTTGTCCAAATCATAAAGTTCTTATGGAGATGACGAGTGCTGTTGACAGTAAGCTTTTTAATAGTTTTTCTATGTAAATATGCGCTAGATGATCATCTTTGACAGTTGCGCCGCGTCATGCAGCTTTTTCAACGTGTCGCATTTGCGGCACTGCAGTTGGATGCTATTATACTATTATGCGCGTCTTTTGTTTTTAAGAGCAAAAACACGTTCTGTTTGATCATCCCATAAGCCTTTCACTCAGACTCTGAAGACAACAGTGCAGCGTTTAAAGATCATTTCCGATGACTGATATCACATAATTTACCGGTATTTTGGTGCTGATGTGTAAATGGTCTCTTACCAGTAAAAAGCCAGAATGTCGTTGCTTATGTGAACAGCATATGTGTGTATTTACTGGTAATTTCCCCGGATTGCTGTGTGAAAGGGGTTACTAAAGCAGAATGCGCGATTTTGACTTCCCGACCAATCATCGCTTTCCGTCTTTAACAATGCGTGCATGTGATGTCATCAAGAGGGCAGAACTAGCGAATGACTTCCGGAAACAAAGCTGCATGTTTTGTCTTCAGAAAAGCGCAAAAAAAGAAAGAAAACCCAACCATGGAAACGTTCCTGACTTGCTCGAAGAGGACAGAATGGGCTGTCAATCCTCTAAAGAGAACTTGAGGTAAAATATTATTTTTTATATTTTTATTTTTAGCCAGTAGTAAAAGTAAAATAAATTTAGCTAGCATGTGACCACAATGTATTTCCAAAACAGACTTTGTTTGTTATGTAGGGGTACTTACAGAGCCTTATCAGTCCAATGGTTTAATGCCTTTGATTCATAATTCCATCATAGGCTTAATCACATTTACAAGTTGAATACACATAAAAAGTACAATGGAATTTCCTTGGCATAATTTTTTGAGCTGCCAGTATCGGCCGTATAGTGCTATCAGTGAAATGGAGTAATGGAGACTAAAACCTTGTATGACGTCTTAAAGGATGATCATTTAACCCTCTGATGGTTTATGGGGTCTTTTGGGACCCCAAATGACTTTTACTCAAATTAAAAAAAATGTTCCCTTTGTCCAAATGGTATGAAACCTTCTACGGCTCTTAACACTGTCTAGATCTACAAAAAAAAAAAAATAAAGTGGAATGATATCTGTTTTTATGTTAGCGTGACAAAAATTGTGACACTCGTGGTCTTCGGGGTCTCTGGAGACCCCGCAATCAAAATAGACAAAATTCATCATCAAAATCAGAAACAACGCAGAACACATCACAGAAATGGCACAAATAAAGTGGCACAATTCCACCAATGCAAAAAACATCCACAATGCTAAATTATATTGCTCACAACACGCGTGTACACACACACACACACACACACACACATATAGAGGAATACATTTTTGAGACTATAAAAACTGTTCTCTTATCATTTGTAAAATAAAATCATCCAAAATGCAGTACCACCACAAAAATAAATTGGTGACACTGACACATTGAAAATGTACACACACACACACACACACACACACACACACGCACACACGAACACACACACACACACACACATTTGTAAGGCTATAATTTGTCAAATAAAATCATCCAAAATGCAGATCCAACACAAATATAAAGTGGTGACACTGACACCGACAATGTGTACTCACACACTCTCTCTCTCACACACACACACACACACACACACACACACACACACACACACACACACACACACACACACACACGAACATTTGTAAGGCTATAATTTGTCAAATAAAATTATCCAAAATGCAGTACCACCACAAAAATAAATTGGTGACACTGACACATTGAAAATGTAAACACACACACACACACACACACACACACACACACACACACACACACACACACATTTGTAAGGCTATAATTTGTCAAATAAAATCATCCAAAATGCAATCCAACACAAATATAAAGTGGTGACACTGACACCGACAATGTGTACTCACACACTCTCTCTCTCTCTCTCTCTCTCACACACACACACACACACACACACACACACACACACACACACACACACACACACACACACACACGCACACACACACACACACACACACATTTGTAAGGCTAAAATTTGTCAAATAAAATCATCCAAAATGCAGATCCAACACAAATATAAAGTGGTGCCACTGACACCGACAATGTGTACTCACACACTCTCTCTCTCTCTCACACACACACACACACACGCACACACACACACACACACACACACACAGGAACATTTGTAAGGCTATAATTTGTCAAATAAAATTATCCAGAATGCAGTACCACCACAAAAATAAATTGGTGACACTGACACATTGAAAATGTAAACACACACACACACACACACACACACACACACACACACACGCATACACACACAGGAACATTTGTAAGGCTATAATTTGTCAAATAAAATCATCCAAAATGCAGAACCACTACAAATATAAAGTGGTGTGGTGACACTGGCACATCGACAATGTGTACTCACACACTCTCTCTCTCTCTCTTTATCTCTCAGACACACACACACACACACAAACACACACACAATTGTGTGTGTCTAGAATCTAGAATTAGATTAAAAATAAATGATTGAAATAAATGATAAAATCTTAAGACTCCAACATTTCTCTTTGTAACATTTTGTTCAGGTTTGGTTCTAATCATAATGTAACATTATTGAAAAACTGGGTTTTTTGGTACAAAAAAATGCTAAACTTTGACAAAAATATTTTATTTTTGTTATAATTGTGATTTTATAATATTTAGATATGAATCCAACTGAATCCAACTTGTAAAAAGATATCTTTCAGGTAGTCTAATAGCAAATAGCATATACTGGAGCTCTATAGCCATCTAGTGGTTAAAATTATTATTTTTTATTTTAAAACTGCATTTTCCAAAAAATGGGCAAAAATTTTACATTAAACCATTTAAAATTATCCATGTTATCCCCATGAATGAAAGTTAGAAATCTGGGTCTTTTATAAAGTGAATTTTAAATCAAATGCTGTTTTTTTTGTAAAAAGGCTATTTAAATATTTATTTATTTATAGAAATTTAAAAAATATCATAAATTCTCCAAAAACTGCACAAATGTTGAGTAAAAACATTAACAAACAGGATAAAATTACATTTGTAAAAAAAAAAACTATTATCTTGTTACAAAATTAAATGTTATTGTCTGGGGTCTCTAGAGTCCCCAAAAACCCAGAGTGTAGACATAAATAAAGACCATCAGAGGGTTAAAGGTAAGTCATTTGATGTAAATAACACAACAGTGGGTGGACACAGAAGCTTTTACAGGAGATGTCCCAAAACAAAGTGTATTTTTACCAGAGAGTCAAACCAGAGTAGATAATGGACATGTTTCTAAATTATAACCATTGGGAGTCTTTACTAACATTATAAGCGGACTTCAGACTTACAACAGAGGCGGAGTGGAGAGAGGTGGCAAATTCCTAATTGTCATAGATGGAAAGCACATCTACATAGGTACTTACCACATTTACAAGTCAAGATTTTATGTTGTACTCTTGGCAGTAGTCGATGCCGACTACAAATTTATTTATGCCAATGTTGGTGTACAAGAAGAGCTTCTGATGGATGAATATCTGGCCAATCAGAACTCTGAGCTGCCATGGACAGAGATCTACTGAATGTCCTCCTCCAGAGCCACTACCAGGCAGTAACATAACTTTGCCTTACGCACTTGTTGGTGATGAAGCATTCCCCCTCCGAATCGGCCTGATGAAGCCATACTCCTTCCGAAATCTGGACCATGGGTAGTGAATATTTAACTACAGGCTGTCAAGGGCAAGGTGTACAGCTGAAAACGCATTTGGAATTTTGGCCAGTAGACTCCCGTGTTTTTCTCTCCAACATTGCCCCAGAGCCTGACAAAGTGACAACAGTAACACTAGCTGCACTGTGTGTGCATAACTTCAACAATCAGATGTGTACCTTCAGCCTTTGCATATGTAGAAGATGAAAATCACAACATAGTTCCTGGAGCTTGGAGACGGAATGGAGAACTTCCCACTGCTGTGGCAGTAAGCAGTGCACGGAATGCCACGACTGCCGCCAAAAATCGAGACAATTTGAAGGCATATTTTCTTTCACCTGCTAGATCTGTTTCCTGGCAGGAAAATATGATTTAAACATGGACACAAAACTGATAAATCTGTTCATATAGACCATTTAGCAAGACATAAAGGACTTCCTGTTGCTTTTTTTTTTAAACAATGCACAAATGTTAGCACAAAATACAACCAACAGAACATATAGAACTGAATGTTACTGTAAAATAACATCTAAAAGACTTAATTATGTGTGTAATTAAAACATAGCAGAATGTGAAATGGTCAAATTTAATACTATTTGTGTTTTAAAAATGCACAAGATGTTTTCTTGGTAATGCTAATCTGACCTCATTTTCATGTGCATCATATAACATCATAAGGATGTTGTGACAGTCTCATTTTGGTCAGTGGGTATTTGATTAGCTTCATCTCAGTTACAACCTGTTTGCCAAATGTTTGTTCAACATTCTTACTGGCATCTACAAGTGTTTCAGACACATTTTTTTCTAATAGTTTCTTTCTCCATTTCAAGTTCATCTGATGATTTGTCTCTTGACTTTTGCTTGGGCTTGCAATGTGCTCTTTCAGGATTATTGATTGTGACCTGACAATGCTGGTGGGATAACGAAGCTTCAAGTGAGGTTTGTGAAGTTGATGGTCTAGATGTGTAGTGGGAGGTGGAGGACTCGGACACATTCTCCTCTTGTCTCCTGGTCTTCTCCACTCTCATCTGATGAGTGCCAAGTCATCCAACTACGATAAAACAAGTCATATGAAATATCAGGCATAACGAATATGGCACAATACAAGTTTGAAAGCAAATACTATGGAAAGCTCACAAATTTATTTAAAAGATGGAGAGAACTATAACAACCAACTTATACCCGGTGGACAACAAAAGGTTGTAGAAAGTGCAGGTTATTTAAAATTTCATGATGAAGAACCACAAGGTCACGTGACCGTTTCCGGGATAGAGATGAGTTTTGTTGGTTTTTGGCAGAGTATCTGAGGCACAAGCTGTAAAGGCACAGCACTATTTTGGATATGAGGGCGAGGAGCAGCAGCTAGTTTGCATTTAAAGATACACGCACAAAAACAGCATGTGTTTGCTTCCGCTCAAAAATGCCATTTACAATATGGTATAATAAATGATCTGTGGGGTATTTTGAGCTAAAACTTCCGCATTCTGGGGACACCCGAGACTTATATTACATATTGTAAAAAGGGGTATAATAGGTCCCCTTTAAAGCACTTTTCAAAGAGGATCTGAATAACACAACATAACTACACAAAATGAACATCAAAACCGCAAACATGGCAAGACAGTCAGACACTTCAGTTCAAACATGTTGAGCTGTTGACGGCATGGTTAGAAATCGTTTTAACATTAAACAGATTTGTTACTATTAACCCTTAAACACATAGGCCTACTTCCGGACTTTAGTGACAATACATCGGGGATGTCATTCACTACCCTCCTCATTCATTTTTTAATGTTAGACACCTTCTTAGAATTCCTTAATTCATTATAAGCGACATGACATAAGAAAAAAAAAATCATAAAAAATGCGTTTTCCCATACATTTTTTTGTAAAATAAGTGTATAGAGTCGTTGACGAACTGAGGTGTGTAACAGTGTAAGTATATTCTTTCTGAACAACAATATTTGAATCTTTGATGACTGAATAAGTGGAATTCACCTTTATTCCACAAGGCGGCAATGTCCAATACACAATGATGAAGTGGCGTTTCACTCCGTTAACGCAGGCAGAAAACAAAAGAATAGGAAGTATCATCAGCAAAACTTGAAATGGCTCAGTGATTTACTGCAAAGCAATCAAATATTAGTGTCACTTGGTGGATCTGGTGAAGAAGCTGTCAATGATAAAAAAATATATATATTTTGAAGATGTTGAAAATGACAGTTTTGAGAATATGATTGAGATCGCGAATTTAAGCCAGATGCTGAGTGTACTGGGAAATGAGCTCTGATGAGGACAGTGATGATGGTATAAAACATCTGCTCAAACTTAACCCTTCCAAGCTCCAAAAGGTAACAAAATATGCTCTCTTTTATTCTTCTGTAATTGTTATTCTAATATCAGTTTTATATCATCTCGACAGGTATTAATCCATCCGTGCTAGATATAGATCCCGGTCGCTAAAGACACAAATTTGTAATAATGCTTGGCGAAACATTCATGCATTTAAGGGTTAATAACTGACAGGCCACTATAGAACTCAGTGTTATGTGAGAGAAGCCTCTCAACAGGCAGGTCTCAGAGCTGGGGACAACATGATTGACAGGTCCATGTGGCAACTTCATTAATTTAATCATTGCAATTTCATGGGAGACAGTGGGAGTACTTAATTTAGTTGTAAATGTGTGCGAGTCCATTACATTTTTGTCTCTCAACCCACTTTGGGACACTTTGAGCATTAGCAACATTCAGAATCACATTCAACAACATGCTTAAGATCAATCAGAGATGATTGAGATATCACACAGTCAGATGCAAATACTCACATGTAAACAGTGAATTATTTTGTTGGTGTAATTAATCTTACTGCCGTGATAATTTAGCTGGTGTTCTCATTAGGCTTGAATAAAGGGCTTGGCTTTCGTCAGATAACTCGCTCACTGCCATGCATTAGCTAATTGTTACTGAAGAGAGATATATTTTTTGATGTTCTTAATCTGAGTCCTTACAATTCTAAATTTCAGAGGGGAAAAGGTATTGGGTCCAATCCATTTCCTTAAAGTATCCAGTAGCCTAATAAAAAAGCTAAATTCTTGATCAAACAGAAAGATGGCGCTTCCCTGTGTGAGACATCGTGGAGCTCTCAGATTCAAGTTTTTTTGTAGTATTTATTGTTATCGTTTGTTTTTGTTCATCATGTTAAGTCAACCGTAAATGCAAACATTTAGTATGATCGGGTGACTCTGATACAGCTAAGAGAACACAGTCAAAATTGACAAATTGACCAGAGTACGCTGAATAACTACTTTGTGATGTCGGTGTGATGCCAGGCCAGGCCTGAGCAGGGGCTTTCCTAACAACCAAAGCCCAAAGTAGAAACGCGGCAGTCAATTGGTTAACAGAAGAAGACTAATGCTCCCAATCATACTGTTTGCAAACATTCAGTCTTTGGTAAATAAACTGGACAAACTGCACATTCGGATATCTACACAGTGATACAGTCAACATTGCTCCATGCTGGTGCATAAAGACAGTAAGGTTATTTTTCAGTTTTGTTCTGAGGTGGTGGAATATTTAACTTTAATTTTTTAAGACCGTCCATCAAAATGACAGACAATGTATGTATATATATATAATATTTCATAATATTTTGACGAAAGTAAAAAAAATTGAATAAAATAAAAAGTCTAAACTTTATAATATAATCATACAGTGTAATGATTATATTTTAATTGATTGCTCAATCATATGTAATGATTGCTCCTGTCTGCCTTGCTGCTGGTTTGCGTCTGTATGCTCCGTATAGCTTTCTGCTTTGAATCTCTATTTACTATCATTCCTTGTTGTTTATATTGCTAAATATAACTTACTCATCAACATATATTAGATATTGTCTAATATTGCCTATCACATTAATCTGACATCGCTAGCTTTTATCCAAATCATTATCACTGGCACAACACGCTAGTATCTCGCTAGCCTGTTAACCTGCCACCCGTGCTTGCCGTCTCGTGCGCACTATTTTACAAGTCCATGAAACAACTGTGGTAAGTAGGATCAGTCAACAAACACGGTGAGTAATGTCTTCTCCTGTTATTGTCACTTGCACTTTGTGTCACATGTATAGGCCTTCTCTGTCAGCAAGTGCCGTAAATTCTCTAAGATTATTATTCACGTCGGCATTAATGATGTTCGACTCCGCCAGTCGGAGATCACTAAAATTAATGTTAAAGAGGTGTGTGAACTCGCAAGTACGATGTCAGGCACTGTAATTTGCTCTGGCCCCCTTCCTGTTTGCAGGAGTGATGAAATACTTAGTAGATTGTCCTCACTCAATGGTTGGCTGTCTAAGTGGTGTCGGCAGAATAATATAGGCAGGCCAGCTGACAGTCTTGCCTGGACCCGGGACGAGATAATCTTAGATTTTTTTTTGTTTAATGAAATTGTGGTTAATGTCAGCTGAATGGGCTGAAGACTTTTTAGAGAAGATAAGGCAACGTTTTTTTTTTTTAGCACAATTCACACCCCGCGGTAATTCAAGAGAAAAAAATCTCCAAATGCTCCACGTGAAACTGCGGTCTTCCGACCTTTTACTATCGCGTCAATTGATTTTGATTAATATGCGCGAGGGAGAGAGCAAGACAGCGTTCGACGTGTTGTTTGAAGACGTGAGAGTCCGCCGGGGCGCTCGATCTGCTCGTTATGCGCCCTATCAGTCACAGCAGTCATTCTATTCTACATCACTCACCGATCAAATAAGGCTTTGGTGGGAGAAAAATTTGCTTTGGCGGCCGCCAAAAAAATGTCAATGCAGGAAAACCCCTAACAAGGCTCTGTTTCTTACCTTGCACGTTGACTTTACTAGTCACCACCTTCACCGTCACCACCTTTTTTAAAATATTTGTTTAGAAAATCTCCCAGCCTCTTCTTTTTTTCTTTCCTTTTCTAAGCACCGGACTTGTGCTGACCGGACATTTTGAGCGTAGCCTACTGAGCTTCAAATCAAATGACAACATCAAATTTTGATTAGTGGCCAAACCATTTTTGTGTTGGGGGTGGGGGGTGGGGTGGGGGGTTCTTGACCACTCTTTCAAGGACAATTAGGAAGAAATTTAATATACATATAGATAACGAAAAAGATGCATTGGAATTGGCATTTAGAGACATTCTGAACTCTATTGGAGTTAGACAACATGTGTCAGGACACACTCATTGTCACAATCATACTTTAGATCTAATATTGTTACATGGAATCAATGTTAATGCCGTTGAAATTCTGCAGCAGAGTGATGACATCTCAGATCATTATCTAGTCTTGTGTATACTCCATTTAGCCAAGGTTGCAAAGCCAACTCTGTGTTACAAATATGTTAGTACTATCACTTCTGCCACTAAAGATTGCTTTATTAATAATATTCCTGATAAATTGTTATATATATAAAAATAAATTAACTAAATTATTAACTTTTTTTAAAACAAAAATTAAACATCACTGAACTTACTTCAGCTGGACTGACGCTATTTTCTTCTGGAAACAATTTTTTTTGTATTATTTTCCTGTTATCTCTGTAAAGCATCTTTGAAACAATCTGCATTGTAAAAAGCGCTATATAAATAAATGTGACTTGACTTGAAAGACAATGCAATGACTTATGGTTTCTTCTCTCTTTTTATTATTTTTTTTTTGGTAGTGAATCCAAAAAATCAATCAATCAAGCACATTTTGTCTGTCCGTGGCATATTGTGCATGTATTTGCCGCACATTAATAGTCTGTGCACTGTTGAGTGCTCTTGGGGCAGAAACAAGCCGTTTGATGGAGTGCTAGGGACACACACATGCTGACTGCTGCATCAAGGGACTGGAGTGTCTTTGAGGGCACATGTGCCTGGAGGCCAGATAGACCAGCAAAGACTTGCTGATTGGATGGAAACAGAAGCAAGGAAAAAGATGGCACTTTCTCCATCACAAGGCCATTGTGGACAGATGCCAGATGCTGAGACAAAGACAAACTTGGCTTGCTGTCAGGGAAAGACTGAACTCATCCTACAATGTTGCTCTCCTTCCCAGAAACATTGTCTGCTGACAATAGCACAGGAAGTGAGGATCCGTTAGTGCAGAGGTTACAGGGATGACAACTCCACGGCGACCCCGCAGACAGATGCCTCGCTGTCTTATATTGTGTTTTGCCACATTGTAATTTAACCGAATGACTATTCAGAAATTGAAAAATGATTGACAGGTGACAAAGCAAATGAAGGAGGAGAACTGCAGCTATAAATTAAAGTAACAAAGATGCCTGTCAAAATAACAGGGGTGGAGAGCGCCAGGATATGCAGAAACAAAGATAGAGATGACAGACACCAGTGGGGTTTGGGGTCTATTCTCTTTCCAAGATTTTTGTGAAAGACAAATATCCAACTGGCATCCTGTACATCACATAACTTGAAAACACCCAATAGGAACATTATGAACAAAGCATTACTGGCAGAACTATTTAAAAAAAAAAAAATGTTTGAGTTTTGGAAACAACTAAAACACTCCCTTTCGAACCTCTGCTAAACCAAAAGCTGGATACAACAGCCAACCTACCTCTGGGCTGTTCCTGAGTCCCAGCTCCTCTTTGTTTCTTTTTTAACACACTCCAGATTGCAAACTAAATGACAATCTAATAAAACTAAGTCACTCAAGTAAAGTAAAAAAAAAAAGGTCAGATCGCTTAATCAAAGTGGCTGATAAAATCTTCGATGCACCTTCAAAAGCAACAGATGTAAAGACACTATCTGAGTACAAAGAAACACAGGCATAAGAAAAGACTCAAAAACATTTTTGAATAAAGCTAATCATGGACAGACAGCTAAATATTTCAAAAGAGTTACTTTGAACTCAGAATTTCAGGAGAAATAGTTTGAGAACATTATACACAGTGAAGCTGCTTGAAATGCATATTAAAAGAGAGAGGACACATGGCAAAGAAGGTATTTTTAAAGATGAAAAATATAAACACAAAGGATATGAAGAGCCTGCAGTCTTTTGCATCTTTATTGGTTGATTTTGCTCTGCTTTCATTCAGCTGTGTTGGAAGGGACTCTTTTTCTCAAACACGTGTATAAAAGTTGCATACAGTGTGTTCACAATGAATGTTTGCTGGTCTTGACTAATAGATCAATAGATTTGAAAGCTCGTTAGCATTTACAATAATCTCAATAGCAGTTGATATGGGATCTAAAATCTACACGGTTTGATGAACACAATCTCTATGCGATTTGAAAAATGCCATCTTTACTCATGGGAGCTCAGTTCTTGACAGTATTTGAGCCAATCACCTGAGCTGTAAATGTCATTGGACTGATGTACTACTCATCATCCTGAAATAGCACATCAAATGAGGAAGAAATGGAAATATAAAAGTCACTTGTAGAAACATTTTTGTAAAATAACGAAGCGGATGACACCGGAAGCCCCGCACATTCAAGTTACAAATGGCACCCACTTTTATGTAAAAAAATAAGGTAAAAAAAAAAAACTACCAAACCTGCTATAGTGCTCACTGGCCCCAAAGAAATTACAAATGTAAAATTTTATATTTATATTAAAGATTTCAAAGTGACAAGGATCATGTCTTGGTGCTTGATTCTCCTGTGACTGGTGAACAACTCAAAGGGTGGTGTCACTGATGGAGTCTTTGTTGTGCATGTTTCATCTTCTTGTTCAGAGCTTAGACACGAATGATATCAAAAATATCAGACTCCCCTCAGCCAGACTGATCGACAGACTCATCGCAGCTCACAGTGGGAGATCCGCAAAACCTCACCAATCACACATCAACATGCTGCTGTACACATTGCATGAAAATTAAAGGGTTGTTCCAAAACATCTAAACTCGTTTCAGTGGAGCTGTCCAGTGTCATGTTTTGAGTTTTTTTTAGGGTTTAGGGTTTGTTTTTTATCCGTTTTTCTTTTCAGTTCATGTCGGAGTCTCATTGTTAATCTTGTAGTCTGTTCAGGTATGTCGTGTTAATTATCTCGTTAGCTCCTTTGGTTGCCCTCATGCATGCATTTAAGCCCTCAGTTCCAGTCTGTTTGTTGTCTTGCATTGTTGTGTTTGCTCCAAATTATTCTCCTGGTTATTATTTTGATTTTTGGATTAAAGATTTATTTTGAGTATCTTTTTCATTGTGCGCTTCATTACAGCCACAGACCATGACAGAAGCAAGTACAATACTTCAGATGGATTTAACAGCACTGCCAATGCAAATGGTCACAGTGTATCCAAATCCAAGGACTACAGCATTGTCTATACAAATGGCCACATTGCTTCCGGTGAGTGAAATTCCAGAGTCTGTTCCTGATTGTGAAATTCCTGAGTATGTTCCAGTAAGAAACATTCCAGAGTCCGTTCAAATAAGAGAAATTACAGACTTCGTTCCTGAGTGTGAACTTCCTGAGTTCCTTCCACTGCATGAAAAGAGGTGTATCCGGACCAGTATACACTGCTGAAATTCGGAAGAATCCAGGAGTATACTGGCCGGATAGCTCAAATTCCATGGGTCTGTATATATCCGTATACATCCGAAATGATACCAAATTGGATGTATGTTGTGGACGTATACTTCCGTGCTACAGCCATTTGTTGCCATGGCAAGTAATCCCATCAAAGGTTTTTTCAAGAGAACATTTTCACACCTTTGTGCACCTTTTGGCCTTCCCCCCTATTGGTCCTTTTCTTTTAAAACCACTCCCATTACCCAGACCACTATTGGAGGACAGGACACATTGAAAACCCAGGAAAGTGATTTGATTGGTTACTTTTAGAACATAGCCCACCCTAGGCCTTATCACAGAGTGATTTGATTGGTTATAGGCCAGCTATGCAGATATTGCTCAGTATACACTAAACCCCCCCTTCCCCCAATTTTAATAAATTCAAATATAATTTTAAAAACACACACAAAGAACAATGAGAAAGTCTGACATTTTTATTAAAGGCCGTGTTGCAGGTTTTTTTTTCATCGAATTTGTGCTATTTACTTGTTGGTAATAAACATTTAAACTGTTATCCATTGTATTTTATGTCGTTGGGTATCACAAAGCGGAATATAATACGAAAAAGTAGAGTGGTTTGAAACGACTCTCCTTTCCCCCACAATGCCATTACGTCACGTTGGGGAGAGAATTTACCAAAGCCCGCGGCCCGCATTGAGAGTGACTAGAGAGACGAGTAGCAGACGAGAGTATTCAGATAACGTTAGCGCAGATTATAGATAAATAAATAGATATAGATAGACAGACAGATAAATAGATAGATAGATAGGCTAGTATAGAGAGATAGGCAGACAGCCAGATAGCATAACGTTAGCAATAGCATAGATAGCTAGCAGCTAGATAGATAAATATATAGAAATATATAACGTTAGGTAGATTGACAATGGTGAACTACTGTTTGTGCTGGGTGTAAAAACTCTGGATGCTGAGTGAGGCACGTCACATCTGGTGCGGGGTGAGCTCCTCGACCAGCGACCAAAACACACTCACTTCCCTACAGCACAAGCTTTCCAGCGCAGTTTCCATGGGACGGCACCGCCGGCGCCCAGACAAGCACCTGCCAAACACAGCAACAGACATGCGGCGGCTACATTTGCAACAACATTTTCACCGGAGGAAGAGATAAATGCTTAGAAACACCCATATAGCTAGCATGATGCCTTCTATTTCTAGATGAAAAGAAAAAAAAAGTGTCGTTATTGTGCACTGCTGCTCGTAGACTAGCTCCAGTGCTCATTGCTGCGTTGTTAAATGATAGCAACTCACCAGAACACTTCACCAACTCTCCACTCATTCTCCTCGGACCATGCATTTAATTATTAAGTATTTACGACATTGTGGTGGCGTTCAACTCGTAAATACGATCTATACGAGATGACTTTGAACGCACCATAATACTAGGCTGAGGCTACCTTTCCTCCACTTCTCCCCAACGTGACGTCATCACCGAGTTGCGTAAAAAAAACGTTAATACCAAAAATGTAAAAAACTAGTCTTTAAGGCCATTTTTGGGACATTTTAAAAATGATATACATATCTTGAGTGATTTATGTACCCATTAATCGACAGTGGTTGTTAACCTGCAACATGGCCTTTAAGGTAAATAAAACATTCCAAAGAGCATTATAAACAAGCATTAAAAAGGAATGGGGGAACAAAAATATTTGAGGGGATGAAAATGTAAAGGAACAAAAACAAATATAACATGAACATTCCAAAGAACATTATAAACATACATTAAAATGAATGGGGAAAAAGAAATGTGAACAAAGGTGTAAAGGAAAAAAATACAAATAAGGTAAGCAACATGCACATCAAAAAGGATCAAATATACAAAGTATAAAATATAAAACGACATCAATGAATAAATATAGAAATTAAAGTGTATATAAAATATGTAAATATTCATTTTTTCAAACTGCCATGATGCACTGGTGGTGTGACATGTAGCGTGGGTCAGCCTCTAGTCTGGTTTGTAGTACCTGGCAGAGAGCAGATAACTCTGGTTCTGTTTGGTGGAGACCTCAGCATCCACACTGGCCTTCCATCAGCAATAGCATCTTCATCAGACATCAGTTCTATTGTTGCAGTCTTCCACAGTTCCCTTTCTGTGTCAGTTTGTACAACTCCTGGTCTCCAGCATCTGCAAAACATAACAGTAATTTAACCACTAAAACACAGAGGATAGTTACATTATGAAAAACAAAAACTAAAAAAAATGCTTAACCAGTTTCTTAACTTACCCGTCTCTTTCTTTGACGGTTCTTTGCGATGTTCTTCATAGTGTTTCTTTTCTGGGCCTTTTCAGGCTGAGCCAAAGAATACTTCCTCCGCAAAGTCTCAAAATACGTCTTGCAATCTGTTAAATAAATCATAAATAAATGTAATGCCAATAAAACTAAGTAAAACAGAGGACATTAAAATGATTACAACATCTTTAAGATTACCTTTTGCACATTCAGGGTCAACGTCTGTAAAAGTTGTCCTTAATTCTTCGAAGTGATAAGTGGTCACGGCCAGGTTATGTGATGAATTTATTCTGGGGGAAAAAGTTGCAGGCATCATTAATGAAATTCAGTTTTGGTATTTTAAATCCATATAGTATTAGATTAAACTAACATTTACAGTATACAATACGCAGTCTTACCCGGTTTGTGGATCGTATTTGTGTGGGTTGTTCTCTGAATTATGGAGGCACCTTACAGATTCCTGTAAAGTTTGAAATTAAAAAGCGTTTAAATGGATTCACAATCTGCAAGAACCACAAAACTGAATTTTCAGTTTGAATAAGTTGGCCATCACAGTAAACATAAGAGACAAAACATATCAGTTCATAAATCTTAAAGATGTCACGCAGCGCCACTGATATCTTACCGGTTCGTGCCGCCTTCTGCCTATACAAGGCCACCAGTGCAGGTGTATGTTGGTCAAGCACAGCGTAGAACTAGTTCCGTATGTTGACGTTTGTGATGCGTTGGAACTCAGCACAAAGCTACAAAACCAAAAACAAACAAAAATAATTATATAAAAAGACTAATACTCGATTTGCAACAGAAAACACATTTGTGATGCAACATGTTCAGTTAAAATACATTGTTGAGCAACATGGTCACATGCAAAGTGATAGTTCTTACACACAGTGAATAGTGGCATTTGCTGTTCCATTTGAATGTGATTCATATTAAAAATTTGGCATAGAAATATGTGTGAAGAGTGGCAGAAAAGAGAAGTGAGTCTGTTTTTACCTGTGATTCAATCCGAAGAGCCGGCCATTTCCTCAAGAAGTCCTTCACCTGCACAGATAAAACAATCAATATGAAACCAGTCAAATTATGCAATCAACCTCTTTACAAATTAATGATACAAAATTTCAACTGAATGTAACTTACCGATAAAGTTGCTCTCTGGTGACAATGTAGGTCTGCACATGCACACAAAAACAGACAGCAAGAGATTTAATTTTTAAGAGACGTTTGATTGATGCTAATGAATTAGGCTCCAAATAAAAGAAATGGTGAAAAATAGTTACAGCCTAAATTAACATTTGAGTCACCTTGATTTTGGGGGATGCTCACTGCACTCCTTCCACTTAAACCTATAATGAAAAGACGTTTGTAAAGGTTTAATAAAAACTTGCAAAGTTTATTCGGTAACTATTATGTCCATAGCCTTAACTTTGTTTGAGTAAAGTTAACATAACTGCTAACGTTAGCCACTAGCTCATTTGGGTGCATGTAACTTAGATAACATCACATTGAACTTGCCAGTGCAGGGCGCTTAACACAAACAGCAGCAACACACTCAAAAACAGAAGGGCTATCTCTTCCTGAAAAGAGTTATTGACTAACGTTAACATTATTGCCCTGCCACGACATTAACAGTAGCTGCTAACGTTACACAGGATATTCTGTCATTAGCAGGCGGACTGACGGCAATCGCGCCCGCGGCACCGCGCTTGCAAATTAAAAATAGCCTCGTCTAACAGTCAAATATCACGTGTAATATGATATTCTTACAATATTACAACAAGCAAAGTAGTTTTGAAGTGTTTTGGTTTACTTACAAGTTTTTTCATTCTTGATAACACGTCGCTCGAGAGGGTAGCCATCTTGGATAGATTTTTCAGGTAACGTCAGCTGCACGTCATGACGTCATATCACGTGATCGACAGTACACTTTAAAATAGTGAGTAAACCAGCGGTGTTCACTCAGAAATGCTGAGGCACACAAACATAAAAATACATATTTGTTCATAGACATTAATAGTTTAAAGGTGGATTAACTCAGCAAGAGATTTTAACTGTAGTGACCTCGGTCTTCAATTCAGTGGAGTAGAAAAGCTCAGGTTCCTTCTACCTTTTTAATAAATATAAAGTCACCTTTATTTATACAGCGCTTTTTACAATACAGATTGTTTCAAAGTAGCTTTACAGAGATGACAGGAAAATAATGCAAGAAAGTTTGTTTCTAGAAGAAAATAGCTTCACAGTCCAGCTTAAGTCAGTTCAGTGGTGATTCATTTTGTTGTATAAATAAATAAATAAATTTAAATGTATATATATATATATATATATATATATATATATATATATATATATATATATATATATATATATATATATATATATAGCCACTTTGGAGAAAACCGTGATATCATCGTCCAGCTCAGTTCAGATCTCATATAATAGTGTCAACGCAGGCAGATCAATAATATTGTTGAATATTAAATTAAATGTCCCCAACTAAGCAAGCTAAAAGCCAATTGTGAAAAAGGTGACAAATGTTGTTGTCTGCAATTTGTAAAACTTCACAATAAAATTTGAGATATTCTGAAATGTTTGGTTCATTTTTCTTTATTTGTTCCATTAAATTTATTGCTGGGAAAAAAATTAATCGCGATTAATCGCATCCAAAATAAAAGTTTGTGTTTGCATAATATATGTGCGTGTACTGTGTATAATTATTTTGTATATATAAATACACACATATGCATGTATATATTTAAGATTTTGTATTTTTATATATAATATAATTTATGTATAAATGTATATACAGTATATACATGCAAATATTTCTTAAATAAATGCATGCATATGTGTGTATTTATACATACAAAATAATTATACACAGTACACACATATATTATGCAAACAAAAATTTTTATTTTGGATGCGATTAATTTTTTCCCAGCACTAATTAAATTCCTTTGTTTATTTCATTAAATATTCAGATGTTTTTGTGAACGTATATGTTCAGACTGGGTGTTTATTTTGTCCTGTTTTATAAAAAATATTTGATTAAGAGACTTTTTTTCCTGCAGTGGTTTCAAGGCCCTGACACAGGCGACGCGAGTCAACCCTAGAGTCGGCTTTAGTCATTGCTAGTTCTTGGACTTCGGTTTTGTGTTTCAGGGCCTTAAGAATTTATTTATTTTTCTGTACAAAAAGCTTGTTTGCTGTAGCCTAACCTAGATAATTCAACCCTGAAGTCCTCCCTGGCCACCCCTCCCTCTGAGAACAGCCAGCACTGTGTTAGTGTCAGTCATTAACATATGAAAGGTCTTCACACCTAACAGTTGTCAGTCCACTTACACCCAGCAGTGTTTCAGCTGTATATGTCCGTGATATTTCACGGATTCCTGTATATTGTCCGCATATGTGATGTTTCCGGGTTTATCTGGAAATATACTGTTCCATGTTACTCTGATCCGCTTTTTCCCACATACATCCGGCAAACATCAAATTACACAGGAGTTTACCATGCCCGTATTTTGCCGGATTTGAGTCTTTTCATGCAGTGTTCCAGTGAGCAAAATTCACGAGTCCGTTCCAGTGAGGGAAATTCCAGAGCGCATTTGCATTTTATTTGATCATGATTGGAAATGGTTGTCCGACCAGTAAAAACAGATAAAGTGACTAAGTATATGGTTCTTGGAAACTACGTAAACTTTTGTAAAGCTTAAGTAAAGAGTGTCATCTGCATACTGGTGAAAAGAAATATCGTACTGATTAATTATAAATCGAACAACTCTTTTAGAACCATGAATATGTGTGTCTTTTCAAATGCCTGTGTGAATGTGTTACACAGCAAGGTTTGGAAGGTATCTGTTTGTATGCGTGAGTTTACACAGTGTTAAGTGCATAAGTGGTCTCTCTTTGAGCCAAGCACACACAGAGAATGAAGACACTTTCTTTGTTGCTCAAGGCTGTTGTTTGAAAAGGTTCCACATTTAAACCATCACATTTAACATTAATGGACACAACGTACAAGGACAACACTGTTGTGCAATGTAAAAAAAAAATAAAAAAAAACATGGAAATAAAACAAAAATATGTGCAAGTCAAAGGCCTTGTGAAACAACGCATGGAAACAAGACTCCTTTGTAAACTTTTTCATTTGAGAACAACACCTGAACACCAGCTACGCATTTCAGTTTCACTTTATTTTGATGGTCCCTTTAACACAATCTGTTGACTATAAGTAACGTTGCATCTACATGTCTTCTCTCATTAGAGTGTTAGTAGAGTATTAGTATAGACTGGTAGGGTTAGAATAAGTTGACATGTAGTTGCAAAGTTACTTATAGTTAATAGACTGTCCCCTGTTACTTAGTCAACAGAATGTTAAAAAAGGGACCATCAAAATAAAGTGTTACCTGTATTTTCATTCAGATGTATGAACTGTAAATCATTTGAACATTCTCAACATAAGGTTTGCAAAAGAGTCCCATCGTATGCCATTGAATTCATTAAGGTAAACGCATGTGCAGCTTATGAATGAATGCAGACTGTTTGAGACATGTACAAAAATTAATCAAAACACTCACAGAACACATTTAAAAAAATATACAGGTGACAATACTTGGCTTGTTTTTTGTTTTATTATGTATTTATTAATTTGTAAATAAGTGAATAGTTTTTTCTTGTTTTTATTTTTGTTTTGTTTTAGTTTTTTGCCATCTTTGGGTACCATGAAAAAGCATAGCACATAGTAATCATTCAAAACTTTGGTATTGCCATATCATAAAAGTGTATTTGGAGCTTTATTTGCTACTGTTTAAAGATACACCCGTGTATATAAATGTTTGAGTCAAGGCTGCTTTCTCTACAACTTTTCTGGTTTTTAAACATGCAGAAAAAAAATGGTGAGAATGACCTACTGTTTCTTTATTCTTAACCACAACTCTCTACGCTTGAAGGTTACTGCCATTTATGTGGCCAGTGAATATGATCTCATGGTTTGTTGTCACATTGACAATTTTTTAGACATTCCATTACATTCTTTCACTCTTTGTTTCTATAGAGCTGGTAAGTCCCGCCCCTTCCGCAAAACCCCGCTGGACCTCAAAGTTGAAAAACCGTCAATGCAAGTGAATGGGAGAAAATAATTATTTTCTGGTCCCGTTTGAATTGTGCCATGAATGTGAACATATGTTCTCTGTGAATTTTTTATATAACTTTTCGTGTAAAGAATGATACAATTTAGCGGGTAGAAGTTTGATACGGTTAGAGTTTGTGTGAGAGCACTTTGTGGACTACAACTCTCGACGCGTTTGAAACGTCAACACCACTAGCACACGGACTATCTCACGGATCCCGCTAAACATGGCTGTGTCTTTGGTGCACTTCACCGCCTTCTTTCAGGGAGAGGACAAAATCGTTGAAGTTGGTGAAAACCACGGGTAAGTCAACTTAGTGGGGTGACGTCACATAGGCGATATGTAGTCTTTCTCGTTATGTCTTTTCCACAACTGCTAGACGAAGAATCATACCATATACTGTCAAACTCGTAACATGAAAAGTTATATAAAAAATTCACAGACAACATATGTTCACATTCATACAACCACAAGAGAGGTAGTGGTCTCAGCATCAGCATTGCTGCTATCAGACATAATGGATGTAGTGATGTGCTAATGGGAGAAAATATTGCTGGGAATAATTCATTTGCAAAAACTTAATTGCTATATTAAGGGTGCGTGGTCCCTGCTGGCAAGTGCATTGGCCCTGATAAGAGATTTTTCATTAAGTTCACTTGTTTACAATGCAATCAATTTAGTCAGCCTATTGTCATGTGGATGTGGGAATGGAAAGAGGTGGCTGCAATTGCTAGTGTGGACATTGCTTATTGGGCTCACAAATTGTGGAAAGATCAAATTTAATGTAGACCCAGGATATGAGGATGTGTTTGTTTGCTGGTTTTTACAGTAAATTATTTTGATTTCATGGTGTACTTGTGTTTGTGTGTGCATGCACGCTGTAAGGTCCGAATAGTCTGAGACCACAAATGAAAATGCTTCTGTTTGACATCATTTAATCATCCTCATGTTGTTCCAAACATAAATTACTTTCTTCTGGGCAACACAAAAGGTGACATTTAGCACAATGTTCATGCAGCTGTTTTCCAAAGAGCTGTTAAGGTCTTAAAATGAGAAATAGGGGTGACCGGGGCACAAACTAATGCAGTGCTGGTTGTAACACACATGGTTTAAAACTTTCCACACATGCCAGCATGACGAAACTTAGTGATTACTAGTTGCCATATCAATACTATAGAGAAAAAATTGTGCCAAAATTTAAAGAAAAAAATCTTTGAAAGATATCATTGACCATTTATCCAAAGCAAAAGTACATTTCTTACTGAAGTTAATATTTCATCTCTGTTTTTTATGTTTATTTAAAATTAGACAAATCTGATATTATTTTAATCTATTTAATTATTTTAATACCATTATTTTATATGAAAAAGTTAATAATTGTATTTTATTGAGAAAATATTTTAGTTTGTCTTGTATCATTTTTGGATTAGATCAGACAACATTTTAAGCTGTCATGGTCATGTTACAATGTGCCCCTCACTGATGTGCGATATATTATTGTTTGCGATATACCGGTAAAAATTCTCCTCACGATAAGAATTAATCTTCCCGCGATAATAACGATAAGCTAGTTGAATTCATCCATTGGCTGCTCTATTGATACTTTGCAGTCACGTGATATCTGGCGGGCAACAAACGCGGTTAGTGCATCCAATTGCACAACAACTATCTGGCATGACGTGTACACCTCAAAACACCAACTTTTGTATATTAAAACTGGCAACGTCCTGGCAAGATCCTTGATTAGTTTACTGGTTTTTCGTTGCTAGAGAAGGACGTTCTTGCCCGCCAGCCAGTACAACTGACGTCAAGTGCAAAGTATCAATAGTATTTTATCACGCTATCATTCATTCAATTGCTAATAAACAATTCAAGCACGATAAAACGCAAAAATAAGAACTTAAATATGTACTGGTGGCGCGCTGTCTGTAAATCTCCTCTCTGTGTGATACACAACACACACACTCATGCACACAGAATGCCGCTTCAGACAGCGCGCAGCCGCATTGAGTTCTCTTTCACGCTTGAACGGACAGAAACACACAAAAGTATGCCAAAATGTTCACTATGTCGAGTATCCTCATAAGCACAGTATTAAATTAGTTAAAAAGTGTTAAATGAACGCAAAGAGTTATGACTACATCGGATGCTTGTCAGATCCAGATCCGCATTGTATGCATCAGATCTTAAAGCGACAGCAGCCTAATAAACCCGCTTCTGTCATACATTAATGTAGAAAAATTAAATCAAAGAAAAAAGTCAGAGAAAATTACAGTGAAGGCTGAGAGGTGTTTGATAACTTTATTAAATTTATGTATATTTCCTACCTAATAGATCAAATATTTAAAATATGCTTTGTTGTTTATACATTAATTTGGAGATTAAATGTGAAATTATTACAATATAAAAATATATTAAAAACTTTAATGTTAAGTGTGATTAATCGCGAATAGGCTAGTTAATTTTTTTAATCGATTGACAGTATTAAATAAAATACAATCAAACATTAAAAAAAACATAGCCTACGTGGTGTTTTTTTGATCGTTTTTTTTAATGGTTTTCATTTAAAAGATTAAAACATTTTGCCAACAAAACTTGTGTCACTTGACACTTGTGTCACTGTCAGTCTTTTTAATCAGTGCAAAACTACGGTACGCAGATTAGGACAACTATTCATCAGCATGCATTGATTAATTCCATGTTGTAAAAAAAACTATTTGGTGCGACCAACTGAGAAAGTTGGTAGCACCAGTGAAACCAGTGGAAAAGTTAGTCTGGAGCCCTGAATCTGGAACTGGTACATATTTTCACTTGACGAACACCAACTGAGCGTTTGAGAGTTTCACTCTCCTTCAAGCGGTCCATAAAGCGTACTATTTCAGTTCATCCCAATGAACGACGCACAGTAAACACTAGCGTCAGGCACACGACTCGCCATCAGTGTTTCACACACACTCAAAGAGAGAGCGAGAGATACCACACGGAATAGACATGCTACATGTAAACGATATTGTTTGTTGTATTTTCCTGTAAAAATAATGGAGTTCATTTGGAATTATTTGGCCTTTATGAGCAAGCAAGAACTAATGGGCAAACGCAGACGTGATTAATATTCATGAACCCAGCAGCTCATCAAGCCGTAGTTATTAATAGTAGAATTCGTAGTAGTAGTATTATCTTATCAGTATTCTATTGTTAGTTTTTTTTACATTTCAAACTTGTAATTGATTTGAATTATTATTGTGTGTAAATGTGTTATGTTTGTCAGTACAGTTGCACTATTTAAACAGCACTTTTACAGAAGAAACGTATATCTACAACTTTTCCATTTCTGTTTGGATTTTTACTGGGGTTTTTTCTTTTTTTTCTTTTTTTATGTAATGGTATATTATAAGTGCCTATTTGATGATGGGTATGTTTTACTTTAGATCAATGTTTGTGCTTCTGAGGCTCTCAAGAATGCATGCAGCTAGGCTATCACTTGTAGTAGCCAAAAACAGTGGTGAATATTTAAATCGTCAATGATATTGTTATCTCAATAAATACCATAAAAAAATTGTGATATAGTTTTAAGTCTATATCGACCATCCCTACCCCTCACGTTACAACGTACCCTAACTATGGGACATTTCACTTACATTCTTTCAGGGTATCAAGGATATCAAGAAAAACGTATGCACTAGGCCTATATTAATGAAACAAACCATATTATTGTACTAGACGTGTGAAATGGATGTGGGAAAAAATAAGTTATCTGAACACCAAGTGGAACTGAGAAAGTCAAAAAGTGTTTGGTTGTGCCCCGCTCTCCTCTACACTATGAAACTAGTTAATTAATTTTGTGCACAATATATATATATATATATACACATTTAAAAAAAAGCTATTTTTTACTGATAACTTATTTCTGATAACAAATCTCACTTTTTTGGTACTTTTATGAGTTTTAGGGGTCGTTAACGCGACACTGTTTTCAACTAAAAACAGAAAAGTTATTAAGCTTTTTGGCCATTTAGGCCTATTTACAGAACAGCCGCATTGTGGGGGCCTAAAAAAACAAACTTTTGTAAAAGAGTTTCAAAATGAAAGTGTTTAAAAACGATATTGTTATCATCTCCATGTAAACTACAAAAATGTGAATTTGTGAAAACAGTGACATCATCAATGTTGGGGAGTAGTTAACTACAAGTAGCGACGCTACTAACTTAACTACATTTTTCAGTAGCTTGGCAGTAGCTCAGTTGCTTTTTAAACAGTGTAGCTTTTCCAGTAGCTAACTACTTTTTGCAGCAAGTAGCGGTGTAGCGCGAGCAAAAGCTACATTGCGTTTTGTCGAGCCTGCCCTGCGCGAATCAGCGCGATGCAAGGATATTCTCCTTCTTGTTAGATTACAAACAACTTTTTTTGCCATTACCGCCACCTGTTGTTTAATCACGCATCTTGAGGCTAACGGTTCACTGATGTACAGAAGTGAGTAGACACACCCATATTATCCATGATGGAGCAAGACGTGGCGGCAGATTTGGAGGATGGAGAAACAATTTTGCACTTTTGACAAACAGTCTGAGATATTTGAGTGTTGTGTGTAATAAAACAATACTCTTTGAAATCATAATTGTGTTGCATTGTTTTAAACACTAAATATTTTACTTAAAACATTCCTCAGACACTTATTCAGTTATTTAAATATACGTTGTTCAAAAAAATCAAAAGTAGTTTCAATGTAGCTAGCTACTTTTTGATAGTAACTTGTAGTGTAGCTAACTACTTTTCCAAAAGGGTAGCTTGACTGTAGTTTAACTACTTTAACTTACGAGTAGCTTGTAGCTTGTCAAACTACAGTTTCAGAGTAGCTTCCCCAACACTGGACATCATGCACAATGTATTTGGTCTTGGCGGAATAGATCTGCTACGCTGCTGCAGAAGAAGTACCGAGACTTGTTACTGCCAATACATTCACAGACATTGCTGTGAGTATGTAGGCCTAAGGCCGGTGACACACTGGATGCGTGGCGTGAGCGTGGCGTTTCTGTTGCGTGTCAGATGCGTGGCGGCTGCGTCGCGTTTTCTGTGTCTTTGCACACCAGAAGCGTGTCTGACGCGGCGCTGCTGCTGCTAGGTGACATATTGGTGACATGGGGAGAGAGTTGTGGAAGGCCTATACTTCATGTTAAACATAAATATATAGCAGCAAAGACAACGTCGGCAGTGTTGACGGCAATATAGACTATAGAATATTTCATTCTGCAATTGACAGGTGCAGTATTTGAAAATCGATAATATTTTTTTAAATTGCATTTATATTTGCATTTATGTCAAACCCTAGACACTTTCAAACATCAAAATGACGTTTATTAACATGTATTCGTGTCAAAATTTCATATAAACATCTTTTCCTATTCAATTTTGCTTGGAAACGCTTCCAAGACGCTTGCGTGTCGCGTGAAAAATAGGCGTCGGTTCTATTTCTAGCAAGCACGCGTTTTCCGCGCGGCTCGAGCCGCGCCTGAGACGCGCGTGTCACGCACGCAGTGTGCAAGCTCTAACCTGTTAACATGGGAGCCGAAATAAAAACGGACACGCCACGCAGCTGAGACGCTTACGCCACGCATCCAGTGTGTCACCGGCCTACTAGAAATAGAACCGACGCCTATTTTTCACGCGACACGCAAGCGTCTTGGAAGCGTTTCCAGGCAAAATTGAATAGGAAAAGATGTTTATATGACATTTTGACACGAATACATATTAATACATGTCATTTTGATGTTTGAAAGTGTCTAGGGTTTGACATAAATGCAAATATAAATGCAATTTAAAAAAATATTATCGATTTTCAAATACTGCACCTGTCAATACAGAACGAAATATTCTATAGTCTATATTGCCGTCAACACTGCCGACGTTGTCTTTGCTGCTATATATTTATGTTTAACATGAAGTATAGGCCTTCCACAACTCTCTCCCCATATGTCACCAATTTGTCACCTAGCAGCAGCAGCGCCGCGTCAGACACGCTTCTGGTGTGCAAAGACATGGAAAACGCGATGCAGCCACCACGCAGCTGACACGCAACAGAAACGCCACGCTCACGCCATGCATCCAGTGTGTCACCGGCCTAAGACATAGGCTACTGCTGCTGCTGTTGCACTTACATTAATTAACCCCCCAAAAAAGGATACAAAAGAAAAAGGCATAGCCCTCTTAAACACAAACATTGTCAGATCATTTACAAGTTGCACAGCCAATGCCAATAAAGCTGTTGTGCAACAGCTGAAAAGAAGACTATTGCTATACATTTGTAAAGCAACTTTTCACCCTACACAGTTGCACAGGGTAACGGGAGAGAAATTAGACAATACAAGTAGGCTAATGTACACATGCCGCTGAGTGAGTAAAGACTGCATCATTGGCAGACATGCATCTGCACAATGATGACACTAACTAAATTTACATTGACAGCAGTAATCTAATTATTGACCTTATTCTGAATAAAACAATAGTCTGATTAATGCTTTTACATGAGTTACTTTTAGAATATTCCTTTCATGTTCCGATTTTACATTTTATTGAACATATATCGATTAATGGCATACGCCAGGGATCAGCAACTCCGGTCCTGGAGGGCCACTGTCCTGCAGAGTTTAGCTCCAACCCTAATTAAACACACCTGAACAAGGCAATCAGTGTTTTCAGGATTACTAGATAGATACAGGCAGGTGAGTTTTTATCAGGGCTGAAGCTAAACTCTGCAGGACAGTGGCCCTCCAGGACCGGAGTTGCTGATCCCTGGCATACGCCATTACATCACCATGGCACGCCGTCTGACGTTCCCTCCAGAACTGACGTATCAACATACAGTTCGTCTTCGTCATGGTACCATATACAGTTTTGGGTGTTTCATTTTTATTTTACAAAAGCTTCAAGTAATTTGTTATGCTATACGTTCAAATAGAAGAGGGCGGATACAAATTAGGCCTATCCTTAAAAATACGTTCCCCCGGCTATAAAAGTAGCCTATCACATTAGGCTATACTGTGACTCAATACATAACCATGAATCAACAGTATCCACATTACTACAGCATTTATAACTGTATAAACTTTGTCATACTGCTCTTTTATCATCATTTAATTAATTATTTTAATCACAGTTTAACCCAATATGAAATCTGCTTATGAACTGAATTTATTTAACGAACTTGATTATAACCCCATATTTGTTACTGTATATTTTAACATCACATTCTCACCAAATAGCCAAGATAATAAAAGCATTTTAACACTAAGTTCTCTTTTAAACCAAATGGCTAAGGAGGACTGGCACTAGATGAACTTTTAACACAAGAGTGGGGTGATTCACAGAGCTGCTTTTAAACGTAGCCTTACCCCACACACGGCTAATTCATGTTCTTAAACATCGATTCAGTTCATCATCCGTCACTCTCACATTTTCGTCTCAACCATGGTATTTTTAAGCACTTATTACTCATTTTTGCTCACGCTGAAAGTTACGATCTTTTACCAGGATTATAACATAATCGTCCGCCCGCCATTTTAGGAGCAAACACTCTCAATCACCGTCAAGTTCAACGTCTCTTAATATCTCAGGCACGAACTAGTTCTATAAAAATATATAATACTGTGCATTGCAAGAGGATTAATTATCGTTAGCTTACCTGTATGAATAGGGTATATGTCGAACGCCGCATTACGAAACCGGAAAACAGAACGCATCGCTTCCGGTTCAGGTCTTTTGTATGCGCTTCATGCATTTTTTTACTGTTTTACTCAAGATAACTTAAAAGGAGCGAGCAAAGATGATCATAACCAATGTCCCTCGCATGTGAAGATCGATATTTAAAAGTAAAAAAAAAAAAATCTTCACACTAACGTTTAGATATTTAAATAGAATAAAAAGCTAATAACAAAGTGAGATAGGTAGGTTAGCTGATTACCTTAAAATTCCATAGATATCGGCATCAGTTCATACGGCTGTTAACACTTTCTATGACAAGCGGATGCGATGAGACCAGGTTTCCGGTTTCGTCATGCGACGTTCGACATATACCCTATTATGATAAACACAGATCGGTAACACTCTCTAGCGTGTACCTGACCTCTCACACATCACTTAATGAACGCTAGCTATTTTCACTCTAGTAGCGTCAGTGCAATCCTTGGGTGCCCTCTACTGGTGACGCTGAGTTTAACAAGAAAAATAGTCTTTTAAAAATACATCGCAACTCAGCAAACTTCACAAAAGTTTCCTTATTTTCATTACCCAATTCATCATTTTTAAGGGGGGCACTATTTTTTCTATGTCTACTAAGCTGTCAATTTACACTCAGGTCTATAGCCTACATTATTTAATTATTTTTTATTATCGCCTTCATTCATCAATAGATAAAGATCATTGTCCATATTCCCCCATACCGAACAAAGACAAAACTTTCCTTGGGGTGTACATGCTTTTTCACAGCACAGTTCTTTTTTCTTCTCTCTCTCTCTCTCTCTCTCTCTCTCTCTCTCTCTCTCTCTCTCTCTCTCTCTCTCTCTCTCTCTCTCTCTCTCTCTCTCTCTCTCTCTCTCTCTCTCTCTCTCTCTTTCATGATAAATTGTAGTAGCCTACCATCATAACATTTTTGAGTGAAAAGATAAAATTGTACATATTGATTTAATATATTAAGCTGAACTGGAAAATAATGTCAATTATAATGTAATAATGTTTAATATCTTCCTTTTGCTTTAATGGCAGCAGCATTTGAGATCATGATGATCATGTTATGATTTGAGATCTATCTAAAGAGCATCTTGCAATGGAAGCAGAAACACTTGACTGTCTATACATAGTCATATGATTATTGTCACAAATGTGCTTATTTAGTGACCTAGTTAAAATTATCCCCCCCTCACACACACTAAATTTATCCAGAAACGTGCAGCTCTAATTTAACATTTACTTGGCACATGTAAAGATAGACTCGCAGTCGTACACTGTTTCCAAAGTAGACTCAACCTATGCTATTTCCAAATGAATCTTCAAGTTTAAGCATTCGCTGGATAAATATGCCCTTAAGTGTTTGTAGTGCAGTTTCTGAGATGTGTCCCTGAAGACCTGTCTAGTGTTATCCTTGACAGCTTTTACAAGAATGAAGTGGGGCTGATTTGGGTTTAGGTAATGTGTGAACTAATAATGTCTTCCAATTTATCCAAAATCTATTATAATACTTGTATTGTGCAAAAATGTGCATTTTTTTCTTCAGGGTTATGTTGTGAAGTCAGCCAGCCATTATCACAAAATAATCCCTGACACAGCAGTTGAGACCATGATGCGAATCTTAAAGGTGTTTAATTTGCTGTATAGTGTAATTTGAATTTATTTCTTTTCTGCGGTTCGGATAGGAATATGCTATATGTGAGTGTAATAAGATATATATATATATATATATATATATATATATATATATATATATATATATATATATATATATATATATATATATATATATATATATATATATATATATATATATAACTCAGTTTAGTAAACTTGTTTAGTAAACATTTCTGCCATTTCTGACTTACCTGTGGCAAAGATTTTGCAAAACGCAAAATAAGTTGCGTTGTGCACATTTTGCGACATTTTCAAAGTGAAATGTCCAGTGAGTGTCGCTAAAAGCGTGTTTTTTTTTTTTTTGTTTTTTTTTTTTTTTCTCGGAAAGGATTAACGTGAATATGTCTACGTTTTATAACGTTGGCGTTTGTCACCACAGTTCTGAATTGAAATGTCCGGTGAGTGGCGCCAAAACCTTAAAGGGACAGTTCACCCAAAAATGAAAATTAGCTCATGATTTACTCACCCTCAAGTCATCCTAGGTGTATATGACATTCTTCTTTCAGACGAATACATTCGGAGTTATATAAAAAAAATGTCCTGGCTCTTCCAAGCTTTATAATGGCAGTGAATGGCCGTTTCTGTTTGAAGTCCAATAAAAGTGCATCTATCCATCATAAAAGTGTATCCATCCATCATAAAAGTGCTCCACACGGCCCCGGGGAGTTAATAAAGGCCTTCTGAAGCAAAGCGATGCATTTCTGTAAAAAAAATATTTATATTTGTCACGTTATAAAGTAAAATTTTAGTTTCCGGCCAAACAGCCATACTACTTGCGTCTCTGATTGTATTCGTCTGAAAGAAGAATATCATATATTCCCAGGATGACTTCAGGGTGAGTAAATCATGGGCTAATTTTCATTTTTGGGTAAACTATCCCTTTAATGCTCCTTTTTAAAATTCCGTACACTAAACCCTAAACCTACCTGATAATGTTTACAAAAGCAAATGTGACATAAAAACACAATCATAACAATAGCATTTTAGCTTGTTTTTGAACTCTTGTCTTTGACCTCTTTTATCGTGAATCGTCTTTCACGGGATTCGTACCCGAGCTCTCCTTATCATAAATACTATTATGTACCAGCTAATCTACCGAACAAGCTGTACATCAGTAAAACTGAACATATGGAGCTGCTTAATGATGCAAACTCCAAAATATATTCGTTTACAAATCTTGGTAAAAAGTGTTTTGAGGTCATAACATAATTGTGCAAGGAGCCGCTTGAGAAGCCGCTTGAGAATATATATCTTTATTAATATATAATATGTCCCTGTAATCATAATTGTGTGTGAAAACGATTGCTGTTTTATACCTCTAGTGTTCATTTATGTTGGAAACTGCAGTGATACGTATGTATTGATACGTATTTTACGTTTTGTAAAAATGTTGCCAGAGTTATCGTTTTTCCAATGAGCCTGTGTTGTTCTCTTACGAGAGATTCTCTCGTACTGCGTAGAATACGCTAGGGGAAAATCCTTTTCCACAAGAATACTGAAGCCAAAAAATTATCCTTTAATTTTGTATTAATGTAAAACGCGTTGCTGCAGCATACAGGCATAGGCGAGACAGCTCGCGCGCCTATTGGCTGGTCTGCTGGCAACTGCTTGAGCCTATCGAGCGAGACCTAGAGTGACGTCATACCCAATGAGGGCGCTTTGCGCCCTCTGCGTCACGTCCCGCCGAAACGGGCGTGGCTTAGGTCTATATATATCGCTCGTGGGCTCATATCTCTGATTTTTAATCCTTCAGCGAAGCAACTCATATCGCTGGATCCGAGAAGAAGCCGCGCTGTTTGAAGAAGCATCTCAGCGGGACGAGTCGAGAAGCTGCTGGCCGCGCCGCCTTCATCGCCTTCCTGCTGCGCTATCCGGCGCCTATATCCTTTTTCTCTGCACTGTGTGTGTGTTCGCCGGCGCGACACACACTGACTAAAAGAGCTTGCGTCTTTTTAAAGATGCCTTCCTGTGGCTCGTGCAGAGCCACACTCAGCGACGGGGACCGCCACGTGGTTTGTGTTTCCTGCCTGGGTGAAGAACACGCAGCTCTCGCGCTCGCTGACGGCGGCTGCCCTCACTGCGAGTTGTTGCCCATAGCGACTCTGAGGACTCGCTTGGCATTTTTCAACGAGACTGCGCCCACACCTGCTGTAGTGCCGCACCGTAAAAAGCGCCGCGCTCAACGAATCCCAGAACCTTCTCCCAGCCGCCAAAGCTCGCCGGTGCGCCCACCTGCTTCACCAGCTTCATCAGTTTCGCTTCCTGACGGACAACGGCCGCGACACGGACGAGATTGACGCGATGCTGCGAGAAGGGGATTCCTGCTCTCTCCTGGTATCAGGCAGTGAAGGCTGGGCGAGCTCTGAGGATCTCGCGCCCCCTGCCCGTGCTTCGACGGGAAAGAGAGCGAGCATTGAGGCGGATCTCATACGCGTACTCACTCAGGCCACGGCGAGCCTCGGCCTTGATTGGATTACGCCTGAGCAGCCCGCTCACAACCGGCTGGACGGCTACTTCCTGCCCGGGGAGCGCACTTCACCTGCATCCAAGCCAGCGCCCTTTCTTACTGAGCTTCACGAAGAAGTCGCTAAGTCTTGGAGCTCCCCTTTTTCGGCCAGGACACGATCTTCTGTTTCTCTGGCGTTCTCCGCCGTCGACAACGCCAAGAACAGAGGATACCACTCCCTGCCACCGGTCGAAGAGGCTATTGCAGCGCACTTATGCCCGCCCTCCGCTGGACGGCGTGCTAAGATGGCGCTGCCCTCAAAAGCCTGCCGCACAACGTCATCCCTGCTCCGCCGCGCTTTCTCCGCCGCCGGGCAGGCCGCGTCAGCGTTGCACACCATGGCCACGCTCCAGATTTACCAGGCTGATCTCCTCCGCAAGCTGGACGAGAAAGGACCTGACGCAAACCTGAGGAGCGCTACAGACCTCGCTCTCCGCGCTACCAAGTCTGCGGCACAGGCCATAGGACGGAGCATGGCCTCGCTCACCGTGTCTGAGAGACATCTCTGGCTAACGCTCTCCGACATGTCTGAGTCGGAGCGCACCGCGTTCCTCGACGCGCCGCTTTCCCCTGCCGGCCTCTTCGGAACCTCGGTCAAAGACTTCACCGACAGGTTCGGTGAGGTACAGAAAGGACCCAGGCCATGAAGCACTTCCTCCCGAAGCGCTCCAGCTCTGCAGCAGGCTGTGCGAAACCGTCTGCTCAGAGCTCACAGCCTAAGCCTCCGCCCACCGCCTCCTCTTCACAACTCCGCCAGACCCAGAGCTCGAGACCGCGCTCTCGCTCTTCCAGCCGCCGCCCCGCCCCGCGTGGCCCGTGGCCAAAGATTGCGTTGAAGCCAGAGGCCCCGAAGTCGTCCTAGCACGCCTAGGAAAGCGACGGTGTCCAAGTCCCGCTGCGGCCGGACTTCCACCAAAGCTTGCCGCTGGTCCAGCGTATTTAGCAGCCAACAAGCCAGTTCCATTGCTCACTTGCCTGCACACAAAAGCCGTTTTTATGGCTACCCAGATAAATCCCTTAAAGAGTGTATTTTCTGGTAGAAAAAATGCCCACTACTCAGTGCCCATTCCTACACACAAGCACAGCCCCTCACACAGGGCTCACGCATGTAAAATCGACTCAGATCGATTGCGCATTAAACGTAGCAAATGTGCCCACGACCCAGTGCCCACAAACGCTACTTCCTACATGTCTCACGGTTTCTGTAAAAACGAAACCAGTATGCAGGCTCTGCTCAGGCGAGCGATGCTATAAAGGTGGTAAATGTACCCGCTACCCTGCGCCCACGTCTACACACAGACATGACAGTTCCAATGGAACTCGCCCAGCCCTCCCCCTCTCGGTTAACCACCACAGAGGGGTCGAGCGCGGGCATTCTGCCCGCTGTTATCAGCGCGCCCCCTGCCTCAGATGTCATGAGCGCGAGGCTTATGTCACAGCTCACCGAAGCCGTTGTATCGCGAGCCGATCAGAGCGCGCTTCACACCCAGCCCCTAGCTACCCGTGCAGACGCGTGGGCGAAGCATCCCGGGGTTTCGAAATGGGTGCTAAACATCATAAAAGAAGGCTATTCGTTACAGTTTCGCCGACGCCCTCGCCACCACATGGCGCGCGTCGAGACCACGGTAGAATCGAAAGTAGCACATCTACTTCGAGACGAAATTCTGAAACTACTGAGCAAAGGGGCTATAGAACCCTTATCTCAAGCTCAAAGCGAAGGGGGGCTTTACAGCAGATACTTCCTGGTACCCAAAAAAGACGGGGGGTCTCAGACCCATACTAGATCTGCGGCAGCTGAACAGAGCGCTTATGAAACGTCAGTTCAGGATGCTCACGACCAGAAAAATCCTTGCGCATGTTTGCCGAGGGGACTGGTTTGTGTCAATAGATCTAAAGGATGCGTATTTTCAAATACAGATAGCGTCACGTCACAGGCGATTTTTGAGATTCTCCTTCGAGGGCCAGGCATATCAGTACACAGTCCTGCCTTTCGGCTTGTCCCTGGCACCCCGTACATTTACGAAGTGCATGGACGCAGTGCTCGTACCCCTCAGACTCCGGGGCATACGAGTGCTGAACTATTTGGACGACTGGCTGATTCTAGCCCAATCTCACTCAGAGATCGTGGAGCACAGAACCATTTTACTCGATCACTTCGAGAATCTCGGTCTCACAGTAAACTGGGAAAAGAGTTCGCTATTCCCCGGACAGATTATATATTTTCTGGGAATAGAACTGAACTCGTTGTCAATGACAGCTCCTTTCGCTGGGGCGCTGTAGTCCCTCTCAAGAAATTTCAAAGGATGCTAGGTCTGATGGCCTCAGCATCATCAGTTCTCCAGTTGGGCCTGCTGCGCATGCGCCCACTGCAGTTCTGGCTCAGAGAGAGAGTGCCTCACAGAGCGTGGGCCTCCGGTCGGCTTCGCCTCAAGGTCAATCAAGTGTGCATTGCAGCTTTGAACCCTTGGGGGGCAAAAGACTGGTACCACTCAGGTGTAAGCCTGGGGACTTCCTCGAGACTGATGGTGGTGTCCACGGACGCATCCGCCTCAGGATGGGGAGCGCTGCTCGAGGGCAGACCGCTCTTTGGCCAATGGTCAAAACGGGAGAAGCTCCTTCATATAAATTGCCTCGAGATGTTAGCAGTGAGCAAAGAGCTCACGCGCTTTCGTCCCCTGATAAAGGGGTACCACTTCCTAGTACGTTCAGACAACGTGTCGGTGGTATCCTACATAAATCGCCAGGGCGGCCTCAGGTCCCTGACCCTGTACAGGCTAACCAGACGCCTCCTGATATGGGCTCGCAGCAACCTGCTCTCGCTGAAAGCAGCCCTTGCAGAAGATTGATCTTAAACACCTGTCGTTCAAGACGGCGTTTCTTCTGGCTCTCGCTTCAGTGAAGCGCATAGGGGACTTACACGCGCTCTCAGTGAGCGCGACGTGCATGGAATTTGGGCCTAATGACTCTAGGGTTATACTCAAACCTAAGCACGGTTATGTTCCTAAATCCCTCAATACACCGTTTAGGGCACAGGTCATTTCCCTGTCTGCCCTACCGGTCACTGAAGGAAATGAGGACGAAAGCTTCCTCTGCCCAGTCAGGACATTAAGAGCTTATGTGTCTCGGTCGTCTGCCTTCAGACAGATGGAGCAGCTCTTTGTTTTATTCAGCGGGCGTTCTAAAGGACTAGCCGCTTCGAAACAGAGCCTATCCAGATGGATAGTGGACGCAATAGCGCTAGCTTACACAACCAAGAGCATGCAATGCCCATTGGGTGTCAGGGCGCACTCCACGAGAAGCATGGCTTCATCGTGGGCCTGGTCAAGTGGGATTTCCTTGCAAGATATCTGTATGGCAGCAGGCTGGGCCTCTCCGTCTACATTTATAAGGTTTTACAACCTAGAGGTTCCCGCACTACAAGCCAGGCTACTGTCGGTCTAGTACGGCCAAATCTCTTAAACTGACACTGTCAGTCTTGAGTTATACGGTTATTGTGAATAGCAGTGCTGCTCTAAGCTGCCATATACGGAAGATAGTGGCTAAACCCCTCTTCTTCCAGGATTCCCTCTGAGTCCCCTAGGTGATTGTGCACTATATGAACTCCGGGCTGTCGCCCTTTGAGTCTATGGTGTCAGATCCCAGCACACACGGCATTTTACATTAGGTTCCCCTAGCGTATTCTACGCAGTACGAGAGAATCTCTCGTAAGAGAACGTACTCGGTTACTAACGTAACCTCGGTTCTCTCTAGAGAGAGGAGCGAGTACTGCGTATCCTGCCGTGCATGCACGCGCTCTGGTTGCTTCACTGTGAAAAATCAGAGATATGAGCCCGCGAGCGATATTTATAGACCTAAGCCACGCCCGTTTCGGCGGGACGTGACGCAGAGGGCGCGAAGCGCCCTCATTGGGTATGAAGTCACTCTAGGTCTCGCTCGATAGGCTCAAGCAGTTGCCAGCAGACCAGCCAATAGGCGCGCGAGCTGTCTCGCCTATGCCTGTATGCTGCAGCAACACGTTTTACATTAATACAAAATTAAAGGATAATTTTTTGGCTTCAGTATTCTCGTGGAAAAGGATTTTCCCCTAGCGTATTCTACTCGTTCCTCTCTCTAGAGAGAACCGAGGTTACGTTAGTAACCGAGTACGATTTCTGCACATGACCTTGTTGCCAGTGTTCACAGGCAGCTAAAGCTGGTCTTTTTCTTTGTCTGTTTTTCTTTCTGACTGTGGATTATTGCCATAGAGTGTCATTGTGAAAACACACATCCAAGTAAACAGATTCTGTTCTGTGACTTCAAGCACTAGCTTTCACTCTCACTGTCACACACACAAAGAAAAGAACAGCAAGTGAGAGTAATAAACTCCCTGAGTTTCTCAAGCTGTATCTGATGAACAACGATGGCGTGTGAACACCCAGCAATCCAAATACTGCCAACTGTCTTTCTCGATCCTAATACCGCATGCAGAGAACGTCCCATAGTCTTGACAGAGCATCAGAGGCAGCCCTTACCATACCTTGGTTTCAGACTAGTGTCATGTTGATTGATATCGTTTAATAACATATTCAGTCCCACTGATTTTAATAAATGGCTGTTTAAACAGACACCTTTGGTAGAGATTCGTCAAGGCTTTTGTAATGTGAGTACTCCATCAAAAAATGGCAAAAGAGAGGCAGAGACAGAGAAATGTTTGTGTATGAGGTAGATGGAAGTCACACCGATAATTCCTGTTATGAATTACTGTTTGAGCTATATGTAACCTTTAAAAATTAATGTTTGTGTTATCATTTAAAGAAGATGAAGAATGATAAACTGTAGCAGACCTTTTTGTTTTGTTTAGAATTATTTTTATTTTTTTTTCTACGTTTCATTTTGTATTGTTTAGTTTTGTTCACAGTTGTACAAGGAAATGAACAGAATTCCTAACTGGATGAATGTAACAGGATGTGAATAAAACAATTAACATATAACAGGATGGAAAGAAGATCTAAAGTTAGCCATTGGTCAGTGATGGATTTAGCATAATCTTACATAAGGATGTCAAAATGATGACAGAAATTTATTTTTGGGTGAACTATCCCTTTAATTGTAAAGTTCTGATAAAAGGTTAACTGATATGAATCTTTAAAATGGATATGTTTAATATTTTACCCAGAATATTAAGAAATGCATGGTAGGGGAACATGGGGATGATGTGTATGTTAGGAAGAAGGGTTTGGTTTTAGATTTCATCACTGCTGCTATGTCAGCCTCGTTCACAATCAAATAAATAGTGTATAGCTCCTATTTGTGAAAATGTTTCACAGCAGTCCCTGTGTTTTGATAAAGTGTGCATGAAGGAACAACAGTACCACCTGGTGGCCATAAATAAAATGTCTGTATCCAAAATACACATTTGGTTGGCCTACATGACATTATAACCAAAATCAGGGCTGTCGCTTTTGAAAAACATTTAAAGTTTAAAAAGTTTAAAAGTTTCAGTTTTTTTCTGTAGTTAGAAGCAATGTGCTGTTGCTTTAAGGAACCCAGATATTAGTCAAATACACAGATCTGATGAACCTATAATTTAACCAAAAACATTTGAAATAAGAACCATATAGTCAGTTCCAAAATCCCTACACAGTGAAAAACTATTTTATTCGTAAGGTGCTGTATTGAAAAACCTTAACAGTAGGCTATACATCTGACAGCAAAAACACACAGTATAATCTGCCCATTCGCCTCAAGGTACAACATCAATTACAGTTAACTCAAAAAAAAAAAAAAAAAAAACTCAATTACTTGAATTTAAAATAACTGAAATAAAATAAAATAAATACATTTATTTTATTTCAGCTATAGTTGACAATGCAACATTTCTCATTTTTGTTTAGTTCAAATTGAAATATTAAAATAAATAATTTAATCTAATAATAATCTAATTCAAAACATTAACAAAACCTATATTATGTCACTGCACATAGGCCTACATGTTACATGCCATGCTACTTTTTTGTCTGTTAGTTCACAATAGAAAACCCAATGTACTTCGTGTCCACTGTAATGTTCAATAAGATTTTAGAGTCTCAGCTGCAAATAAAGCATTTATGAAAGATTGCGCAATATATAGAACAAGATGTGAGCTTATAAAGACTTTCTTTACACCTGAGACTCCAAAATCTTGTTAAACATTTGCATTTATCCAAAGCTTGCCTGCAGGCTGATCCATACTGTAGAAACTAGCAGAGAGATAATCTGATCTTTATCTGATGAGACCCCCGTACATCTCACACCATTCTCTCTCGCTCGCTTCAATGCAGAGAAGCATCTCTCATAGTCTCAAAGCAATAAAGATTTCTGCTAACTTTTCTGTTTTAATAAGGCACATCGCCGTCGTGAAGACTCTTCAGACATTAGGGGCGGAAACAGCACATTAAATAAGGGTTTCATTGATTGCATCATTTTTATTATGGGCCACAAAAAAAAGATCTTCTTTTGAGAATAAAATGCTAGTTAGTTGCCAACCCGCACGGCTTTATTCCCAGTGTCTGCGTAAATCATCTCAATGAAGCAGATATTTCTTTGGCATGAACAGCAGCCATTGGAGACGTTTTGAATGTTTGCACATGGCAGTAAAAAGAAAATGATGTGTCTCGCTGTGCTAAGGGTGGATAGAGAGGAACGTGATTAAATCAGATTTATAGACAAATCAAGCAAGTCCCACTGAGGAATTTAAAAGCGTCCTGCTGAGGGGACATTTACAGGACCGTTTCAGCTTGATATGTACTTCAATGACAAACTGAGGTGTAATGACTTAATTCAACTTAAAAGAACATAAATGAAGGTAGCATTTTGTTAAATGTCTTAAAGCGTAACTCTCGCCAAAATGCAACCTAGGGTCTTTTTGTTACTCTACCCAAGGCAAACTTTCTTTTAAAAGCATAATTAGAATGGGTTTGACCGTATTTTCGTTTTCGGTCAAATTGCCTTTTGAATGGGAGTGCTTGAGGCACAACTATGATAGCATCAAAATCGCTATTTTTAAAACACTAAGAAGGCTCGACACAACATGAAACTTTGCTCGCAGGGGCTCTACGCATGAACTCGAGCACTGAGAACATTGTTTGTGTACACAGAGTTTACTAAAAAGAAAGATTTCAAACTACTCACATAGGCTACACATTTTTTAGCTGTCACAGAATGAAACGCACAGGATTGTGGGATATCAAAGACACATAGCCTACATCTATGCTGCCTTCAAAAATCGATTAGATAAAGTTGACGGTAAACTTTTGTTTTAGTCATTTTGACGGACAGGGTCGTAAAAATTCGTAAAAGTGAGAATTACGGTTACAAGTTACAATCAGATCACCCTCTGTGATTTTTCGGTTTTCGGTCAGATTTTTTCTCAGTGCTAAAAAAAATTCTGTCAATGATGGAAAATTTTCGGTTAACTCGACCTCTGCTCAGGAGATAGGAAGTGAAGCTAACATTGGATTCGGACGTGTCTTGATGACTTTCTTACCTTGGAATGTATCCTCAGAAGATTTCTGCAAAGACATTTCCCGAAGAGGTTGACCAATCACAAGACACTGATCCAACTGACCAATCAGAGCACATTGCACATTTCGGAAGGAGGGGCTTCATTAAGACCAGAACTAAACAAAGCATTACTGACAGACTGGGAAGAAAGGTGCTGCAGTAATGTAAAGGTATGTGAAAATAAATTAGTTTTTTGAACATTCAATTCTGACAACCTATTCTAGTAGACTACAAAAACGAAATCAAGACTTTATAATAGGGCGTAATAGATCCTCTGTAATGTTTTTTGTCCAAACAATGGATCCAAAACTGTTTGGTCACCAATGCTCTTTAAAATATTGTCTATATTCCACAGAAGAAAGAAAGTCATACATGTTTGGAACAACATGAGAATAAATGAGTAAATTCTGACATCAATTTTATTTTCAGGTAAGCTATTCCTTTAAGATTGATTGATAGACTTCTTTTATTAAATGGGGCGACTTTTTTTTACAGATCCCTATACTTTTACTTTCCCTCTCCTGCCACATTCTCGCTGGATGCTTTAGTGAATGTTAAAAGTACCCTTTTAAGCACTTAATGAGATCCTGTGGGAATCTATAAGAGCAGAAAATTCTTCCTCACTAAAGATCTGTTTTGTTAAAATGATCATGTTTAATTCGTCCTTCCTAAAGCAGTATTTTTACAAACTGCCTTTAATTGATGGAAACTAATTAAATCGTATGGGGAAATTCTGTTGAAACAAAAAAGAATCGTGGTGATTGTTATATGCAGACACAGAGATTATCTGTGCTGGGTTTAAACAGTATTTATTCCAGTAATTGTGACACTATTTAAATTTTGTGCATGCTCTTATAGATCCCTTCACAGCTGTTATCACATATAGCATTCACAAAGAGAAGTTGCTTAACATCAAAAATCCCTTAGCATTACAGAACTGAAAGCCTGAGGGGTGACTGTGAAAGGAAATAAACTTATTTGTAGTCAATATTTTGAAATGGCAAAACATTTTCTTGATTAGTATATTTGTCTTTTTTTATATTCTTAAACAAGATAAGTTGATAAACAAAATTTGTATTATCATTGTATTATAGTATATTATATTTCAAAAAAATCTTGGCATGATTTTTTTTTTCCTGTTTTTTTCCTGTTTTAACAGTATATATATGTATATATATATGTATATATATATATTTATTTTTTATATATATTTTTGCAGAAATGAAATTATGAAGGGGTTTTTTGTGCTCTGTCAATGCATTTATTTATTTATTTGTTTATTTCAGTAATTGGTATGTGCTTCAGGGAGTGAATTGACAATATCCAGTGTGCTTTTACTGTAGAAATTGAGTAATCAAACATGGCAACCCATGTAATCTAGTTCAATATTGTAAACCTAGTAAAAAAGACTATGCAAAAATACTCAAAATTATGTCACTCATTAACAGATGAGTTTTGTTTTGAATGTTTGTCAACAGACTGTTCATTAGGAGATACGCAGGTGTGCTTGCGTGTGTGTGTGTGCGTGCATGTGAGTGTGAGTGTGTGTACTGAGGTGAGTCAGACCTCTGGTGGTTGTGTGTATGGCTGCTGGTACTGGAAAATACACTCTGAGAGGTATAAGGCTCCTTTCATTTATATACATAATCCATGCTGCTCTAATATAGGTTGTGACTGTGTTGGTTTATGTGTGTGTGGAATGTGTTTGAATATGTTTGCTGTAGATCTTGACATTCAAGCTGACATTTTGGGAAGTTTTATTTTCAGTGACATTTTCTGAAAGACGTGCTGAGGGTATATATTGTGAATCTGTGCATATGGATGCTCAACATTTACATCACTAACAAAATTATTCCTGCAACATTCTGACAATTGTAAATCATCTCTAGCTACCCAAAGCCATCTCTTTTCCCCCATGCTATAATGATTAAACAGAGTTTTTATATTATTATTATTATTATTATTATTATTATTATTATTATTATTATTATTATGCAAACTTTGGCAGGAGACCCAAGTTTGGTTTGGAGTTGAAAAAACATACCAAGCACAATGTTCTCTCACCATTCCTGATTTCTAACACTCACTCACAGCATTCCAAATAGTTTTGTGGCTGTCAGAGCAGAAACAAAAGCTGCTTTCCATATGTTTTTCCATCATCTCCAGTCGTGTTCATATGTAAATTGCGTAAGCTTATTTCTTGCATTAGATCGAAAGATATGAAAAAGCCCATACATTTACCCGCCCATAGACCCTCCCCTTGAAGAAATCAGGATAGAAGTGGTTGAAAGTGGATAAGAGAGACAGATTAAAACATCAGATATAAACGGGTAGGCCTATGTGTCTCTCTCGTCTACTTGTGATCCGATGAACCCAAAACGCATCTTAATACCAGATGTAAACAGGGCCTTAGATTACATTTGTCATATTTTAATGCTCACTTAAAGTTAATCATTAAAAACTCTACTTATTTAATAGCACTGCTAAATGTAATCTCTCATTTTCAAGCTGTAGCCTAAATTGTAATGTTGTGAATGATACCTAAATTCACTTGTCGCATTTAAAATTGATTTTAGTTTTTAGTGTTTTATTTCTCATTTAGTAAGACAAAATAGTATATAATTTTAATATCTACCATTTATTAGTTATCAGCCACAACATTAAAATAATTATTGGCATTTCGGTACCAAAATATTTCATCACTTGTGCAACTATAAGAAATGTCAGTGGTCTGCATCTTCTGAGAGCATTGTTGCACAACAACAGTTTTGTAAGACTTGTAGGGAAGTTAATGCAGCATAAAATAGTTTTTTGCTGATTTTAAAAAATGTCAGATGACAAACAATTTCTCAACTCCATCATATGACCAGCTAACTCAACCAATCAATCACAGCTTAAAATCTGTATGACTTTTTTCCATGGGCTTCACATTGGAGTCTCATCATCTTCTCTCTCGTACTTCATCATGGTCAAGCACTGCATAGTGGTTCTTCTCACGTTTCTGTCTTTGACCAAGGCAGGCGTCTGTGAGACTCTCCCTGGATCCTGCAGGATCGTGTGTGACCCTTCCTCAGATTCACATGACCGGAGCAATGGGTTTGTCATCCCTCTCACCTCATCTGCAGCAGGACCTCCGGGTCCACCTGGACCTCCAGGTAAAGCAGGTCCTCCTGGCCTACCTGGACCCTCAGGTGTAGGTTCCTTAAGTCAGGGAGGTGTAGCGTTCAGTGCTGCGCTGCAGGAAGCCTTCAGCAAGAATGATGTGCTAAAGTTTAACGATGTGATAACTAATCTGGGAGCCGGTTATGACTCATCGACCGGAGCTTTCACCTGTAAAACAGCGGGAGTATACTACTTCAGCTTTCACATTATGAAGTCTGGACAAAACCTACGAGTGGACTTGGTTCTTAATGACCAAACGGTGAGGTTATTATCTTATTAACATTATCCATTTTGCAGGGGTTTTCTATCAAAGATTACCCAAGAATGATAAAATATAAGCAATATAAAGGCTGCTTTATATTTTCATGCATAAAAGACAAAATAAATGAATGAATAAATAAAAAAAATACATACATGCATACATACATATGTAACATATTAAGCGTTGTACAATTATAAAATACACTACAGTTGAAAAGTTTGGGGTCAGTAAGATTTAAAATGTTTTTGAAAGAAGTATTTTATGCTCAACCAGGCTGAATTTATTTGATAAAAATATACAGTAAAAAATAGTTACATTGTGAAATATTACTACAATTTCAAATAGCTGTTTTCTATTTTCATACATTTTAAAGTGTAATTTATTCCTGTGATGGTAAAGCTGATTTTTCAGCATCATTACTCCAGTCTTCAGTGTCACATGATCCTTTAAAAATCTGATCATTTCCGGGGGTTGTGTGTTCCAGATTGTGGCGAGTGCAGCGGCAGTGGACGTCCTGCATACAGATACTGCAAGCAACAGTGCAGTACTGCAGCTGAAAGCTGGAGACCGGGTGTATGTTCGGCTGAACAACAGTGAAGTAGGCAAGAGGGACTCACAAAGCCGCTTCAGTTCCTTCTCTGGTTACCTGCTGTATGAAATCTGAGACTAACATAATTCCTTTCTGCTTTAAACTCTTTCTGTCAGTTTAAAGGAGGCCTCTTTGCATTCAGACGCGGTGTGTTTCCTTGAATAAAGAATAAACTCTTTGGCAATTTGCCTGGCTCAGACTTTTCATTGAATGTTGAATCAATTCTTCCATTTTCTAAGGCCGAGACCTTGGCGAGATACTTCAGGGCACTGGCACTGATATTAGGCTTGGACTTCAGGGACACTGAGGATGACACACTAAGTAACAACAGACATACGCACTCAGCAACACCACCTCAGTCACCGCGTGTTAACAGCCTTGTCTCGCACTATAAGAAAAGGGCTTCAGATCAGAGAGCTGTGAGAGAAAATCCAATCCTGGACTTTTGATCTCACTTAACCCAGAGCAGAAGTGAAAGTAATACACTTAATATTTGTATATCCTTTAACTGCTGAATAAAAATTAGGTGCAATGCAGTACTATGGAAGCTTGTTTCCGCCACAAAAAAAAAAAAAAAGTAATTGCACTTTAATATTTGCCTTTTTTTTTTTCTCAGAATTTTGAGATATAAACTCAGAACTACAAGGAAAAATCGGAATTGTGAGATATACATTTGCAATTAAAAGGTAATTGCAACCTTTTTTCTTATATTACTTATATACAACAATACAGAGAAAAACATCAGAATTGACAGATAGGCTAATAATACCATATTTATAACTTTTTACTCTGAATTTTGAGGTATAAACATGCAATTGCGAGTTATAAAGTCAGAATTGTGAGATTTAAACTCGGTTGCAAGAATAAAAAGGCAGATTTGTGAGATAAAAAATTACTTTTTTTTAAAAGTATTTTTTATTCCGGTGGAAACAAGTTTCCATTCACTACTATACCCAATCAGTGAATTGTGAACTTTCAGTTTATTCCTCAACACACAAAGCTAATAAATGACTTCAGCAGACTTGACAGTATTTTCTTTTTTTATATATATATATTTTTTTTACGTTGAACGCATTTGATAACATTTTAAGAACTTTATGCTAACATAGTATTTACAGTGAGGAAAATAAGTATTTGAACACCCTGCTATTTTGCAAGTTCTCCTACTTAGAAATCATGGAGGGGTCTGAAATTGTCATCGTAGGTGCATGTCCACTGTGAGAGACTGTGAGAAAAAAAAAAATCCAGAAATCACAATGTATGATTTTTTAACTATTTATTTGTATGATACAGCTGCAAATAAGTATTTGAACACCTGAGAAAATCAATGTTAATATTTGGTACAGTAGCCTTTGTTTGCAATTACAGAGGTCAAACATTTCCTGTAGTTTTTCACCAGGTTTGCACACACTGCGAGATGGTCCTCAATGCAGTACAAAAGATCCGGGGGGAGGAGTCGGATCCAGATCCAACTCCTCCCACCTTACATATCTAAACCTACCCAACTCCACCCCCTGATCCCTAGACCCACCCCTAAACCTACCAATCTCCACCCCTTATATGAGATCCGACTCCTCCCCCCGGATCTTTTGTACTGCATTGAGGTGCTACTGCACACTGCAGGAGGGATTTTGGCCCACTCCTCCACACAGATCTTCTCTAGATCAGTCAGGTTTCTTGGCTGTCGCTGAGAAACACGGAGTTTGAGCTCCCTCCAAAGATTCTCTATTGGGTTTAGGTCTGGAGACTGGCTAGGCCACGCCAGAACCTTGATATGCTTCTTACAGAGCCACTCCTTGGTTATCCTGGCTGTGTGCTTCGGGTCATTGTCATGTTGGAAGACCCAGCCTCGACCCATCTTCAATGCTCTAACTGAGGGAAGGAGGTTGTTCCCCAAAATCTCGCAATACATGGCCCCAGTCATCCTCTCCTTAATACAGTGCAGTCGCCCTGTCCCATGTGCAGAAAAACACCCCCAAAGCATGATGCTACCACCCCCATGCTTCACAGTAGGGATGGTGTTCTTGGGATGGTACTCATCATTCTTCTTCCTCCAAACACATTTAGTGGAATTATGACCAAAAAGTTCTATTTTGGTCTCATCTGACCACATGACTTTCTCCCATGACTCCTCTGGATCATCCAAATGGTCATTGGCAAACTAAAGACGGGCCTTGACATGTGTTGGTTTAAGCAGGGGAACCTTCCGTGCCATGCATGATTTCAAACCATGACGTCTTAGTGTATTACCAACAGTAACCTTGGAAACGGTGGTCCCAGCTCTTTTCAGGTCATTGACCAGCTCCTCCCGTGTAGTTCTGGGCTGATTTCTCACCTTTCTTAGGATCATTGAGACCCCACGCGGTGAGATCTTGCATGGAGCCCCAGTCCGAGGGAGATTGACAGTCATGTTTAGCTTCTTCCATTTTCTAATGATTGATCCAACAGTGGACCTTTTTTCACCAAGCTGCTTGGCAATTTCCCCGTAGCCCTTTCCAGCCTTGTGGAGGTGTACAATTTTGTCTCTAGTGTCTTTGGACAGCTCTTTGGTCTTGGCCATGTTAGTAGTTGGATTCTTACTGATTGTATGGGGTGGACAGGTGTCTTTATGCAGCTAACGACCTCAAACAGGTGCATCTAATTTAGGATAATAAATGGAGTGGAGGTGGACATTTTAAAGGCAGACTAACAGGTCTTTGAGGGTCAGAATTCTAGGTGATAGACAGGTGTTCAAATACTTATTTGCAGCTGTATCATACAAATAAATAGTTAAAAAATCATATATTGTGATTTCTGGATTTTTTTTTTTTTTATTATGTCTCGCACAGTGGACATGCACCTACGATGACAATTTCAGACCCCTCCATGATTTCAAAATAGGAGGGTGTTCAAATACTTATTTTCCTCACTGTATATATTGAAACTGGTGGGAAGATTCATTGGGCACAGGTTTGTTATTTACAGTTCTTACGTAAAGTAAACCTACCCTGTACAGCAGGGATGGGCAACTCCGGTCCTGGAGGGCCACTCTCCTGCAAAGTTTAGCTCCAACCCTAGTTAAACACACCTGAACAAGGCAATCAACGTTTTCAGGATTACTAGATAGATACAGACCAGGCGCGCAGATGGCACTGGGGACGGGGGGGACATGACCCCCCCAGATTCATAGTGACCCGATCCGTCCCCCGCCCTCACTATCCCTACGAAACGCGACAAAAATCGGTAAAACAGGGGATTAATCAGTGTTTTCGCTATACATTATGTGTATACACTATAGCCTACATAAACGTGTTTTTGCCAAACGGATTTAAATCCGATCTTCAATTACCGCGCTTGGTCCCGCGTCTGTGACTTACTTTCACTTTGATTTGCGATAGTTTGCTTGATGAATATGTTCAGCTTCTCGTCTGCGGCGATGCTGTTCCAGTAGCGTCGCCATATCCGGCTATAACATTACATATAGCCTATAACACGCTCTCACACGTTAATTTTTTAGCATTTTTGGAAGGAGTAAAATTTACATATATGGTTTCAACAACCAGATGCATTTACACTTGTTCAGTTTCGTCTGGGATGCGTCTCAGACCTCCTCCTGAAGTGGTTTGAGCGCGCGGATTCAAATCTGTCTCAAATGCGTTTCGGAGGGCATTTACACCTGGTCTTTTCACGATCGGATAGCTATCCCATCACAGAAAGCGCATGAAGTGGCCAGGTGTAAACAGCCCCTATTTCTGAGCTGAGCCGGTGATTTTCTGAACTGAAAAAAATTGACTGTATAAATGTCATATAAAGGCGATGAAGAGACAAAAAAAATCACCTCGTTTTTTCAAAAACCAAACAATTAGTATTATTATTATTTGCACATAGGTTCTTTGCTTTTTTGTTCATAATGATAGACTTTGTATGCTGAGATAAGCAAATGTTAAAAAAAAACATACTTTGCTAAAGACATGAAGTTTTGGTGGGTGATTGGCAAACTAGTCAAATAACAGTCTGATCATGCATTGCTAGTGGTGATCAGGTAGGCTTTTGTTTACCTTTGGTCATTGTTGTTTATCCATGATTTCAAATAACAATCCCCCAATGGCTTTTTAATGCAAATCATTAGCCCAAATTATGCAAAGTTACTACTTGAGCACTAGTTAAAGCCCAAATTACGAAAATAACGAATTGAGTTTAAATCATTTGCTGACAGCTTGGTCCCCCCCAGTTAAAAAATTCTATCTGCGCCCCTGATACAGACAGGTGACTTTTTATCAGGGCTGAAGCTAAACTCTGCAGGACAGTGGCCCTCCAGGACCGATGTTGCCTATCCCTGCTGTACAGGCAATGAAACACAAATGTGGACATATGTATACATGTATGACAAAAATAAACAATAAATACAATGCACATGACACATCATAAACATGATTAAAAGTTAGAATTAGTTACTTAATATTAATGCAATCATTCATTCAATCTTGACTTATTTTGAATCGGTCATAAAACAATTCACTTAAGTTGTTAACTGGAGGCTCTGACCCGATCACTGATTCAGTGAGTTTTTAACTCAATAACAGCTTTAGCCCATTTGGCAAATAAATAGTTAATTGCGGTTTGTGAACAGATTCAACAGTTTCATCATAAAAATGATTCGTTCAAGAACCAGACATTGCCATCACGTCTCAAAATGGGTTTCAATTTCTTCAGTTCGAAATAGTGAGGAACAGTATGTTTTTATTATACTTTATTATATTATTCTCAGTAATTTAGCAAAAGTTTCCCAAAATTAAGCAAATACAAATACTTAAGGTGGTTACATAAGTAGAAGCTACACAGTATGTTCATGTTTTTGTATGTATAACATATTGTTTATCTTTATATTCAAAATGTTATATTTAACACATTAATTTCATTGTATCATTTTTGCAGTTGTAAGTCCTCTGTAACTACACTTTTGCCATCTTCGTATGTGCTGCAGTTGAAGTTTCTGTGCCGCCTTAGCAGTGTAAAGACAGCATTAGACAATAATAAAATGTCTGTAATGAATTTTATTCAAATATTTACAAAGAACATCCCTTTAATAGATCTACAATCAGAACAACCCTCTAAATATAGTGTTTACCACAAATACAACAACAAAAAACCTTAAAATGTGCTGTAAGAACAAAACTGAAATATCAAAGAGCTAAAAAAAAAAAGTACTTCTAAGTGTAGTGTTTTTTTTGTTTTTTTTTTTTTTACCAATTCTTTAACATACATCTTCATTCAAAGTATAAAGTGACTTACATACAACATATTTGGTTTCTTTTCTTTGAAATTCAAAACAATTGCCTAAAGCAGGATGTAAAAAAATAACACAAAAACTCCAGTAATACATTATGGCCTAAGGATGAGTTCAGCGTCCAGAGTTGATGTCAGGTGTCAGTGCTTTTGGAGCTGAAGGGCGCTTGAAATTCCACACGATGCCCAAAAAATGTTTATGAGCACACTTCATCATGGAATTGTCAATATAGACACAGATAATACTTCACACGACTGAGAATTGCAATTGATCGGGCAGACAATAATGTCTCTTCTGTATACTAATATTTAAACTGTCCCTCCTCAGGTCTGTGAGGAAGAGGATTGCAAAGCAGAGCAAAATGTAGCAAACAATTACAGAAAAGCTTATTTGCATCATTCACACACTCAAAAACTTAACAGATACACACACACACACACACACACACACTTGATAAATCCAGCAGAAATACATGTACTGCGATGGTAATTTTCTAAATCAGTATTTTTTTCCAGTAAAAAATAACTAAACATACTCAAAACAAATTTACTTGAATATTAAAAAATTAATTTAGAGATTTTTTTTTTTTTTACATAAATCTAATCATATTTTAAGATTAAGATTTACACTTAATATTCAGAAAATGTTGTTTATCACGTAAAATTCATCTTGTTTTGAGGATGTTTACATTATTGGGAAATGAGATAAAAAATACAGATTAAGAACATGATTTTTTTTTTTTTGCAGTCTGCTTCGATGGCCCCTAGCAAACAGCAAACGGCGCTCTCTCGTCTCAGTCACCTCTTGTTTTAGATTCCGCTTTTATTTTGTTGTGTAGCAGACGTCAGCCAGTGGTCTGAATTTGGGGCCAAGAGTGTTCAAAAATTCCAGTGATTCCGGTTCACCCAAGATGCTACAACACCCTACAGAGCCTGCAAGAGAGCCTGCCCCTTCATTACCATAAGTCTTCAGAAGATCGTCCGCGTACCTCCCCTCCTCCTCCCCTCCAAAGTAAGCCAGTTTCTGTCACAAAACAAGGGTCAAAATTAGGTCACATGAAAACATTTTCAGTGGGGCATGAAAGTGTAAAATATGACTTTCCTGTGTGAATGAATGTGTAAATAACATTACTTTGCTAGTCAGATTATATTACTAGGGCTGCCCCCATAATAGTCGATCAGTCGACGAGGAGAGGCTTAGTCGACCAAATTTTAATTACTTGGTTGGCCACAGAAAAAAAAACTCAACAGGATTTGGCGAAATCACGTAGTCCATGCAGACAGATTGTTAACATGGCTGGTCCATGTGGTAATTATAATGAGAAGGAAATCCAAACATTTGCCTATCATGCATTGTCTTCAAAGGTGGCTTATAATTTGAAACAAGTAGTAGCGTGTAAGTGGCTGCTCGCTCTAACGTTATATAACATATAAGGTGCATATCCAAGTGTTCGTGTGGAGTGTAGAAGAAATTAGTACTGAGCTTACTGCATGATGCTTAAAGGGTTAGTTCACCCAAAAATGAAAATTATCCCATAATTTACTCACCCTCAAGCCATCCTAGGTGTATATGGCTTTCTTCTTTTAGCCAAACAGTTATATTAAAAAATATTCTGGCTCTTCCAAGCTTTAAAATGGGAGTGAATGGTTGCTAGATTTTGAAGCTCAAAAAAGCGCATCCATCCATCATAGAAGTAATCCATACGACACCAGGGGATTAGTAAAGGCCCTCTGAAGCGAAGTGATGCGAAAAATATCCATATTTATAACTTTATAAACTGTAATCATACCATTCACTCCCATTATATAGCTTGGAAGAGCCAGGCTATTTTTTTTATATAACTCAGATTGTGTTTGGCTGAAAGAAGAAAGTCATATACACCAAGGATGGCATGAGGGTGAGTAAATTATGGGATAATTGTCATTTTTGGGTGAACTAACCCTTTAACTTAATGTCCACTTCTATCTAAAGATGCATCCACTGCAGTCAGCATAGTCAACTTCATCTCTGCAGCCAACCCTGACTCAGAAAACACTTGTTTATTGATACATTATTAAAATGCTTCGAGATTCTCCTTTCTGTTATCTTCTAACACATTCATAATCATCACGGCAGGCTTTATGCATGCGCTAGATCTTAATTCATATTTTAAAGGCTCAGTAATATGGTTTAGTATTTCTCTGTAATGTAGAACAATGTTAGCAATGCTACTTATAACATTCTTCTTGAAATATTTATTAAGGGGTAGCCCTAATAATTACTATGTTAGATTTGTATTAAACATATGTACAGGTGTTGGTGAAAATTTCTTCATATATTATTGTTAACTTGATTAAAAATGTCATGTAAGTTAAGCTCACTCTCTCCAAGTAGCGGCCATTAGTATTCCATGTGTCGAGAGTATTCGTATTTGAGAATTTCTGGAACCCGGCGTTGCCATACAGGTTGTTATCATAGCGTCCAGATGTGTAGTACTTTTCTGTCCCAAAATCTTGAGTGGTGGTGTTATACACGCCGCCTCCCTGGAAAAACTGCTGCCCGATATTTCCTGAAGTCACGTTTTTAATGGTGCCACTCTGGTGTGACCCGTCCATGGCATCTGTCCCAGGAATTATCATCAAAGCTCCCTCCTTCTAAAGAGAGAAAGGCATTCACACAAATATGGTTAAAGTTTCCTTGTGGTTTCTCTGATTAATTAAACCATTTAAAAGGAGGTGTTTTTCTTACCACTTCTTCGCCAGGAGCCTCAGTGTTGGATTTCAGCAGCATTCCTCCTGTTCCAGTATCATCATTGAGGTACAACTTGTCTCTCTTAGTACTGCATATGAAGATAACTAACAGACCTGAAATGGCAAAAAAAACAGAGGGCAGTGAGATAAAGAGAGTCAGATCCAAAAGTCTAAGACTGCATTTCAAATCTGATAATTGTTTTTATTTTAGCCTGAAGCCAAAAGTTCATCAATTTTGAAAGACAGAAAACCAAGAAATTCTGAAATCCATGATAAAATTCCAATTCAACAAACGTGTGTGTGTGTGTGTGTGTGTGTGTCTATATGTGTGTGTCTATATATGTATGTATGTATGTATGTATGTATGTATATATATGTGTGTATATATTTTTTTCTCGAGCAGCAAATCAGCATATTATAATGACTTCTGAAGGATCATGTAACACTGAAGACTTGAGTAATGATGCTGAAAAGCATTGCATTCACAGGAATAAATGACATTTTCAAATTATCAAATTATTTTTACTGTATTTTTGATAAATGCAGCCTTAAAATGAGCCCTTATTTAAAAAAAAAAATATTACAAAACTCTTACCTTAAAATTGTGTCTATATATAAATATAAGTTTATGTAAATCTATGCAAATATACTGCATGTATATTAAATATATAAAATAAATGCCAGAAGGGGGCACTCACATAACAGTAGCAACAGCAGGCTAGAGAGCACTAAGGCAAGGACGCCCAAACTGCCCAAAGAGGTAGAGGCACTTCGAGCCCCACATATTCCCGCTCCATTTACCTCCCTCTCACAGGAGCACACTCGCACATTCACGGTCTGCTCTTTCCCGAATCCCTGCAGATCCTTCACCATGAGTGGGACAGAGTAAAGACCGTTTGGCATGGGCACTGCCTGTTCCAGCACCACGGAGGAATCTAAATCAGAGGAGGACATGATATCTGTGATCATTCTGCAGCATTGACGCTTTCAGTTTATCAGCCTTTGTTTGTCAAGTTATAGCAATATTGAGAAATAATAAAAAAGAAAATGCTGATAAATCAAATTCTAAATCTGTAACCCCCAGCCCCAAGAAACATCACTACCCTCTATCCTTACCTGTTTTATCCTTCAGTTTCCACTTCCCATCATGCTCTGCTCCAAATTCGAAAATGAAGGGAGTGGAGAACGGTGACTTGTCGAGGTCCACAGCTTCAACCAGAACTGAGCTCAGCACATCACCCTTACTACACATGACCAGTTCAGTACCCGGAATCACAGGCATGTTGTCATTCTCATCTTCGATCTGGAGTATTACCATCCCCTTTCCTGCCTTCTTACCTGAGGAAAAAGAGATTCCAGTGAGTCCCATATGAATTTAGGGACACATTGTCAGAATTTAACTAGTTGACCATGCTGTAAAGACACACACCATAGCAGACTTGATTATTTGTCTTTAAAGACATGAAACATTCTGAGAAAATGAAATCTTAATGAATAATAAGGTAATTGCGACTTAAAGGTGCATTGCGCAAGTCTCTGAGTTTTTGCAGAACTATGCCCCCTCTGGCGACAAGCGAAACTGCAATATAGGCAATTTAATAGGCCCAGTCTCAAATTTCGACCCGAATCCCTCTTATTTATTTTACTGTACAGGATTATAGAGGCAATCGCAGTGATCAGAGAAGGATTAATTCAGCCCATCAGGCAATTGTTCAAGCATGTGGGTTAGAAAAACTGGTATTTTTAACATGAAATGTTGCGCAATGCACCTTTAATTGTGACTTTATATCTCACAATTGTAGTCTTATTTCTTGTAACTGAAAACTTCATCTCAAAATTGCAACTTTGAATCTTATAATAAATGCAAGTTTATATTTCAAAATAGCGACTTTCTAACAATTATGGCTTCACATCTCACAATTATGACTAACTGTAACTTTTTAAAGTGTCACAATGTGACAAAATCACCCTTTTTTAAGGTTATACGTACATACATGCATAATTTTTTGTGATCCGTTTCTAAAAAGCTGTGACCAGTTTCACAGCCCACCAATAAAATTTGGTCGTCAAGCAGCAAGAACGCCATTAGCAACCTACAGAAAAGCAACCTGATGACGTCCAGAGATAAATGGCGTATAAGAGTTCAAGAGAGACGAATGTACTCCAGCTCTTCCTAGAATCTCATTCAACATCAGTCAGTGTTTAGAACATTAGAACATGTACTATCAGGTAGGACATGCTGATCATCAGACAGTAAGAAATGTTACATCACACGCCAAAACTCACTTCTCAGAGGCCTTGAGCTATTTCTACCCAACCACACCCAACCAAATGGTCTTTCATTAACAGTCAGAGAAAACACACCCTTATTCATAGAACAAAAGGTTACAGAGTTTACAGAGTGTACTCAAAAATACACAAAGATTTCAGTTCTGCATAGGTGTGTTTTGTGCTGAATGTCCACAGATTATTAAGTTAATGGCTTAAGCTTGATTCAAGTATGTGATTGTCCAGACTCACTATCATCCACTGCTCTGATGGTTATGTTGTACTGGTCCTGGTGGACCAATGGTGATTCTCGGTCAATAGTGTTGGCTGTTCTCAGTTCTCCAGTGCTCTCCACCACAGTGATCCAGTTACCTGGGTCAGTCATCTTATAGTACCTTACACATAGAATAGAAAAGTGAGAAAGTACATTCAAAATGTGGCATAAAGTTTTCAAATTCATGTCTTTGGGAGCATTTACATTAGGCATGTTCTTGCTAGTCAGAGCGCAACAGAATAGAAGATCAAAAACCACCTGAATGCGTATAGTGGTGCTTTAAAAATAATGATTTTGTTAGCTAAAAACAAAACCGACATCATCAGTGAACATACTTTATTCCATTGCTGTTCTTGGTCTCTGGGTCCAGAGCTTTATAGGTTCCAATGACAGTTCCATTGGGAACGTTCTCCTTGACTTTGAGATATAAAATGGTAGGGTTGAACTCTGGTCCTTCATCTTCATCTCCTACAGTGAGCTCTAATGGCACAGAGAGCCAGGAGGCATCAGTACCAACCAGTGGAACCGCATTACGGGCAGTTATTTCCAGCTTCACCACTGGAGTTTTTTCAAAATCCAATCCCTGAAAGGAGAGCACAAAGGGAATGAGAACATTCAGAACCTACTCTACACAAAACTAACTTGTTCTCAATAGCATAAATACTGTGAAGAGCTGTCAAAAGCTCTGCCTTGAAGAGCAGAACTTGTGTTTGCCTGTCTGGTGGATGTACTTTGTATAACAAGGTGTGGTTGGACTGCACATGCATATCCAACAGACAAGCATTTTCACACACAGCCTTAAAATGGTGAGCTAACCGTGCAGAGCAGCTATAAATAAAACCAACACAACCCTGTCAGAGAGTGAACAAGAGCTCTCAAGATAATGACTATGACCCTCTGCGGAAGCTATCGCAAAACGAACTTAGCAAAGTGCAAATTCTGCAAAACTGACTCATCAAGGACATATGGGGCTTATTTCTTGCCAAAAATGTTATTTTCAGATGCTGGTAACTTTCTCTACAGACTAATATTTGAATTATTTCACCTTCATGACATACAGAAGCCCCTCGTTGGTTTTGGGGTCCGTCTCCATCCTGAATTGTCCACTCTCATTTCCTTTGGTGACCTCAAAGATGGCCGTCCAGTTGACGGTGTTCACCAAATCCTTGTCTTCCACTGGGATCCTAGTAACTAGCACATTTTCTTGGTTCTCCTTGACGTTGGCTTTGTACTGTTTAAAAAAAAATTGGATTGATTCTTTAAACAATAGATACCACACTTTACAACATACAGCCTTCCAGTTGTAGATGTTAATTATGAAAATACCTCAAAATGTTAGCTTTACAGTGCTATTCTTGTTCTGATTTGTTTAGTAGTTAATTTGTTTTCTTATATTGCTGTTTAGACAATAAAAGGGCCATACCAACTTCTCTTTAAAGGTAGGAGGGTTATCATTAACGTCTGTGAGAGTAATCACAACTGTTCCTCTGTTGAAGAGCCCATTAGGATTGCCACCCATATCTCTGATCTCTATGTTAACAAAGACTTTGTCCTGAGCCTGAGTGGGAGGAACAAAAAACATTACCATTTACAGTACATTATTCCCAGACTGAACACATCTGAAAATACAACACAGAAAGACATTGTAGATGCAACACCAGCCCTATAACACACTAACACATGGATCTATTGAAGGATAGAAAAATACCTCTCTGTCTAAAGTGTTGGTTTTAGCAGTCAATTTTCCAGTAAAAGGTTCAATGGAGAACATGTCAGTAGCATTGAGCAGAGTAAACTTGATCAAGATGTGTGTGGTGTTTGCCTGATCTTTATCTGTGGCATTCACTTGTCCAATAGGAGTACCTGAAAAACAGAATACAAATATACTTAAACATGCAACAACAACAAAAAATCACAGTCAGTTTATTCAGGTTTGGTTCAGTATAATTTACTGCATTTCTCAGTTAGCACAAGAATTATCTCACAAAAATCTAGCAAAACCTGTCAAAAATGTCTGGGTCATATTTCACCCCAAAATATCATAAAAAAATTAATAAGAAATAAATTAGTAATTATAAAAAAAAAAAAATATATATATATATATATATATATATATATATATATATATTTTGTGAAAATTGTTTTCATTAGTTAAAATAAAATATAAATTTGAGATGAAACAGTTCAACTTAAAAAACTTGGCAACTAACTGAAATAACAGTTAAAGTACTAATTTGTTTAAAAGTAGTAGTAAATTAGTATTTGTTTCACCACCTTTAATATATACTTACTTTTAAAGTAGTAAAGTATATATTAAAGTTGGCAAAACAAATACTACCATGATGTATAAGTACTATAGAGTTTTTATGAGAATAAATTAATAAGAATATAAGAAAAATCATCTTTTTTATATTACGGTGATAAGAATTGTTATGAAAATAATATAAAAAATTAAATGGGCCTAAAACAGGCTTTATAAATGTCTAAAATATTAATTCTTATTTCCATCTTTTGATTTTGGTGTGATATACTGTATGATCTGGACTTGATAGGTAAAAAAATGTCTCTTTACCTGCCCGGCACCGTTCTTCTACAGAGAAAAAGCGACCTCCAATAAACTCAGGGGCATTGTCATTCTTATCCACCACATTCACAGTGATGGGCAGAAATGCATCAACTTCCCTGCCACTTAGGTCAAACACACGAGCTATAAACTACAACAAGAGGGACGAGAGAAGCAGACATATTCAGTTGTACTGATGCTGTAATCATACTCCAAAACATTAGCTGCTGCACCGTTCTCTGTATAAGGCCTGGAATATAGAGCCTCACATTGAATTGTGGGTACTGCTCACGGTCGACGGCCCTGGTCACCTTCAGCATGCCATTTGTCTTGTCCAGCAGGAATAGGCCCGCAGGATCTGTCGTAACACCCTGTCCATCGATCTGATAATACACTGTGTAATTTACAGAGGAATCAGATGCAATCTGTGAAGAGACACAAAGCAATGTACAGTAAGCAAAAAAAAAAACATGAAGTATAACAAAAGGTCAAATTGAGATCAAGGAAGGGAGGATGAAACTGGAAGGGAGTAATAGAATGACTTAAGTAGAGATGTATCTAATGTTACTCGGCCTCACCATCTCCAGGTCCTTTGGGAATGGAGGGCTGTCATTCTCAATAATAGAGAAAGGCAACGGTCTCCATCTTCTCTTAATGCGCTTGTGAGCCACACTGCTGGACTTCTGAGATGTCTGAAGCCAGGACATGTAGAGAAACATTACTTATGCTACTGATCCAGATCATATGGTTTATGGTTAAGAAATACAGACTGAAGTTTTACCTCATCTTTACAGGACAAGATAATGTCTACCCTCCAATCCAAGCCGCTCTCATCCTGCACCAGTACAGAAAACCGTTTTGTTGTAATCACCAAACCACGAACTGTGATAATGGTTCCATCTGTATTTACAGCGAAGTCAGGGTCGCTGGAAGTAAAGGCCACGGGCTTGGCCGCACAGCCTTTGAGGGTCACTGTGAAAAAATGAATAAATAGTAACATCAGGTAACTATTCCACAGCTAAGCCTTATGTCTTTCCAAAACCATAAGTAGTTTGAATCTATTGTTGTGGGCATGTGTCTACCAATGAGTGGGCACTAAAGCTTTCAAGCTTCAAAAAGGTTGCGCCATAAAAGTATCACCATTACTGTTAACTAAAACTAAAAATGTTTTTTTTTTATTTTAATAAAGCTAAAATACAATACAATTAATATTAGTTGAAAGCAACTAACTGCAATAAAATAAGTTTAAAATAAAATAAAATAAAACTGAAATAAAAATAAATTCAAGCGAAATAGAAACAAAAGACCTTTCATTTTCATGTGACTTTTGGGATACTTTAATGCTGCTTTGTGTCCATTTGAAGGTCACAAAGAAATTCCCACAGGTTTGGAATGACATGAGGGTGAGTAAATAATGACAGAAATGTCACTTTTGGGAGCAAATTGAGAGCAATTATTTTACCAATAACTAACCAATTAGCTACTGTTATATTATGTAGCTTAATTAACTGCATCAACTGAAGGAAAAACTTAATCTGTAGAAAGTCAGACTAGGTCAATTCATGTCATTCGGACAAAAAGGATTAGTGAAACCACAAAACGTACATTCTTCTTTCCCCTCAGAGATGACATAACCGGAGGGCAGTCTCTTAGGAACCTGAGCAAGCACAGGCCTCAACTCACAAGACTCAGCGCTCTGAAACAGCACCTGAAGGAAGAATTGAAAGTGAGTGAGAGGAAGAATAAAGGGGAGAATCACATTCCACAGTGCGACTGAGCAAAAGTCTCACGTGTACAAGGCAATTATGAAGCTTAAACCATGACTTCCAATCCTAATACATCAGAATCATTTTAATTGTAAATGAAACTTAAGATCAAAAGAAGGAACTAGATTGCATTATACAAATATTTATTAACATTATATAGGCTACTCATTGTTGTAATAGTATACTACATACTATTCTGTATTGGAGTGATTGGTTTAGACTGCAAAAAAAAGAAAGAAAAAAAGCATGTTTTTAATCAGTGACTTATTTTCTTGTTTTACACTCTTTGTCCATCACATTATATGAATTACCACCTCTGATTATCGGTTACTTGTTACATTCATGCCTAAACAGCAGCATAGTATGAAGGCATTACATGTGTGGCAATCAAGCAGTGATAACCCGAAACAATCACTGGCATTAATCAAGAATGACAGGTGACTAATACAAATATATTAAGAATTAGAACAACATCAAGTACTCTACATGCTGCTCAGTGGTATTCTGTCTCATTTCATGGTGTAATGTGATGGGTTTCAGACAGATATAGGCTACATATCAGCTTTATCTTATCTTGAAATCCGCCCAACTGTCCAGTGGAACCTGTAGATCTACAGACTTGAAAATGTTGCTTTAGTAGAATGCTGAAGTATTTACTGTGATAAGATTTACTGTGACTGTGTCTTCATGTGATTTTTACTGATGCCAAACAAAGAGGCAATAAAAAATATGTCATTAAAACTTGCAGGAAATAAAAATGTTGTTTACCACAATGTATATAACAATATCAAGAAATCACTCGGTTGAAAACTTGCATTTGGGATTTAGTGGAATCATCATTAACAAAAACTGACCCCCCATGGACATTGTTTCTGTTATATAAATGAGAAACATTAGATAATCATATATCACCTTTCTTATTAATCAACATTAGTGGTCAGTGAATTGAATGAATGAATGAATGACGGCATTTACGATAGCACTGAGTCTTCAAAGCAAATTAATTCAATGTAAATATTTGAATTTATGGGTGGTACTAAGTAGACCAATTATCCCAACCATTTGGTGAAGGGGGGAAAAATATCAATCAGACTATTCAACTGCACATAACTAACTAGTGAGTACTTCATTATGTTACAAGAACGTTATTTATTTATAAATTTTCAATTTTCAAATAGATTTTCAGTGTTGAAAAAGACAAACATTGAATCAATGTTGATTTTTGGTCAGCTTCATTTTAGACAACTTAAGACATAGTCAGTCCATCTGTTTCCTCATTCAACACTTTTTTCATATTCACATTCATGCTCCTCATTTTGGTTAATGCATTAATGTTGATTCAATGTTGATTCAGTGGTGGTCTGCTATCTGGGTAATGTTTCAACCAAATTACCATATACTACAGTTATTGACTACAATAAAACGTGATCACATGGTATTAACCACAACTGTCATGAATAAAAATGAAATTATAATGAAAGAAATATTCTAATATCAGAAGAAAGTAAAATAAAGTAAAAATTTATAAACATGCTTAAAACTAAATATACATTTATTTGAAAATAAAAATTATAATGATCAGAAAATGTATCCTTACAACAAGATATATTTACTATGTTGTCAAAATGTTTTAAGGATACATTTTATGTTTATTTTACTTATAAAACTATTAAAATATTGACGTTTAAGCAAACATTTGAAAACAAGTATCAATTTTAAATAATTGTGTTTCTAAATTAATAATATTTTATTTTAATAGCGTTTAGATATGTTTAAGAAAATATGTATTAGCCTAGAAGGGCAGGGCATTGGGCAACTAACTAGCATTTTAACGGAAACTATGGTTACCAAGGTAAATCGACAAGGATACGGTAAGAATTCAGGTAGGCCCACACAATACACTTATATGACCTAAAAAATAAAAGTAGCCTACAAAGCAAAAAACAACTTACCAAAGTAAACAGCCAGACCGCGAACAGCACGCGCTCATACATCCTGCTGTGTGTATGTGATCTACAGTGGTTGAATTTCTCTGGACTCCACCACACTGCGTGTATCTCACAGACGAGCTCGGATAAAGTCCTCTGGGCGCGGTATACGGCTCTCATGTCATTGAAGTCTTTATCATGGGTGTGGCATTGCCTCAACCTCTCGCTTGATGTATCAATAGGGCTGAATGGGAGTCTTGAGTAAACTAAACAGGTCAAACTACGCTTTGTCCCTGACTTCCTTAGCTTGGGAAGCTCTGGGAGGCTTAAACTCCACCCCAAACTGCCCCTTAAAACTCTCTCTGAGTTCGTGTGTGTATGAGAGAGTGACAGAGAGAGAAAGAGAGAGAGGGAGGTTATACTTTAACAGAGTAGACTTTCACCTGTTATACCATCTGACTTTCCAGACATGATTAATGCATGACACAATTAATCTCCATCTTTCTGGGTGGAGTGCAGGGGGTGATTATACAGTCATCATTGCATTTACACATTCATCAGCAAATAAAAGAAACTTTTTTTTTTTTTTTTTTTTTTTTAGGTTTTGCATTTTAATCACCCGTTAAGTCCTTTAAAAAAAAAAGAATAAAAAAGCAATCCCAGCTTGAAACCACTCACATGTGCACGCCCTTTTCACGTGGGGCATGATTTATTCATTTTAAATTATTACTTTCATGTTTTTGTGGCTCTGTGTGTCACTGCATGGCTTCAGATTTTCACTGTCTGACACTGGGATGCATTTAGCCTTGTACGGAAGTATGCAGAGTCTTTAAGGAAATCAGGGGACGGGGTGAAAAACAAGTAGAAAATTAGAACAACAAAATGACAGGATACATGCTTCCCTTCAACCAAACTCTTGAAACACTGATAAGAGAGTGACTCAGACTGAAAAAATGACTGAGAGAGACTCATGAGAGCTACAAAAACATCACAAAACACAGAAAGTGTTCAAATAATGATACTATTACGTGCTTTCAATATGGTGCGATTTAACATGAGACTTAAATCCCATGTTTTTGTTGAACTATACTGTAAGTGAGATAATTATTTGGCCATAAAATTAACTTAACCGGGTCGCACCTTCCAGACTTTTTCCAATGATTTAAATCGCACAACCAGTCTGTTGAACTAAATGTCAATTAATAAAAATTATATTAAAATACCAAAAATAAAAAACAGCTGTCCCAAAATTTGCACAACCATGTTACCATATGACAAAATCACACAAATTTATATTAATATATGCATTTATTTATTTGTTTATGTTTGTTTGTTTGTTTGTTTATTGTTTATTTATTCATCATTCATTCATTTATAATAAAGCTGCAAAATTGGCAGATCTAATATAAACTGAATTGAAATCAATGAGCTCATATAATATTTAGTCTGACCTTCTGAGGTTGATTATCATAATTTCTGAAGATTGAGCACCTCTTTCTCAGGTTAAGAAAAGAAAAGAAAAGAAAAGAAAAGAAAAGAAAAGAAAAGAAAAGAAAAGAAAAGAAAAGAAAAGAAAAGAAAAGAAAAGAAAAGAAAAAAGTTTCTGTGTAAAGCACCGTTATTTGAACTTTGTTTTTAAGTGACTATTTACGCAATTTTATTTCTTATACCATTTCAGGCTATATTGATAGTGTCATTTTCTAAAACTAGGCTAGACTTTCTTTGCTGAAAAACAGAAAGGGATTAGTGATATGTGCTGAAACAAACAATGGACAAAGACAGGTAGTGTTTTTCACAGAAAGTTGTATTTCTTGTTCCTGGAGATCATTTAGCGTGTTTTTAGACCCTTTTACTGGAGTGTGTGGAAGCATGACAGCCTGGAGATGAGCATGTTGCAATTGTCATGGTGTTTGTGTGAAGGGGAGGTGGAGGATGGGTCGGGTTCGGTGGAAAGGAATTTGGCAGAGTCCTGTCAGTAGTGTTGAGTCTGTAATTGTGCACACATGCAGCCAAACAGCTCACTGAACTGTTATACATTTACTTCCTTCATTTTACTACAGAGGACACACAGATGTCTGACACTATCAAGAGAAAGTTTGCTGAGAGGGCGAAACCATTGACTTCTCCTATAGTGCTCATGGTGTTGACATCTTGTTAAGTGACTAAATTATGCACATGCACTGTAAGGGAATTTGAACTTATCAAAGGATAATTGGCCTATTTAGTTCTGAATCACTAAAACACTGTGAATGTTAATTCATTAAGTCTTAATGTCTTCAAAGGCATATTTGCCATTGTATAAGTAAGTGGAATTGATGTAAAAGAATTATCAATTGATAAATTTGAATTATTTGTACACTAGTATAACCTGTCTACAAGACAACAAAGCCTTCGCAGCAAGCCTTCAAGGCCAAATGTGTCCTCTGAAACACATCAAGTCAAGTCACCTTAGTGCTTTATACAATACATATAACAGAATCAATGCAAACTTCAAATATGAGAACACTAACATTTCTGCTCAAATCAGTCAACAGAAATTGCTTGGAGAAAATTAAGGGAATATTCTCAGAATGAAGACAGTGTTTCCATAGGTACAACTTAAACAGCAAAGATGGATGGTTTCAGCATTGGTTCACCAAAACTGTTGACTGAATAATTGTTATTGCAACACCTGTCCTGAGGAGCACCCATGCCCCAGGTGAACTGCATGTTATCAGTCTCCACCCCATGACCAAATTTTATCCTTTTCTGAAATGTTGTCCTTCACTCATGCTCAAAACAGCACATGTTTTTCTCAGCACAGATTTGTATGACAGCATGAAATTTCATTATCATAGCAGTAGATTTTTTGTTTGTTTTTGTTTTGTTTATTTGCAAACACTCAGCAAGGTGTTGCAGCAAGGATGAAATACAGGCTGGATCTAGATGCAACAGTAGATTTGAATGAAAACTAACTCAAAATAACACCCTCCAAATACAAAAACAGAGCAACCACTTAAAATAGCCGCAAATAACTATTGGACAAAGAACACTACAAACAGAGGGCTATATTTACAAATGTAGACCAATGAAAGGAAATGAGGAACAGGTGCAGTGCATTAACCAACCAATGAATAACCTTGGTAACAAATACTAACACCAGAAACAGAACAGAAAAAAAAGCAAGTCTAAGAGAGGAGGGCGGGAGGGGGCTGAAGAGGAGGACATCGAGCTGGCAGGGTGGACATGACAGTGGAAGAGCCAGGGAGTGACCCCAAACAGAGCCATCAGGACGCAGGCACATGGCAGAACCAAAGGAGGGAGGAGCCAGGGCCAATAGCCCAACTGACTGAGGTGGAGACAAGGGTGGTAGAGACCCAGGCGGATCTGAGGAGACGAAGACCCAAGAGCGGAATGGGAGGCTCACGGGGCCGAGGAGGAGATGGGGACTTGGCATACTGAGGCGGAGCCGGAGTGAGCGAGGACAACGGTGGAGCCAGAGGGAAGGAAGAGCCCGGTGGAGCCAAAGGGGTGGAGGGACCATAGGCGTAGCCAGAGGACCGGATGTCCATGGCGCAACCAGGGTGATGACTGACTAAGATGGAGCTGGAAGGGGTGAGGGAGCCCGGCGAAGCTTGAGGGATGCCATGATGGAGCCGAGGGAGCGTGGAGTCAAAGTGGAGCCGACGGGTCGACAGCATGAGGTGGAGTCCAGGGCTCGGAGGCCTGAGGTGGAGTTAGGGATCGAAACACCAGGGTGGAGCTGGTAAACTGGAAACCCAAGGTGGAGCCACACTGCTTGGTGGAACCAATGAAGGAGCAGCCCGAAGGGCTAAGGGGGCCAGCGTAGATGGGGCCAAAGAACTGGATGGCATATGCATAGGCATGGTGAGTGGGAGTGGGAGGCATATAATGCCGTCTTTATTTCCACATGAAAGTACATTTATTAATGTTCTATTCTATTCTACACTGTAAAACATACTTTTTTTCAAAGATGTAAATAAAGCAAGGATTATTGGAGTATGTTTTTCATGAAAATACTTTTTCAGTCTTTCTGCAAACTCTGTATTTGGTGGGGTGACTGTGTAATGAAAACACCCATTTTGTAGGTGATAAGAAATAATGATCCTGATATTCTTGATGTGAACATGAACATTGTGTGATGGGTGATGTTGAAGCCCTGAAGGTTCTCTTGACTCTGGGTGTGGCCCTGCCACACCTGCTGATGTGCAACATCTGACTGACAGATGAAATTCACATTAAGTTTTGTCATTATAGCTGAATCATGAGAAAATTTGTGTACGAATCAAGGTGGGGCAAATATCTGAATTTAAGAAATTCCTCACTATCAGCATAGGAGTTGTAAATTGAGATGAATGGAATTGGAATTGGAAACACAAGAAATTCAAAGCGGAACATCAGAGGATTTTTTATTATTTTTTTTATTTTTATTTTACAATTACATTATTAACTTTGCCAGTGTAATATATTTGTAACTTTAATTTGTCAACTGATTAGACATATTTCTCTAATATCGCTATACTTGAACTAAATCTAATACAGTCTACAGTCTTTAATACAGATTTAATTTTGCCATACAGCACCACAAAAAGTCCACACTGTTTTCAGATAACTTAATAAAACTAAATATTGACAAAAATAAATTAGAGCATACTGGGAACAAAGTGTCCTTGCACCATATGGACAATATAATGAAAGTTATAAATAACTATAAATACAAACTGTTGATTCATGTTTTAGAAACGCTCCATTAGCTGTGTATTTACAGTATTTATAATTAATATAGAAATGTTAATCATTTATGCATTCGGTTTGCTGTCTTAATTGAAATTGAGGAACTTAAATTGATGCAATTCTGCAATTCCGAATGCACAACACCAGCGTGAAAGAGAAAGACAAGAGAGAGAGAGAGAGAGAGAACCAGAGAAAGCAAGAGAAAGAGATACCAGTCACTAAACCAAGTGTGAGATGAGATGTGATAACTGTTGACTGTGGACGTACAGCTGCTATTGATACACACTGACAGAACATGTCCCAGATGCCTTCAAACCCCAAGCATGAACCACAAACCACTTTCACTCCCAGAGTTATTTTCAGATTTCTCCCAAATGTTGCTTTATAAAACCTTCAGTATTGTGTAGCACTCCTTTGTTTGAGGTAATGTGCTCTGCCTGCATGAGTACCGATGCATGCATGTAATTCAACACCTGTGTGGTAAGAGAGATCACTCTGTGCTCGGTTTGTTCAGTCGCTGAGCTCAGGTATTTGACGGTCTCTCTTATTTCCTTTCCCCCACTCTGCAGTCTCTCAATGTATTACAATATTTTCTGACTGAAACATGACGTTTTTGGGTCGCTAAAATTTGTTTGGGAGCATTGGAAGTCATCATCAAACGTCACTTGTACTGTACTTTGGGTGTGACATACAGTATGTCGCATATGCATGTGAGATATGCAGATGTATAATAGGTAGATTTGTTTGATGACAGTCAGACAGTGAGTCAGTGGTTTCACCCTAATCGGCCTCTCATAGCAATTAATCAATGTCTTAAAAAATGTCTTCAATTTTCTGATTCTTTCTCAGTGCCTCTATACACACAAATTTAGCTTTTATAACAATTTGAAATAATCTTTTTTTATGTATTATTCCAATTTTATAGAACTGCAACTCATCAGAGAATCCTGAAAAAAATGTATCACGGTTTCCACAAAAATATTAAGCGGCACAACTGTTTTCAACATTTATTATAATAAGAAATGTTTTTTGAGCAGCAACTCAGGATTAGAATGATTTCTGAAGGATCATGTAACTGAAAACTGGTTGCAATACTCCGTTACAAAACAGTTATTTTAAATTGTAATGATACTTTACAATATCACTGTATTTACTGCATTTCTGATCAAATAAATGCAGCCTTGATGAACACAAGACTTTTTCAAAAACATAAAAAATAAATCCTACCGTCCCAAAACTTTTAATTGGTAGAGTCTCTTATAATGTACTGATAATCTGATACTAAAATAATACATAGGCTAAACATTAACTAGTTGTTATTGTTATTTATGTTATAAACTTAATTACCTAATATACATAACATGAACTAACAATGAGCAATACATTTGTTACAGTATTTATTAATTTTTATTAATGTTAGTTAATATCCAGCTGTATTGTTTCTTCATGTTTGTTCACAGTGCATTACCTAATGTTAACAAATACAACCTTTGATTAATAATGTATTAGTAAATGTTGAAATAAATATTAACTAAGATTAATAAATGCTGCAGAAGTAATGTTCATTCTTAACTATCACAGTCTGTAGTACATATAAAAATGTACACAAAATTGAATGTAGATGATTTTAAGCTGGAAAATGTTTATTTTTTATGGGTTTCATCTCTTCTTACAAAATGTCCTTTACAATAACGTTAATTTGATAAACTTTTCTTTTTTTAATTTCTATAAAAATGTAAGACATTTACATTACTTTCGAGATGTGTCCATTTTTTTCCGAAATACTGATATTAAAAACCAATAAAAATTAGAGGATTTTATCATTTTCTTTATGCCATGGAACATTTTGAATTGTTTTCATACACACAAAATATCAATATTTTGCTTTTTATGACAAATATTGTAATAATTATAAATAATTGTGGCAAACAAAAATATGTTTAATAATTAAAATAAATAATTTAATTGCTATGGTAAAGACAGTTTGCGTCGGTAAGGACACAATGTTAATGGAACATGTTACAGATGTAATCTTAACAATAGGTTACTGTAGAGAAAAACAGTAACAGACAAAAACAAAGTCACACACACACACACACGGAGGGAGAGAGATAGAGAAAGAGAGATAGATAGATAGATAGATAGATAGATAGATAGATAGATAGATAGATAGATAGATAGATAGATAGATAGATAGATAGATAGATAGATAGATAGATAGATAGATAGATAGATAGATAGATAGATAGATAGATAGATAGATAGATAGATAAAGATAACTATATATGCGTCCACACCAACGACCGATAACGGTCTTTTTATTCTAAGCACGCGCGCACCCGCGCTGCGGTTTCAAAGTAGCGAAAATGGTCAAACCTGCTAGAATGGATTCTGATTGGCTGTCAGTGTTTTATCGTTTGACAGCTGGAAATAAAAAATCATTCTGAAAGTGATCCCAACGATATCGTTCCTCATATCTTTATCGTTATAGTTGTGCAGATAGCAAACTGACATTGAACCAACATGGAAACGACGTCTCTCCTGACATTGAAACAACATCACTTTGCTCATCGAATTAACGTTGAATCAACGTCAGACACGCCATTCAACCGCATTTCAACATTGAATCAATGTTTTATTTTCAACGTAATAAATAGTAAAGATTGATCCAACGTTGAAATTTGATTGATGATTGATACTAACCTTTACAACTAAGAATCAACGTTGAATCGACGTCTGCCTGCTATCTGGGGTGTGATCTCTGTTATTCTTTAATATGGAGAACGATTTTTAGAATTATATCTTTATCGTTATCTTTAGGCCTATAGTTATCGTCCTTGATGTGAACGGGCCTTTACTCAACCTCAAATTATCCCATCCTAGCTGTATATGGCATTCTTCTTTTAGACGAATACAATCGGAGTTTTATAAAAAAAAATGTCCTGGCTCTTCCAAACTTTACAATGGCAGTGATCAGCTGTATATTTTTTGAAGTCCATCAAAGTGAATCCATCCATGATAAAAGTAGCCTAATCCACACAGCTCTGGGGGGTTAATAAAGGCCTTCTGAAGTGAAGCGATGCATTCGTGTGAGAAAAATATCCATATTTAAAACTTTATCGACTAAAATAACTAGTTTCCGGCAGTCGACTTACGCCAAAAGAGTAACACTTGATGATGAATGACGTAGGTTTGTTTTGCTCTATCCTCTGCACTTCCACATTCGTCATTACGTTGTGCATCAAGGTCAAGTGTTACTCTTTCGCCGTTAATCGATGCGTACGGCCGTCTGCCGGAAGCTAGTTATTTTAGTCGATAAAGTTTTAAATTTGGATATTTTTCTTACACTAACGCATCGCTTCACTTCAGAAGGCCTTTATTAACACTTTAATCATGGATGGATTCACTTTGATGGACTTCAAAACAGAAATGGCCATTCAAAGCTTGGAAGAGCAGGACATTTTTTTAATAAAATTCCGACTGTATTTGTCTGAAAGAAGAATGTCATTTACACCTAGGATGACTTGACGGTGAGTAAATCATGGGCTAATTTTCATTTTTGGGTGAACTATCCTTTTAAATGTACAATCTAATTATAAGCTGGCTCATTTTTACAATAAATGTTGAGTGTTATTTAAAATGTAAATTAAATGGTTATTCATAATTTCTTTCTTCTAAAAACCATGAATTGTACATAAAAATACATATAAAGTGATGTTAAACCATTTATAATGTGCAAGCACAGAATAGTTAAAATAAATAAGTAAAATAAAATAAAACAGTGTGCTAATATGAACAGAACAGAAACCATGCTCTGAAAGAGCATAAAATAAATAAATAAAGATTTACTGGTTATAGTCTTTCGTGAACAGAAATAGCAAGGGTTGGCTAAATCTCTGACTACATGGCTGAGTGCTAGGAAACGGTTGTTTATTTGAGACTAGACACGCCTACCACCTCTCTGGCCTTATCACTGAGCTCAGGTTTCAGTCCCAGCCGTTGCCATGGAGCTGTTTTCTTTTGACAGTGCTCTTAAAGCGACACAAAGAGAAAGAAGGTAAAAGAAAAGAGTGCACTCATACAAGAGAGGAAAGACGGAGAAAGAGAAAGGGAAATGGGAATTGTGGGAGACTGGGAACTGTGACATTCTAAACTTTTGGAAATATGAATTAACAGAATGCTGTTATGAGACTAACCATGAGAACAATTGGGAGCGGACGTGACAGAGCTAGACAAAGAGAAAGAAAGTAATGATGTGTTGAAAAGAGAGAAGGGGAAAAAAAGAGTCGTAGGAATGTACGAGAAATGCAAGGGTGTGTCAAAGGCCAAATGATCATACATAAACACCCAGACAAACTTTCACAGCCTGCATGGAGATATCAGGGGCTCCCTTAATTGATAAACTTTTAATGTATTTTATTATAATTTTTTCTGTTTTTAAGTCACAACACAAAACAAAAGTTAATAAAAATCTTGCACAAAAAAACAAGTCCACAACTTTACTGCACGCAAATCTTTGATAAAGAGGCAGTATAGAGTATCTATTTAAAATTGGACAGATAAAAAAAATAATTATATATATATATATATATATATATATATATATATATATATATATATATATATATATATATATATATATATATATTAAAAAAATAATAATTACCAAGAAAGAACATGATCTTTATTGGATTTGTTGTGCATTGAATATAGTGTTTATTAGCACCAACAGGTGGCACTAATCTATGTGTGGAACAGGATTGTACAACACAATCTCGTTCACATTTGCCAAATTGGTGGCTAAATCATTTGAATTTCAAATCTCAGTCGTACATTTTTGTAACTTCATGCTTACTTTTTTTCAAAATTATTATTATTGTACATTTTCATTCAAAATCATACAAATTAAAATGAACTAAATAAATAGCTGTTATTTTTACCATTGAAAAGCAACTTTGTAGATGTTGACATTTTTGAAAATGTTTAAAACAATTGAATTATTTTTAAGAAAATGACTTTTGTGGTCCAGAACACTTCATTTACCACAGTGGTCACCTGTGTTGAATTTCTTTGAATTACATTTCAATAAATTCCTCTCCCATTCTACATGTAATTCAAATTTCAAATCTTCAAATTCCAAATGATTCAAAATCATTTACATTTTTTAGTACATTCAACTTGGATGTTTAAGTCATTTAAACTTAAAATACATTAAACTGACTTAAAAATGAGTTGAATCTTGTATAACTTAAGTTGAAATTTTGAGTTTACTTAAGTCTAAAAAAAGGTAACTTTTTTTAAGAGTTAAAGCAATTTAAAAACATAAGTTGTCAGCTTACTGATCATATCCAACCCTATCTCACGAGGAATTCGTAACAATTTAACAAATTGGCTAATTCATACGAATTCATACGACCTCACTCGTACGAATTAGTACGATTTTTGCTAAATCGTACATATTTTACGAATTGCTGAATTCGTATGAATTCATACGAATGACCTACCCCTGACCCCGCCCCTAAACCTATCCATCACGTGGGTTTACACAAATCGTACAAATTCGTACGAGTGAGTTCGTACGAATTCATACGAATTAGCCAACTTTTTATCATTCGTACACTGTAAAAAAATTAATCATGAGTCTTGTAATTTTCATTAAAAAAATTTAGGTGATATTATGTATATTTTATTAAGAAAATTCACTAATAACACCAAGAGATGCATTTTTTTCCTATTTTTTTTTTAAGGAAACATACCCAATTTTAAGGCTTGAATTGAGGAACTGATAAACCTCATAAAATTAAGGAAAAGGGGCCTATTTATTTTAAGAGAATTAGCTAATTTATGCGGTTTTATTTAGAGACACCATTGTTTGTTCCCAGCATGCTTTGCACATGGCTGGAAATGGAGAGTAAATCTTGAAATTAAGGGTTATTTCATGTGTTTTTGAGTAAAGGGAAACATCTGTTAATGTTTAATGTTCAGGTACGTTTGGCATTTGAAAGAGTTTCTATTATGTTAAAGTTTTGATCGTTACCATTGTGCAGAAGAGTAGGGCTTATGGTTAGGCTGTGAATAACTGCAATTTACAAATATTCTGATGCATATTGTTACATACAGGTAGCAAAAACTCTGCTAATGATAATGTAGTAACAAGTTTGATTATGTGCTGTCCTAGCAGCATACAGTCTTTTTATAAAACAATATATCTCAAAGTTAATTATAAACGGGTCACATCCATTCACTTGACTTCACACAATTTTGAGAATAAAAAATGCTTCAAATAAAAAAGCACATTTCACTAAATTTATTATGTCATAGACTAAATGATTTATTCAGGTAGATTCCATGAATGAAATCAAGCTTTAACTACTCAAAAATAGTATGTGTAATATTGTTATATTGTTAAATTTTTTAAGTAAATAGCAGTAACATTTTTTACAGTGTACGAATTGTTACGAATTGAATACGAATTTTTTTTTTGCAATGTAAATGAAAATGGATCTAATTCTTCAATTCTGAGTTTTGCACGACCCTGTGGAAGTCATCGCTGTTCTAACAGTTACATTAAACAAAATTAAACTGTCTTGCAACAAATTAAGCTAACCTACCAAAACTAACAAACCTCTCCATGTTGAAGAAGAAAGACTAAAATAGTGAATGCTTCACCCTCTTGAATAAGTAGACTGGTAGAGATTTTGGGAACTTGAAACCCACCCCTTAATCTAACCTAACCCTTACAAATGTATATGCGTAATACCTGGTCTCACTGTTCACACACCCCTAAGCTTTTCCTTACTTAGTCTCTAATTTTAACCAGATCCCTATCCTGGACTACACCAAAACTAACCCTTGAACATTCTAGTGCTGGGAACATATTTAGGCCACATCCATATGTGCGGTGTGAAATATATGTTCCTCCACAACCGCAAATTAAAATAACATCTCAGCACTGCACATGAGTACATGACGAGTATGAGAGCATCGGTGAGCGTTGAAAACTAGGGCGTTGTCTCCTGAGCGATCACACACCTTCCCTCAAACACACCCTGTATAAGCCAGCCTGGCACTCCTAATGGCTCTTACTGATTTCATCATGAGTCATACAATCATTGTGCACAGGCGACAAGCGTGTGCATGCAACTGTCTACAGATACAGACTTGTTACTGTTTATCATCCAAACACAAGGGAGTTTCCTGCAGGACTGGTTTTCTGTACTCTGTGTTTTTTACATTCTCCATCCAAGAACAACATTAGACAAGAAAAAAAATTAAACGAACTACTTCCTAAGAATTTATCTTGAATTCTCTATTACCACAGTGGCAAATTGCTGTTTTAAGTTTAAACTTCAGGTAAATTATGTTAGATTTGAGCTTAAAACAAGGGCAGTGTGAAAATAATAAATAATTCTGAATATATTCTCTAAAAAAAGTCTTTTTCTTCTCAAGTAAATGTCTTGTTTTAAGGATATATTTTTTTTACTGGAAAACATTAATATTATTTTTTTTGTTTTTATTATTTGGCTGATAATTATTTTGCTGCATAAGCTAACCCATAGATCAATGTAAATTTTCACAAAGTTGATGGAGCTATTACTATTTCTATTTTTCCAATTAACGTTAATTTCTGATATGTCTAAAGGGTTTGACCTGCAGTAAATGTCATGGAATCCCTCTTTTTCTTTCCTTCTCTCTCTTTGAGTGTCTTTGTAAAGCAGATTTATGACGGCTCAGACAGCGCAGGCTTCATCTGAATGGAAGTCACATTCAGGATAGTCTTTAAATGTGTGCAAATGGCAAAGACTTGCTATTCAGACCCTCTCTGCAGGGCCCCTGTAACCACCCTTGGAAATCCTTAACCTTCATATATCCCTCTCTTCGAGACCCCAAGGCCCTTTTAACATCTCTAGAAACATACTGAATTCTAAATTTTACACTTCATGACATGATGATTTGAAATTGGTTTCATTGTATTTTTCGAATCGAGACAAAGTCAGCAAAGCGAACGGTTACTGGGAGTGAGTAAGTGAGAGACAGATTGGCAGAAAGAAAGAATAAACAGCTAAAGTGGTCTCGCCCAATCACTTCTTTCTTTTTCCAATCTACACCTCAAGCAAGCAGGCATGCCATAACTTCACCATTTCCAAAAAAAGCCCTCTCTTTTCCACCGAAGTGCATTAGCTTTAACAACCAAATAAGTTCACATGCCAAATAAAACATGTTCAAACTATTTTTCAGGAATAATCCTTTGTACAATTCCATGTAATTCAATAGAAAAGGATTTGCTGTTTAGTTGCATAGAAGGGCAAACCCTCAGACACGTTCAGACATTTATGACCAACTTTTAATAAGCACATGCTAAGGTGTGAGCTCAGGTGTGATTACTAATGAAGATCAGCTCAAAGAATACAGCTTCTGATCTTTAATGAAGTTAAATCCTGGCTTTTCATAAGAACCTCATCCTTATGCGAAATGATCGGTTATTTGTGATTTAAAAATGAGTGATCTCAGAATTATTTTAAGATGTATTGTTTCAATTAAACAGCATAAAACTGCTGATGTCAAAACATCCACGTGATATAGTACAACATAATGTTTAAAATTGCTGTTAATGAGCATGGTGGGTCATTTGCAAAAGCATGACTTTTGCGTCATGAACATGTATGCGCCGCAACTTTAATATGATGTATGTGTATTTATAAAGGCATATTAGCACATATGTTTTTACATTGCTTTAAATCATCAAAATAAGTTGAGCAATTTTCATAAGTTACAAGATTAATCTTATTTATAAGTCAGTTTAGTGTAATTTAAGTTGAATTGACTTAAAAATCCAAGTTGATTGTACTTGAAAATTTAAGGCAGCAACTTTAATATATAACATATATATATAATATATATATATATATATATATATATATATATATATATATATATATATATATATATATATATAAACTATTATTAATCTGTACATAAATTAAATAAATTAAATAAATACAAATTTTCAGTCATTTTCTAAAAAACAATTTGGATGTTTAAGTTTTGAGGAGTTTTGAACTCTTCAAAACAAGTACATTTCTACTATTTTGCTATTTTATTACTTTATTTAATATTTTGTTTGTTTATGTTTGTCAGTAGTTACGTGAAATAGTCAACCCTGACTTTTTCCATGATTCAGTAAACAACTAATTACTGAAAACTAACTGGAAAAAAAAATCTAAAAATGTATAGAAATAACCATTGGATTCACTTGTCATCATAAACAGTCATCCTACTTTTTAAAGCTATTATTCCAAGTTCCAACATATGTTAAAATGCATTAATTTAGCTCAAGATTCACAATTCAAATAGCTATTCAATTGAAGACATTCTTTGTCTGATTATTAATTTTATTTTATTAATTTATTTTGTTTGAAATTAACCATGGTTTTGCTACACAGACCATAATATAACCATAGTATTTGTAGTAAAACTGTGTTTGTTCAAATCGTAATCAATCTGCCAAAAACAAATGTTACTATAATTAAACCATGGTTAATTTTCCATGTGATGTTACTCATAGGACACTGTGTGAAGAGTTAAGGATGGGTCTTGTGGATATATGTTTTAATACTTCACTAAAATACTACACCCATGCCACCCTTTATGATCAATGTAAAATAATTGTGAAAATTATATATTCCCACCCATCTCTCTCTCTCTCTCTCTCTCTCTCTCTCTCTCTCTCTCTCTCTCTCTCTCTCTCTCTCTCTCTCTCTCTCTCTCTCTCTCTCTCTCTCTCATATTCACAGACACAAACACACCCATCTTTGTGACGTTAGGTCCTCCTTTTAACCCGCAAGGTGAGGGTGTGGGAGAAAGTTTCAATAAGGATTTTATCTAAAGCGCCTCGGCTCGACCTCACTCGCATTCTCGTTCATCAAACAGCATCGTCCCGCACATCTGCCTCAGCGGGATATTAAAACTTTCCCATAAGCAGCAGCTGACAGCAGTGGATCTCAGGTGATCAGGAAATACCGTGTGTTCCTCCTGCCATGGCCCGGCGTATATCGCCTGCTGTCGCTTTCCTCTTTTGTTTTGGATTATCGGTAAGTTTGTCGTGTTTTAAAGTATCTATCAACAGATAAGCACGTTAACAGAGGCTACTCAACTTTATTCTTTCTCCATTTGGAAAGTGTCGTTTTGTAAACCAGAAACAATCGTAGACTGTGCGTCTCTCATACAAATGAAACTGGTTTTGTTTCGCTATTTGTTTGGTAGCCTGTTTGTTTATAGTACACCTTCGATATGTAAAGCAACCACATACAGTTAATGTGAAAAAGTCACTTATTGAGCTCGTGTCTCTCTTTTAATTCTTAAAATGCCGGAGGGGAATCGACTCAATTGTCCACCCCTTTAACGTTACAGAAATTTACCATGGCAACTAATGTTATCATAACAACTGTAGTTTCATATAAGTGGTAGCCTATTATTCAAAGTAAAACTTTGATTTTAGCCTTTTATTTTACTAACTAAGGCAACAATTTAAGTTTATTAAATTAAACTTTATTATTATTATTATTATCAAACGTAAGTTTATTTAGTGTCCTGAATTTTTTGTGATATGACATTAGGCACCATCGTAAATGTCAATCAGTAAATAGCCTACATTTTTAATAAAATAAGAGAGATTTAGATTTGATTAGATTTCTACATTGTTGTGGAGATCCCCAACTTAGGCTACTTATTATGGTTTTACATTATTCACCATAATGGCAACTGTAGGGTTTTGCTGGAAACTTAAATGATGGAAACCTCCACTATTTACCATTGTGCATTCAAGGGAATTTCAGAACAGGCTCTGTGTGGTATAGAGACAGTCAGTCAAACTGGATCTGCAAGGAATAGTTACCCTTTCAATTTCAGGAGTGTTAAAATTCCCTCCCTCTGGCACCTTAATGTTTTGTAATTTCTCAATAAGATTTACTGAAATTCTTATGAATATGAGTTCATTTCACTGAACAACCGTTGAGTAAAATGATGACTAAATGAGTGCATTCTAAAAAAAAAATATATTTTATCTAGAATGTGTTACACTTGATCTCAGTGAAGGGATATTTTACGGCTTTTATCAATTGTGTAAGAGAGAAAGTGCTTCTAAAGTGGTGTAAAACATCTCTCTCTTGGGTTAAAATCACAAAACTCAAAAGCATACTGTTAATTGTAGTGTTTTGCACCTTGAATTTATGTAGCAAATGTAAAGGTTCTACTCTTTCACATGATTGTGAATGCCATGGCTCTATGGCTCTAACAACTTAGCCTAATCCTTATATAATTATTACACAAACTGTGGTGTCTCCATGTAAACACTTGTAGCAGGGAACACTTAGGCTAACTATTGAATCTTTGTACAGTACAATGCAGAAATGCACAGTGAAATGAAAGAAAAACCCTTTAAGTAAGACATTACATCTTATATTTGTGAGAGTAATATGGATAGGATTGTGGGTTTTGGTCACAGTAATTGTATTTGGTCTCATAATACAAGTACAATCTAAAAACATGTATGTACACAATAAGTGCATTATATCAAAATATGAATTTAAATGTGTGTGCACATGATTTATCTTAGTTGTGTGTGGTCTGATTAAGGTGATTTTGAATTTAATGGAATGCATTTTGCTTTTGCCAAGTTTTTTTTTTTTCATCTTATCTTTCTTAATTAGAAGTCTACTGAGGTGGGTTGAAGTAATGACTTCTGTGCAATGCTTTTCTGCAGTTGCAAATCTTTTGAGGTTTATATTACTGTCAAACCATTTCATACGAATTTCATATTAGTTATATTGTGGTTAAGTTTTCCTGTATACAGACACCTAGTGTCAAACTATGCATGCATGCAACAGAGTTTCGATCATTTACAACAACTCATTTGTAATGAATCATTTACAAATCCTTCGAATGAGATCGTTCTTACCAGGAAGGGTAACAAACTCCCTGTCTCCTTTCCAGTTGTGTGTGGAAAAAAAAAAAAAACTGAAAAAAAGTTGGCAGAAGAAAATCAGTTTTCACAAATAGTTATTGTGAATTTCTGTTTTCCCGCAGTATGTGTTTGAGGCTGAAGCCAGATTCCAACACTCTGGAGCCCTCCACAGGCAGAAGAGAGAATGGATCGTCCCTCCCCAAATCCTAGAAGAGAATGTTGATCACACCAAGAAAGAATTCATTGCAAAAGTGAGTGAGCCTTTGTCTGCTGTCATATATGCTTGCATAAACATTACATTATTAGTTAATTAATTACTTAACATGACAATGAAAACTACTTCTAAAGCATTTATGAATCTTAGTTCATGTTTATTTCAACATTTACTGATACATTATGAAATTCTAAAGTTCTGTTAATATTTTTTAATGGGCCTGAGCTAGCATGAACAAATTTGTGAACTAACGTTAACAAATATGAATAAAAACTGTACCAAATGAAAGCTCGTTGTAATTTAATGTTTGTAAATGCATTAATACTAATGTTAACTAATGGAACCTTATTGTATTATTTAATTTACCTGAGCTAACTAACAATGAACAATAAATAAATGAACAATGACAATTTTTTTCAAAGTAAAGTAAAAAATCACAAGGCACCAGCTTTTTCACCAAGAATTGAAAAGTGAAAAATAAGATATTTTATTATCTCATCTATTTGCAATTCAAATTCACGTTATGCATAAAAATTACACAGAGAATTACAATTTTAGCAGCTAATAAAATGGATGTCTGCAGTATCATTATTTGTGAGATGTAATGTCCAAATGATAATAAATTACATCACAAATAAAAGAAATGAAGCCAAGATTACAACAATAAAGTCACCACATCACATGTGTGATATACATTGCAACAATATCTTAGGCATTTGATATTTGCAATGCTTCATTTCAATGCGTCAGTACACTGTGGGCTTGGTTGTTTTTTGTTTTAAAAGATACATTTCTAATTTATCTAGATTCGCTCAGACAAGGAAGACCCCCAAATGAAAAATTTGAAGTACGAACTAAAGGGCATCGGTGCAGATGAGGCTCCGTACCATTTATTTGTGGTGGATTCTGAAACAGGATTTGTTAGAGTTACGAGAATCCTTGACAGAGAGTCCATTGCACTATACAATGTAAGTGACATGACCATGATGACAGTGGTGATTGATGATGATAAAGTTGGCTTTAATACCTATCTTTATGGATATGAGTTAGTGATCTTGAAATGCATGTCTTCACCTCCACAGCTTAAAGGGGTTGCTAAATACAGAAATGGTGAAATTGCAGAGAATGACATTGGACTACGAATAAAAGTGAAGGATCAGAATGATAATCCACCTGTTTTTGATCGGATGAATCCAGGGGCTGTAGACGAACTCAGTGCAGTAGGTATGTGGCCTGCAGTTGTTCCAGCTGAAAAGAAATGTGACTTTATTTATACAATAAACATAACAGTGATTATGATCAGGGTCTGAAATCCACCGTGGTGGGTAATACGTATCAACACACTAGCCAATTGGACGGGTTATGGTTAATAAATGATGTTCTATCACTTTGCATGGCATCGCTACTCGAGCCCTTCCCCTCTAAGGATCCTCAAAAATGAGCAAAACAACGTGTAAAGAGGGAACCGCCGCACAGCGCCACGTCTTTAAAAGTTGAACACATTGTTTTCTTTGGCCATATGCATGTCTATGGCACATTTTTTCCCATCTGAGAGCCCTAGGAGACGATCAAGAGGACACTTTTTCTAACCCGTTCTCATTATTGCCGCATGTTCAAGACTTTTGGGCAAATAGCGCCCTAGCGTCTTTATAGCTACGTGCAGGTAAACTCAAGGCAATTATAAAAGAAGTCACAGAGAGTTGTGTCTTTATTTCTATTTTTTTATTTGAATGATATCCACGAACAGTGATTGACTGTCATAAAGCTGAAAGCAATACAATGATATCTATATTTAAATCTAAGCTGTGACATTGATAATCTGGTTTATCTCTGATCATTTTGTTTTGACTAATAGAAGTTCTGAATTAATTTCAAACACTGATTATGATAATTATCAAACTCTGCAAGGGGGTCAATAACTCTATTAATTTAAAATGCAATTTATTCATAAAGGGATTTTCGTTTATTTATTGTAATTCATTTTAAGTCCGTAGAAAAACAAAAAGGCTTCACTGCTTGTTTATATACAAGGTGTGTTCAGGTTGTAAAATGTCATGTGGTGCAACTCCCCAAAGAAGTAATGATATTTGTGAAATAATATTTTAAGATATTTGTTAAACTATATAGTTATATAGTTATATAGTTATAAACATTTATATAATATATTTCCCTTTTTAAAATATATTTTGTTATTTTTTTACTTGATATTTTGACTACATGATGTTTATACAGTATTAAAACAGTAAAAAAAAAAAAAAAAAAATATGCATACAAAGAACACATTTCTAAGACCTTTCCACATGCTAAAAACTAAAAGATATTTCCTTTTTATTTATCTTGGACACAGGTACAGCAGTGATGAAGATCAATTGCTCTGATGCTGATGAGCCAGGAAACGTAAACTCTCAAATCAAGTATGAAATTGTTGAGCAGCAACCAAGTGGGGAGATCATGTTCAGAGTTGACGATGACGGGACAATCCGTGTTAACAGTCCTAACCTGGATAGAGAGGTGAGTGGTGACGATCACTATATCGAATGTGTATGATATCAAACATGTCACATGATGTAACACACAGACTCCATGTGTTTGCACTGGCACTTCTTCATTGACAGCAGTTATGAGCTTCTTTGTGTCAGTCCCAAATGTTCCACCCCAGGTGGCCTGTTATTGTTTTCATTTTTAAATGATAAATGCAGGAACAAAGACACTATGACTGGTTTTGTTGATCAGTATTGTAAATGATTCCATCTGTTTATTTACACGCTGTCTCTCTCTCTTCAGGATATTGATCAGTATGTCCTGCTTGTCAGAGCATCTGATCTGAATGGTGCCGCAGGCGGCAATGTCGCCACAGGGACAGTCACTGTCAAGATCAATGATGTCAATGATAATGTGCCTACATTGGAAGGCCCAGTAAGAAAACGTTCTTCTACACGTTCTTAACATCAACAAGGTTTTAATATGTTGTTGTAGTGCTTGCAACTTAATTTTTTTTTTCACTCTACATAGTCTGCGGGCAGTATCGAGGAAAATACAGAGAACGTGGAGGTGATGAGATTCAGAGCAAGTGACCTGGATCTCAAGGACACAGACAACTGGGCGTCCGATTGCTATATTGCATCAGGCAATGAGGCTGGATACTTCAGCATTAAAATGGACCCAAAGACCAATGAGGCAATCCTGATGCTTGACAAGGTGTGCAATGTTTTTTTTTTTGTTTTTTTTCTCTCTGTTTTTTGTTCCTTTTTCTTTTAGGTCATTATACCAAAATGTCAGTATTCATAGCAATGTTGGTCAAATTCTCAATGCCAATTTCAATACCATATGAAAAACTCATTTGATATTCACAAATTGAATATATCCAAATTGAAACAGCAATTTGTAACTTTCAGGCATTTTTCAATTAAGTAAAAAAGTAACTATTTTAAGTCATTATTCAAGTAAACAGTAAAAAATAAAGTAAGGCCAGTTGCTCTATTTCATTTCACTATTGTTGTTTAATTAATAGTATTGACATAATAGACATCAGGCTGCATTTACACTGCAAAATTTTGACATACACTACGATTAACCTTTTGGGTCAGTAAGATTTTTTTATGTTTTTTGAAGTCTCATCAGGGCTGCTTTTAAAAGTACATTAAAAACTGTAATATTGTGAAATATTATTACAATTTAAAATAATTGTTTTGCAATGTAATTTATTCCTGTGATGCAAAGCTGCATTTTCAGCATTGTTACTCCATTCACCACATGGCTCTTCAGAAATCATCCTAATATGCTGATTTACTGCTCAAGAAACTTTCTTATTATTAGAAACAGTTGTGCTGATTAATATTTTTGTGGAAATCGTTTTTTTTTTTTTTTTTTCAGGATTATTTAATGAAAGGAAGTTCAAAAGAGCAGCATTTATTTAAAATATTCATATTTTGTAACATTTATAAATGTTACCTTTGATCAGTTATGCATCCTTGCTGAATAAAAGCATAAACTTCTTTCAAAAATATATTACTGATCCCAGACTTTTGAATAGTAGTATACTCTGGGTTTTTTTTTTTTCCAAAAAGGATTCTATAACCATTCACATGAAACATAATCTACTGTTTACATTAATACATTGCAAAGATGAACATTTTGCAAAAGATTCGAAAATAGTCAGACATTGAGTCAGTAATTGGTATTATCAATACAGAAGAAAGACTAGTATTGTTACCTTTTTTTAGTGTCAACTTACTTTAAAAGTACTGGTACTTTTAACATTGCTAGTTATTTAGCACTTAAAGGGGCTATGTGTAGTTTTTCTACTAAAAATGAATCCTTTTTTTTTTATTGCCTGTGTGTGAAGGGGTTGTAATTTCACATTAAAATGATCCACTTAGCAGGTTTTGCTATTACTTCTGAAAGCAAGTATTCCTATTTCTATGTGAAGGCTCCGGGTCGGATTTACCGCGAAATCCAGTGACGTGACTGAGACCTGCATGCGCGCTCCCGAGCCTCTCGCCTCGTCTACTGACTTTGCACTCAACAGCGACGACACTGCAACTTATGACATGGAGTCTGCTAACACTAAGAAACGACCTGCTCCCAGCACAACACAGACTCCAACACAAACTTCACATAATGATAAAAAACTAAAAAAAGTTTTATCTGCTGAAGCTCGTCAGGCCTGTCTAACGTTTGTCATCCCACTACTATTATATTGTTTATACTACACAATTCCAGGCACATTCAGTACAGTAATGTTACTTACTACGGTCTTACTGTTATACTGAAATTGTTTAGTGTAGTTCACTAACCGTTTTCGTTATCTTACCATAAATTTACCTATGTAACACCACATTACATAGGCTAAATGCAGTCAATGTAACGTTATCATGGTACGAGCATGGAGCATTAGTTCAAAGTTCAGCTGATAAAAGTAGCCTATTATTGTAACGTTGCAGTGAGAGTTTACCTGAGTTTCCAGCATGTTGCGTGATGCTTTCTCCGGTGTGTTGCATCTCAGTCTGGCCGGTACGTACCCAGAGTGTTCGCTCATGAGTTCGAGCACGCGCACGAGCACTCGCTTTGTAAACGTATTGGTTGCAATCTGAAACATCACCGCTAGAGGCTGCTGAAAACTACATATAGCCCCTTTCATGCTAGCAAGCTAGCATTATTGCATGCTAACTCGTACACGCTAGCATTGAAAAGTTCTAAAGCAGATTATACTCTCAGCCCTTTGCCTGAAGAAAGAATTTTATGTCCACTTTCCCTGCAGGCTGTTGATTATGAGGATGTCAAAGACCTGAACCTTGGCATCGGTGTAGTCAACAAAGCTCCGCTCCACCCCTCTGTAGCTGGAACAACAGGAGGAATGGCTGTCAACTTTGGGGGCAGTGGTGCAGGTGCAGGTGGAGGAGGAGGAGGAGGAGGAGGAGGAGGAGGAGGAGGAGGAGGAGGTAGTTCTGGTGGAGGTGGTGGCAGTGGTGGCAGTGGAATTGGAGGTAGCAGTTCATGGTCATCGTCAGGCGATAACGTCCACAACGTAAAGATAAATGTGAAAAACCAGCCGGAAGGACCCAAGTTTTCGCCCCGAACAAAAGCCATCCCCATCTCAGAAGGCAAGACTTTTGACAGCAAAGAGATCATCGCAAAGTACCCGGCTATTGATACAGACACAGGAAAGGAAGCTACCAACGTAAAGTACGTTTACATCAAAACAGTTTTATCAAAAATGAAGAGAAATCAGCATTTAAATCAATGATAAATGAGCCTGAACTATGTTCACTTTTCCTATAGGTATATTAAAGCATCTGACCCAGATAACTGGCTGAGCATCGATGAGACTACAGGGGCCATTCGAATGAACAAGGCTCCTGACCGCGAGTCCAAGTATCTAGTTAACGGCACCTACTACGGCACCATTTACTGCGTAACTCAAGGCAAGTTCCAGAGAAAGGAGAAAACTTTTTAATCTTTGTTTTATAAGGATGTGGATTTTCCAGCTGTTCTAATGTTTTAGTATTTAGCCTATTAAATAAAAAGTATTTTTGAACTGTTGCAAAAATATATGATAGTATACTTCAATAACTTATTGACAAATCACACTTCCAGTGTGGCATATTGTTTAATATAATGACCACATGATATTGCAGATACATAACATGTCCTGAAGATGGCAGCATCTTCACATTTATCAGCAATAGTTACTGAGTCAGTGATGTTTGGAAGTACTGTAACCATCTGCAAGTTATATTGTAAAATACCAATTAACATTACTTTATATTTCATTTAATATAGCAATTTACTGTATATTCTCTAATTTTTGTGCTATATTTTTCTTTTTTTTTAAATGTTTTGTCATTTTTTAAAACACAGTTGTTCTTTCTCGACAACAGTTATTTATATTTGTTTATTATTATTTATCTTATTTTTATAATGTCTATATAAATATATAATTGTTTTTAAAAAGATGTTTTTGTTTTTTTTTGTCTCTTATAGACTTGCCTGCTAAGACGGCAACAGGTACCATTGCCATCCAGGTAGAGGATTTTAATGACCACTGCCCCACTTTGACAAGCAATGTCCAGACACTTTGTACTGATAAGGATGCGGTCTTAGTCACTGCAGTGGATGATGATGCACCACCCAATGGAGCTCCATTCACCTTCAATGTTGTCCCAGAAGGAACTAAGGGGAAATGGACAATTGAGCATTTAAATGGTACACATCATCTATCTATCTATCTATCTATCTATCTATCTATCTATCTATCTATCTATCTATCTATCTATCTATCTATCTATCTATCTATCTATCTATCTATCTATCTATCTATCTATCTATCTATCTATCTATCTATCTATCTATCTATCTATCTATCTATCTATCTATCTATCTATCTATCTATCTATCTATCTATCTATCTATCTATCTATCTACCCAGGTGAAAAAAAAGTGCACTAAAATACATTTTATTTAAGTGCACTTAGTACACTTCCATAATACACTTTCATAATGTACTTAAAGTGCTCTATTTTCGACACACTTATTTTGCACTTAATATACTAAAAGCTCATCTTTAGTACTGCTTAATATAAACTTAAAATCATCTTAGTGTACTCAATTGTGCTTTTTTGAGACACACTGAAGATGAATTTAAGTGTATTTTTAATATACTATTTCATATTTTTAAAAAATGTATTTTGTTACCACTTTAAGTATAATTGAAATCATCTTTAAATACAATAATAAACTATTTAAATTATAATAATAATAATATTAAATTATATACAAATTATACTTAGAATGTATTCCTAGATTAAAAAAGTGCACTAAAATACATTTTATTACACTTCCATAATACACTTCCATAATGTACTTAAAGTGCTCTATTTTCAACACACTTATTTTGCACTTAATATACTAAAAGCTTACCTTTAGTACTGCTTAATATAAACTTAAGATCATCTTAGTGTACTCAATTGTGCTATTTTGAGACACACTGAAGATAAACTGAAGTGTATTTTTAATATACTATTTCATATTTTCAACAAATGTATTTCGTTACCAGTTTTAGTATAATTGAAACCATCTTTAAATACAATAATAAACTATTTAAATTATAATAATAATAATTTGTAATTATATACAAATTATACTTATAATGTATTCCTAGATTAAAAAAAGTGCACTAAAATACATTTTATTACACTTCCATAATACACTTCCATAATGTACTTAAAGTGCTCTATTTTCGACATACTTATTTTGCACTTAATATACTAAAAGCTTACCTTTAGTACTGCTTAATATAAACTTAAGATCATCTTAGTGTACTCAATTGTGCTATTTTGAGACACACTGAAGATGAACTAAAATACGCTTTTAACATACTATTTAGGCTTTAATTTATTTTATTTTGTTACCCCTTTTAGTACAATTGAACCCATCTTTATTGCATTTTAAATACACTTAAATTATTTAAAATTTAAGAATATATAATATATACAAATCATATTTATGTATTGCTCACATTTTTTTATATAGTAAATCATTTCAAATATGTTTTAATACTGTGAACAGTACCTTTATAAAACAATTAAATATGTTAATGGTGTATTAAAACACACATAAAAAAATTGTATAAAACACACTTTGAAAGCTAGTAAACTTTAATGTATTACCCAGTGTACACCAGTACAGCAGCATATGTAAACTGTAAAAAAAATACATTAACAAAATACAGTGATCTGCAGAGGTATTATAAACAACAACAAAAAAAATAACTTCAATAAACCTAACTAGTCAATAAAGTGCAATCATTAATAGCTGCAAACAGTTACAGTACTGTTACTGATTGGTCTTTGAGTTTGCCTTATTGTTGCATTTCCTTCGAATCAGTGCTCGCACCTCAGACGTGTAGGAAATTGTCTGATCACAGTGTCTGTGAAAGGGGAAAAAGAGGAGTTTATTTTTATATTAAAGCAAAATTAACCTCTGTTAAAAAAGTAACTCTTCCCTTTCAAAAGGGAACTTGCACTGCTTCGATGATGCTATTGGGGAACAATGTTCTCTAGGCGCCTCTTTAATTCTTCTGAGTCGCACTAGTCGTGTCATAGGCTGTCGCCAGTCAAATTCTATTGCCGAGATTGTACAGCTTTTCAAACACCGGTTCACATGGAGGGTGTTCCCCATAGCATCATCAATGCAGTGTCTCATTCCCTGTTCTCAGGGAACAGAGGTCGTAACCTAGACGCTTTTTATTACAACACAGTATGACGTTTTGACATTTCCCTCTGTTGTACATACAAGGTGAAAAAGACATACTGTTAAATGTATTATAAATGCATTAAAGTATATTTGTTTTGTACTAAAAACATACTTAAGTACATATTTATTACATTTAATAGTAAGTCTTTTTCACCTAGTAAAAATGGAATTCTTTAACATAGCATGTAATGCTTAGTTCATATATTTTAACAGTAGACATTTAATATAACATGTTTATTAAGAAAAGGAGTTAATAAAATAGCTCTTGAACAACTGTTAAGTCTACATATGTCACTGTATCACAGCAAAAAAGGGCAATTTAGGCTAACCGTTTAACTGAAAAAGTATACGCAGCCAACAAGAATAATAATTAAAATGTACAACAAATGCTAATCTTGTTTTAGTCAGCCCCCTTTGACTTTGAGAGCAAAAAAAAAAAGTTATGTGCAGAAACACAAACTCTCAAACTCTTCAAAGAGTTAAGGAAATTAGAAGTAGTGCAAAATATTGTAAGCCATGACAAGTGACTTGCAGCTGTCCCAAAAAAACAATTAAATAGATTTTTACATGAATGAACACAAATTAAACTAAACAGTGAGCTATTTATTTATGCAAACAGCAACTAAAACTTACCAGTAACTTCTGATAGCAGTATCTTCATCTCTTCGAGATTCGACTTGGAAAAAATAAAAACAACACTAACAGTTACTTTTTCTATTAACGTTAGAAAAAAAATCTAAATACTGTCATGATCACTCATTAGTTGCAAAACATTTAAGAATTCCGTTAATCTTAGAAATAAAAACTGAAATATCGTAGACTAATGAAACCTTCACGTTTGAAAAGGTTAATCGCAAAAAAACTCACCTAATCCATATGAATCGCGTGGTTTCCTCCAAGTCCTCTAAAGAAACACGATCGCTCTAGTTTGAATTTAGACTTCTATGTCTGAATTATTACACCGTGTCCTAACTACACGCGACGCGACGCCGAAATATAATCACATTCAATGAACGCACAGCCATCAGCAAGCTCTGAGTGAGGTGTGAGCTCATAATTACACCAGAACCAATCACAGACGTTCAACAGCTGGAACCAATCAGGATTAGTCACGTGTGTTATTAGCGTTTTTCAAATTCAAACAAGTACAACATATTTTTGGACAACATTTAAACATATTTGGAAAATGTATCTGATGCATTTAAAATAATATGATGTTGATATCCATGTGGGAATTTCAGTAGTAAAAACATATCATGTAATGGACAACAGCCCTTTACAAGTAGCCTACAAACAAGTAAAAGTGAACAACATTCATTTTAAGTGCTTATTGCAATGCTCAATAATAGTTGACAAATGTTTATAATACATTAGAAGTTGGTACATTATACAAAAAAATCTAAAATATTAAAATGGTAAAATGATAAATATTACAAATATATTGCAGTAGGCCTAAGTGTTTAAAGTACTTTAAACACATTAAAAGCTTTTTATATTTTAGATTAACCATTTTAATATTTTAGATTTAGCTATGTTCTTACACAAGTTACACAAATGTACTTTAATTAAGAGCAACATAAGTATGTTTTCTTTAAATACACTAAAACTTCACACAAATGGTAGATTGTGTTAGCATATTTCTTAAAAATTTAACTAAGCATATTTATTAACAATGTACTTGTAGTGCTTTTTATTAGAAATATATTAAAAGTATGCCTGTGTTTAGCATATTTATTGAAAGTATAATTAATCATATATTTATTACCAATGTACTTGTAGTGCATTTGTTAGAAATATATTAAAATTATGCTTGTGTTTAGCATAATTATTTAAAGTATAATTAAGCATATATTTATTACCAATGTATTTCTAGTATACTTTTTAGAAATATATTAAAATACAATTCAATGTATTTTTTATGCACTTCAAATAAGCATGTTGGTAATACAAATGTATTATACTATTTGTATTTCAAGTATATTTTTAATACATTTAATACTATGTCTTTTTCACCTGGGAGTACCTTATACACTTAAAATCAATTTAAAGAATTAGTAATATTTAGTTTATTTTTATAAAGTGTACTTAAATACTACTTTTGGGAAAATTTAATTTTTGACTATTACATTTTGAATATATTTTAAGTAAAATCAATTTAATTTAAACTTATAATAGCTTTCTAAAAGTGCACTAACAATGAACTATTTTTAATGTGTTAAAAATTTACTTGTAAGAAATACACTAATAAAACACTTCTGTGTATTTTTTCAATAGTATATCTTTTTTCTTATGCACTAAAAATACATTTAAAATATCAATGTTATTTAGTATACTTTTGCAATTACACTTAAGTACTACTTAAGTAAAAATATACTTTTAATTAGTGTATTTATAGTGTATAATTTTTAAACTTTTCTTTAGCACAAAAAATAGGAATGTACTACAAATGTACTTTCTTGTATTTAAGTGTTTTTTTTAGTGCACTCAAGTACACTTTATTTTCACCTGGGTATCTATCTATCTATCTATCTATCTATCTATCGCCACTGTGGGGTCTTTGTCTAAATGTTTTTTAGGTATTTAACTACAGTATTTCTAACAAATAGTCTTAACTGTTTTAGGTATTTTGTGTTGTAAGAAGTCAAACATATTAAGTACTTGTCATTAATCGGGATGTTATTACTGACTCTGTGTTTGAGATCTGCTGTTCTTCTCCTCATCAGATACCACTTCCATCTTCAGGACCCATGAAAAGCTGTGGCCGGGAGAACATGAGCTGACGGTGGATGTTAAGGACCAGCAGGGGTTGGGATGTCCAGAACCTCAGAAAATAGTGGTGAAAGTGTGCACCTGTACAACCCAGGGGGGTTGTGACCGAACTGGAACAGGAATGCTTAAGAAGGGGTCAACGTTTGGAGCTGCTGGAATTGGCCTGCTCTTCCTTGGTTTGCTTGCATTATTGCGTAAGTAACCAAGTTCACAGAGAGATTATAATTTATAGTTATTATGGTGCTGAAATAAATGCTGTATTTCTCCGCTATTACAGTCATCCCACTCCTGTTGCTGCTCTGTCAGTGTGGAGCTGCTGGGATGGCAGGAGCTTTTACAGACATGCCCTATGACACTAAAGAGCATCTCATCTCTTACCATACTGAGGGCCAGGGAGAGGACAGGGTAAGAAATTTGAACTTCTTATTGAATTACATAACAGGTGTGATATTTTATCAGGATTGAGATGCTATTTTTGTCACAAAGCTAAATAAATCAAACCATTTTGTCTCTGACAGGATGTTCCCGTACCTGACAATATTGATGGTCCGATGATTGGGTTTATATCCAAAGGTGTGGGTGCTATGCAGTTTTCAGGTGGTCGTTCAGGTGGAACAGCAGTAGGCTACATGGATTCCAATTCTATATCTGGTGGTCGTGGCTACAATGAAATGGGTATGGGCTACATGGACTCGATTAGGAGAAATGAGACCCTTTTGAGTAGAGAAGTGGCTGGAGATTTTGACGATATGGCCGTGTCAGAAGCGTTCCTGGGTGAATACTATTCACAGGTAAAATATACCTACTGGATAATGTAAACAATCAATATACGTGTTTATCTATCTATCTATCTATCTATCTATCTATCTATCTATCTATCTGTCTGTCTGTCTGTCTGTCTGTCTGTCTGTCTGTCTGTCTGTCTGTCTGTCTGTCTGTCTGTCTGATCTATGTGGATCACATATATGAATTGCTCTATGTGTGTTACAGAAAAGCCGAGGATTTGAGGATGGATTTGCTAAGAATGAACCCATGGTGTATGGTTATGAGGGGAAGGGCTCCCCTGTTGGTTCTGTTGGCTGCTGCAGCATACTCGAAGATAACAATGACCTAGAGTTTCTGAATGACCTGGGGCCAAAGTTCACCACACTCGCTGAAATATGCGGAGGTAGAAAGACTGAGGTCCCCGCTCCTCTTCCTCCCGCTCCTAAACCCGTCGTGGACCGTACCGAGGTGGCATCTACAACAACCAATGTTATAAATACAGGGAATATAGCCACTAACAGAGATCTATCTACAAATTCAATGAATATAACTTCCAACATGGCTGCGACATCATCTTGTCTTGTGGAGAACGTGCTTGTCACAGACAACCGGCCCACAGTGATTACGAGTGTCCAGCCGGCTCCAACCTACGTGGTGCAACCGCAGCAAATGTACTACATGGTCGAGCCACAGCCCAGCACTGTACTGCTCACTGAAAGGCCCACCATGGGAGTCGGACAGAACATGTACGTGCTGAACAGTGGCCCAGTAGCCGAGGGGGTTGTAGTCCAGGGCACCAATATAGCGGCGAATACCCTGAATCGTGGTGAGAGAATGGTGCTTTTGGACAGGGGTGGTTCTGCTCAGGCTCTCAACACCGGAATGCTGCACACAAGTAATATGTCTGGATCACAATTGTTTTTGGTGGATGGGGGAGCCTCAAGCGGTCAAGTCCTTCAGGGGACACTTGCTGGATCTCAGGGCCTGATGGTCGTGGAAGGACAAGGGGGCCAGGTGATTCAGGGGTCCCTCAAAAAAGGTGTTTCCACTCATGGTGGATCTCAAAATGTCTATTATATGGAGAATAAAGGGGGATCAGGTACGCTCCAGGGGAGTCTTCAAAGGGGCATGGTGTCCACCACAGAGTCCATCATTGGTAACGCTGGAATCGGTGGGTCATCTGTCCAGATTAACCAAAATCCATCATCGCATAAAGTTGTTGTCCAGGAGAGAAAGGTTATGACAACACAAAGTATCAAGTAACAGTGCAACACTCATACAGTACGTGTACAGTTGTGAAAGTGTTAGAGGGTTTAGAAAGCCGTAAAAAGTCTTGAAAAGCAATTTTTTAGCTCATGCATGCAAATCATTAGAGTATCATGTTGTCAACATGTTAGGTCATGGAGAATATGCAAATTAATGCTTGAAAAACTGGTTTTAATGCCCTTGAGTTTAATTCTTTGTATTTGTTGTGCATTATACATGAATTTTCCCTCCCTTCTTTTGTTGCATATTTGTGACATGTTACTGCATGTTTGCATTCAGTGTGTGTGTTCTGTAAAGACTATTATTTGCCAATACTATGCAGTTCTGGTTGCCCTGAGGCCATTCCAGTGCAGTTTATTCAAATTCAGCTCAAAACTATTTTAGTAATGAGCAGATGTACAGGAAACACCTATTAAATGCAGAAATCAGCCAAGCCAGAAGGGCAGATTTTTTTTAGTATCCTGAAATTTACAGAGCTGGAAAAGACGATTAATAAATCACTTTTGGCATCAGGTGAACTACATTGTATGTTTTGGGAAGGTGTTTATAGGATAGATCAGAGTATGTTTGCATTTTTACAATATTCTTCATTCCACTTTTAGTCACTTGTAAACAAAAAGAAGCTAGTTTAGAAGCTTGTGGTTTTCATTTGCAGTGCATTTAAATACAAAGACCAAACACACATTCCAAGCAATAATGCATATGTGTATGAAATGAATGCTATGTAAAAGAGTCATATATTTGTAAAAAAAAAAAAAAAAAAAATTTCAAAACATTTGTATTTAGCTATACAATAACTGAAGCACATTTCCTTTGAGCAATAGTAGGAATTAAATGCTAAAAAAGTAATATATATATATATATATACTACAGTTGCGGTGCTGGGATTTTTCTATTGACAGCTCTGGTTTGCTACCCAAAAATGGGCAGTGGGTTACAACTTTCCCAGAAATGGACTCATAGCTACATAGTAATGGGAAAATATGGAAGTGGTTTCGACAGTGGAACATTTTTCAGGGGTCAATAAAATATATTGTAAAGCAGCATAAGGCTGTTTAGAACTTTTTTTTTTTTAATGGTAATTTTTATAAATGTTTGATATGTTTGACTGTAAAAGACTACCAAAATACAATAAACCGTCATTTTTATGTCATCCAGTGTAATGTTATATCTGTCCGTGGGCAAATGTCAACCAAAACATTCCTGCAGCAAAACTGAACTGTACAAGTTTGGTCTCAGAGAATTCAGTTGGCCAGTTTTGTTTCATTTGGCAGGAACAACATATGGACACAGAGACAACTTGAAATATCCACATTTTTCCGAACAATCGTTTTAAAATATGGGTGCTGGTTTTGGGAACTGCCACTCAAAAGAACTGAAACAAATCATATCAAATTAATAAGGCTGTGCTACAAATATTCTGTATCTGTCAGTTTGACTGAATGAGTGAATAAAAAAAAAAAGTTATCCATCAGAAAAGTAATCACATGGTATTTTAATGTGACGTTGATATCAAAGAATATCTGAGGCAAGTCCACTGCTCTCTGTTCAGATAACATAGATACTACTCTCTTGTGGCCATCTTTTCCAAACCATTGGAAGACTTTCTTATACCATTAATATGTTTTTAAGCAACCGAAAAAAGCACAAATGTCAGAGCATGTCAAAACTTCTTCAGGGCCCTAAAATACCTTTAGGGCCCAGAGGGTTAATGAACCAAATCTGGATTCGTTTAGGCACTTTAACGTAGTTTTATCCTCTTTTTTGATAGCCCAATATTTTTTTAAATGACAGAAAGCCCTTTGAAATATCTATCAACATGACGGAGTCAAAGGTCACTCTAGTGGTCCTCATTTGGGAGTCACTTCGACCTGACCTGACCGGACACCTGAAAATGAAACTTTTCCCTAGTGAATTCCCTAGTAGTTTTAAGACAAAATTACTTACTTTTAAAGGAGAACTCCGGTCAATTTTAACATTGAGCTCATTTTTTTGTACATTTGGAGTGCTGTCAATACAGAGAACAACGACAAAAATCGGTGTTTCCTACACCGAGTTATTCTATTTTTAAAATTTGCACCCTGTTGACTTCAATAGGGCAAGTACTAGTCGATTGCCGAGTTCACGCGCATAGGTTTAGTTACCAATGATCACGCGCGTGAACTCGGCAATCGACTACTTTGGACTTCAACCGAAAAACAGGATGTAAACAGGTATTTGCGCTGGCTTAAATAACATCATTTTTATACATATCTTTCACATCTACTGCAGTCACATTCACTCGTGTTCACTCAGAAGGAATCACTCACATTTTCTGTGCACTTGTAATGACACATCAAGGATGTTAAGAGCCTAAAAGCAGGTTTAGTACTTGCCCCATTGAAGTCAACAGGGTGCAAATTTTAAAAATAGAATAACTCGGTGTAGGCAACACCGATTTTTGTAGTTGTTCTCTGTATTGACAGCACTCCAAATGTACAAAAAAATGAGCTCAATGTTAAAATTGACCGGAGTTCTCCTTTAAGTTGTGGATTTGAATGTATATTTTAGAAATTCTCAAATACTACTTTTTGTCAAGGTTTACATATATTTTTTGACATTTTGATTTGAAGTGCACAAGTTTTTGCATTATTACTACAGTCAAACCTGAATACAGAGAAAGCATTTTGTTACACGTAACATTACAATTCAATAAACGTAACAAAAATGAATGCTTTATAACAGCTTAATTCATCTGGATCTGATGTAATCTGAACCTCTCATTTCAGTCTTCTGACTCATTTTTGCTGTATGATAATAGCCCTACCAGTTCTTGTGTGTGTGTGTGTGTGTGTGTGTGTGTGGGTGTGGGTGTTGGTGGGTGTGTCTGTTTTGCACTCTTGATGTTTTAGAATGTAACCCCTTCCTTGCTGTCCACTCTTTTACTGCATTGTGGTTGAATTTTTGCCAACTAATGATAGTAACTATAACAACTAATAGGACAACAAGAAGAGATATAAAGCAAACAGGAAGAGAACACTGAAACAATGAGAACAGAGAATACACTTCAACATAAAAGTCCATTCAAAACAAAAGACACAGCACCGAGATCATGACACGTACCATTCCGATGAAGCTACGATTTTTAAAATTTCAAAATGTTAAATTTATCGGCCGAATACCGCAAGAGGGCTAGGGGTGGCCTTCATGATTTTAGCAAGTGGTTGAAAAACAACTGACTTTGACGAGTAAATAAATGTTTAAATAAAAATTCAATAAATTGTCAGTGGCTGGTAACTTCATAAGGAACTGCTACTTAAAGCAAACAGGTTTGAACTGATGTGAGTAATTTATGCGAACCAAATCAAAGACTGACGACATTTTTAATGGCCTTTTCCTTAGTAAAAAATAATTATCTAAGGTGTGTTTCTTCAGAAGTCAATGACATATATGGTTCAATGTTCTTTAGGCTATATGAACTGACATTACTCACGTTAGGCCGCAAACACAAACAATAAATAATTAAAACCCTGTAGCTATTCTGACTAAAAAAACATGTTACGTGGTTCCATTTTAACCCCTCCTGCTAATTCCTTTGAACTGGACTGATGCCATGTAACAACAAATGTTTTACTTTCAGTTTAATATATTTCATTCATTACTTAATACAAACTTTCAAAACAACCAAACTTTTAATGAACAATTCCACACGTTTCTTGTGATGTAACTTAGTAAAACTAGAAAAATAATTCATTTAAAGGGCTTTATGGTGTTCTTTCCTTCACTTTAGGCAGGAACAGAGTTTCACTCTATCATAATTACCATATCATTCCTCAACCTTCCCAGGTTGAAAGAGACACATGTGATGAGGCATTCATTTTGGGGCGTGCCAAAATATGGTTTGAGCCTTATATATTGCAAAAGAACACTGCGCATGCAGTTTGAAAAGCCATTGACGACACTCTTGACATTGACAGATTTCTTTCAGTTCTCCTAGAAGATGCTCCCTCACTCTTTGTTGGCTCAGACATTGCTGCTGCTTCTCACAGCGCAGGTATGTAAAAAGAGATGGATGCAACCATTAAACGCTGTTTTTTTCTTCCTTATTTATTTGAAAACAATGGACCAATTGAGGATGTTGTGAAAGGTTGTCAGATGCGATGTGATTAAATATCCTGCAGTGAAAAGCATTGTCTTAATCAGTATTTTTGGTAACACTTTATTTGTTACACGTTACATGTACTAACTATTGTAATAACAATAAATTATGCATAATTACATACAACTAACCCCAAACCAAACCTTAACCCTGACCCTATAGTCAGTGCATGTTGTTAATTTATATTATTCAGTACTTAAATGTATAATTACATTGTAACTAATATATATTAACGCCTTAAAATAAAGTGCAACAGTATTTCTGTCTTGTTTTCCAATAAAAATATCTAAATAGTACCAAAACCAGATCAATTTACCTGAGAAGAAAAACTGCACTGTTAATATTTAACAGAAAAGGCATACATGCTGCTGTTAAAACCTAAATATTGTGCCAACATAAACTAACATGAACCGTGCGCTAACATGAACTAACAACGAACAGTTAACTAACAGTAACAAAGGATAATAACTACTGTAACAAATGTATTGAGCATTGTTAATTAATGCATTAACTAACCTAAACTAATGGGACCATTTTTTTGTAAAATGTTACCATCATGTTTTAAAAGACAAACAATACATGCAGGCCTAAATGTATTGTCAAATATGCTTTTTAGTTTAAGTAGAAAAGTACGTAATACTGAAAATGTGTATTATATCTAACAAAGCAATTGTAACTAAAAGGTATGAATCCCTGTATACTTTAGTATACTCTATATTTATAAGGGAAAGAAGCACTATTCTGGGCTGCGTTTCCCAAAACCTTCTTAACGCTATACGTCGTTCTTAAGTTACACCTTAAGCTGTAGGCTACCTTCTCGATAATACGTGTTTCCCGAAACGTTCTTAGTTAAGTATACCTTCTGTAAGTCATACGTTCGGAAGGTTGGTCTGGACCACTCTATTAGCTTATCACTGTTGCAGGTCTATACGCATAGAATTCTGAAGTTTTAATACACCCAGACAGTGTTCAATTAGGCTAATTCAAGTGTTTTCACGGAAAGAATAAAATTGTCATTAGCCTACACTGATTGTTGTTAGTTTTTAATTTTTTTATATATATATATATATATATATATATATATATATATATATATATATATATATATATATATATATATACACACACACACAGTATATACAGTATATATATATATATATATATATATATATATATATATATATATATATATATATATATATATATTAGGGCTGTCAAAAGATTAATCGCGATTAATCGCATCCAAATTAAAAGTTTGTGTTTACATAATATATGTGTGTGTACTCTGTATAATTATTTTGTATATATAAATACACACACATGCATGTATATATTTAAGAAATATTTGCATACATATACTGTATATATTTATATATAATTTATATTATATATAAATATATATATTTTTTATATACAAATTACACATTTTTTAAATATATACAAGCATGTGTGTGTATTTATATATACAAATTTAATTATACACAGTACACACACATATATTATTTTAACACAAACTTTTATTTTGGATGCGATTAATCGCGATTAATCTTTTGACAGCCCTAAATATATATATATATATATATATATATATAATTAAAGAGCGCTTTTAAAGGGCAGTGAAAGCATAGGCTACTGTCAGTTAAGTAGTCATATTCGGACACTAATTGTTTCTCATGGGCTTGTACGGTATTTTAAATATTTAAAGGGGTAAGTCGGTGATTTTAGTGCCATCCGAATCCATAATATCAGTGTTTTTTCTCACCCAACCCGCGTAAAAATCCCTGGCCAAATTGGTAGCCTACCTACTTTTTTTTGACAAACAGGTCGTGTGGTAATTTAATTGCCGTCTGAATCCACATCTCTGAGTTTACAAGAAGAGATTCAAAATCCACTGTTTAAATTCTTTTTGATCACTGCCGAGCACCGTACGTAAGATTATTATTATTTTTATTTATTTATTTAATGATATTCATCTATTTTTTTTAATTATTATTTTTATTGCATAACACATTTGTTACAATTTGCCGAAAAAAGAAATTGATCTTGTAATACAAAAATCATTACTGAAATGCTGGAACGTATTTCCAAGAACAATATTTCATCGCAGCTCCACCTCAGCGAACAAAAACGGGAAAGAGAAGTAAGCACGTAAACATTTGAAATGGTTATTATGGCAGCAATATATGATACAATTTAATAATGTGTTGGCTAGGCTATTACCTATAGGCTATTATAGTTTGGATTATTTTTTATAATATCCCATGAGTCCTAATAAATGCAATTTCAACTATTTCTGAAGTGCGTCTTTTATAAAGAACATGCTTTCTCACATAACGCAGTGAAACAGCCCCTGCACGAGATCATAATTGATAAGCACCTTCATAAGGTATGGTTCGGGGAACACGCCTAGAAATGGTACTTTTAGTTAAGTTACACCTTAAGAGTCTTCGTAGCGCGCTAAGAGACAACGGTATCGGGAAACGCAGCCCTATTTGCTTTTAATTAAATTACATTTAGTAATTTTGTGGCCTTTATTCAGTAACAAACTGAACCTCAAAAAGGTTGGTATATTAACAATAACATAAGAATTGGTATAGAAAAATGTTCACTCCAAAATCACTATAGTATCAGCAAGTAACATATTGAATTACACATGAAATTTTCAAGAACTTAAATTGTATAGGCCTACATATAAAACGGTAATCTTTGTTTTATTTACAACTTAAAAAAAATATATATATATATATATATACATATATATATATATATATATATATATGTTTTTACAGTGCTTATACAGATACCAAATTGCTATTCCGTAATGACTGTAACATCACTGTTTTTTATGATTATGATTTTTATGATTAAACCATATGCCAATGAGGTAAGAAAAAAAATGCAAGCACAGCTGCAAGTCACAATATCTTAACAGAACATATGTTATAATAATAGATATAATAGAATAATAATAGAAAATATGTTGTTTGAAGGATGTTAAGATATTTTACTGTAAACAAGACAAAACTGCTGATTAAGAAAGTCATGCTCTTTTTTTAAAAAAACTGTGTTGTGTTGTTAGCATAAAGAAGAGGTGAACCATCTCACATTTTACTTCTTGCATACACAAAGTTGCATTACTAAAAAAAAAACTGCACAACTGTTTATCACCATATAAGAACATAACATAACAATTAAACCTAAAAACCAGGCCATATGTGTTAAGGTTTTTTTTGTGTTTTTTTTTTTTTTTTTTACAGATCCTGAGCACTGGAGACTGTTGGAAAGTTCCACAGAAGCAGCGTCATAAAAGGGAATGGGTTGTACCTGTTAAAAAGCTAATGGAAAATGTGGACTACAGCAATGAGCCCTATATCAGCCGGGTATAACACCTTACAATACAGCAAATCTCTCCACTCGTTGCGCGTACTGCATATTACAATGCCGGCTTCGATAATAATATTCAGTTATTCAAGTTCTAATCAAGTTATTCAGTATTCTTACTCAGTAAATCAATTTCTTTATTAAAAGATAAAACTGTCATACAGTCAGTTGTCAGCACTTTACACGAAACGGGTATACCTTTAATACAATACCTTTATTTTTTAGTGGAAAATAAAACTATACAAACTAAATTATATGACCTGTTTTATTTTCCAATCATTTTAAATTAGGCTTGTTACCAAAATTTGGGACATGTCCAATTATTTTTTAATTTTTGCTTATTTTCAAGCAATACGCATTAAATGAATTTCATAAAACATAAAATATTACATATTTGATGTACATATTACATAAAAATATATCTAACAATAAAAAACAGGATTACAGTTTTGAAAATGTAGTGTAGATTAAGTTATCACTCAGGAGGGATTAGCCAACTAATGTTGGTTTGAATTTACTTGTCAAAATGTGTTCATAGTACAAAAAAGAATTTAATAAATTATGAAAACAAGGGGTTAAAGATATTAAAAAGAAATGAAAGAAATTCTTGTTTTATAATTTTTTTTTAACAGTGTTGAAGCTTGGTGAATGCAGTCAAGTTTGTTTATAAAATTTGTGAAAATTGAACTTTTCGGGTGAAAATGCCAAACTGATGATATGGTTTGGGTGTTACAATATTTAGGAATCTTAAATCATGAATGATTTTAATTTTTATTGAATTGTGATTTTAAACTTTCCGGGTTTTAGGACCATTTACACTCATCTTTAGTAACAGTATTCTAACCTGCATTATTGCAATATGATCTTTCTCAGATGCGATCAGACATGGACGTGGAAATGCAGCTGCGCTACACTCTAAAGGGTCCAGGAGCTGACCAGCCCCCTGTTAATCATTTCATGGTAGACGACCGCAAAGGGTTGGTTCGCCTCTTACGGCCTCTGGATCGTGAGGAGAAAGAATTCTACACCGTGAGGATAATGAACACACAATATTTAAGATACAAAGCATATATAGTACACAGTCATGTATTATGCTTTAGACCGAGACTATAGTTGTCACAAGGGCTATATATATCTGAGTAACTTTCAAGGTTAAAAACTGGATTTGTACTGTATATTGGTTTCAGATATCTAGCTCAAAACATTTTTGGAAAACTAAAAACTGGTAAAATAACAATATCATCAGATTTTTGCTATTGTTGTTAAAAAAGTTGCTCTTGGTTTCTGACAAATTCCAGACAGCCTTTTCAAGTTAACAAGAACGTTTTTTTCATAAACAAAGTCTTATCGTCATAGAAGCCTTGTTTTATTTTTATCTTGTAGCTTATTGGCACTGCATGGTTCTATAACAACACCATAGCTGAAGATAATATTAAAGTAAACTTCGCCGTGGAGGACCAGAATGATAACTCACCAGTTTTCAACAAGCCAGAACGAAGCAGCGTTTATGAGGGGTGTCCAGTTGGTGAGCCTGCCATCTGCATTGACATTGTCAACCATTGTCTGATTTCCTGCAATTAGGGATGACCAATCCTTCACCTGAAATATATATATTTTTTATTTTTTATTGTTGTGTTCTTTCCAGGAACCTTTGTAACACAAGTTGTGGCCAAAGATGCAGATAAGGAAAACACTCTTAACAGTAAAATAGCATACACCTTAATCAAACAAGAGCCAAATAATGGCCAGCTTTTCTTTGCTGTGAATAAAGACAATGGAACAATCTATGTGAACAACCCAACACTTGACAGAGAGGTATTTGCTTCAGTTATACTGGTATTTATATGTGTGATTATGTGTCATTTTCTGGATGGATTAATTTCCTATTCTGTTAAACAGGAACGCAGCTCTTATGTTCTTACGGTGCAAGCTGCTGACATGTATGGAGGTCCTCAAGGAAATTCTGCTACAGTTTCTGTAACTATAGACATCCTGGATGTTAATGACAATATTCCTACTTTGGAGAAGGATGAGGTGACTATATGCATTGGCTAATATAAATAGTCAGGAGGTCACAATTCTGACATTAGTGTTGTTTTCTTCATACCCTTGTGAAAAAGGAAGTGCACTTAAATGCATAGAATGTACACTTGTAGTGTACTTTAAACCTTTATAGTATATTTAAAACAAACTGTACTTGGAGATATAATATTAATACAATAAAATGCCACTTAAGCGTATCACATTCGGCACTAACTATATTTCAAAGACAATTCATAGTTCTCATGTGACACCCTTATGTACATGCACCTGGAGGGCAAAACCAGGGTTTCCTCCATTGCCAGCCAAATGTTTTTTTCAGGTTTGTACTAAGCACTAAAATGTTGTAAGACAGTGATATTAAAAGACCAAATTCAGCATACACCTTATAGATGATGCGTGCTATGTACAGGCAAGCAGATGAAACCCAGAATATAAAACACGATGCACAGTTTCTCGTTAAGTTTTTTTTTTTTTTTTTTTATGCTTAACTATCTAGCGCATTGCATTCATATTCTAAAATGTACTCCTTTTTCTCAAAGGTATTCCTCTTAGACTTTTCATTATTAACTTTAGTATAAGAAAATGTTTAATAATAGATGGTAATGGGAAAGAGTGTGAACTGTTTTTTCTGGTTTTATAGTTTTCAGCAAGTATTGATGAGAATGTGGCACCCGTTGAGGTTTTAAGGATCCAGGCACTGGATATGGATGAAGATAGGACAGATAATTGGTTGGCCATTTTTGAAATAGTCTCTGGAAACGAGGATGGACGTTTCAGTATTGAAACTGATCCGAAGACAAATATGGGTATTTTGTACCTGAACAAGGTCAGTGCTTATTTTGTACACAGTTCTAAGAAGTTCATGTGACGGAACCAATGAGATTAAGGCTAAAATGTAGTAAGGGTGTGCTGTTTTAGTGTGATGTACACATCACATGTTATTTATATATTTATTACATGGTTCGTATTGAGTAACCAAATGCATTTCTTTCGGTAGCACTTCATTTTACAGTCCTGTTCCCCATGTACATACAATGTACTTATTAGTAATTACAATAACTAGGTACTAACCCTGAACCTACCCCTAAACTTAACCTTAACCCATGTACTTACCTTATATTAGCCAGTACTTTCTTAGGTAAGTACACTGTAAGTACACGTAAGTGCGCATACTGTAAAATAAAGTGCAACCCCTTTTTTCTCTCCTTTAGCCTGTTGACTTCGAGTCAGCATCTAATATGAACCTGAACCTAGTTGTTTCAAACAAAGCTCATCCAGGAGCACCTCTAGGGAGTGGAGCAGGAGGAGGAGGTGCAGCGGGGGCTTCTGGAGCCAGTGGTCAATCTGGGGCTTATGGAGCCAGTGGTCAATCTGGGGCTTCTGGAGCCAGTGGTCAATCTGGGGCTTCTGGAGCCAGTGGTCAATCTGGGGCTTCTGGAGCCAGTGGTCAATCTGGGGCTTCTGGAGCCAGTGGTCAATCTGGGGCTTCTGGAGCCAGTGGTCAATCTTTGTTTTTTGGAGGAAGCGGTAAACCGGTTTTCAGCGTGTCCAAGCAAAAGGCATACTTAGTGATGATCAGTGTGAAAAACAAACCAGAACCCCCAAAGTTCCTGCCAAAGGTCAAGCCTATATCTGTATCTGAAAACACCAAAAGTTCTATTCCAAAAGTAATTGACACCTACACTGCTATAGAAGAAGACACAGGGAAACCAGCAGAAAAAGTCAAGTGAGTGTTCTTCAAGAATTTATTGGTAAAACAACAACAAATCTTTAATCAAGATTGTACAATTTTTCAACAAAATTATCTGGTTAAATATGCAGTACAGTGCCTGTCCTACATTAACTTCTAGGGGCCCTAAGCAAAACTTTTTGAAGGGGCCCCCATTGAAACGCGACAATGTCATTGGCTGGCGACAGCCTGAGACGTCACTGCTAGTGCGACTGTGGGTATAAGAGGGTGCCTGTTAGGGGTGTGCCCAAAGCCAAATACCTTATTCGGAAAGGCATGGCTAATGGCTTCAAAATGAATAACAAATAATTCTGCCTAATAATATTCGGCTGAGGCTGACACAGTCACTCCTCGTGTTTGCTGGATAAAAGGTAAATCAGGGGAAAGCACAATATTATACATTAACCTCCAAAATCACTACACAATAATGAGTGTGTGAACTGAATGCAAATCAAACAGTCGTGTCCCGTCTTTGCGTGTTTCTCAGAAACCAAACAAGCACTGACAAGAGTAGCCTAATAATCAGCTAAGATATATAGCCTGTACATTTTCTACTACTTGATATGTCTATTTAAATGTTTTAAACTTCGTATGATATGATAGGCTACATAGTTCTCTGTCTCACTCTCTCTCTGAGAGGGCATTTATGCAGGTGTATTCTTTATAGTTTGTTCAGATTTGCATTTATAAGCTTTTTATAGAGTCAGACTCCTCTTATTTGTGGTTGTGATTGTCCTAACATTACTCAGAGTTCCTCTGGAAATGTATTGTTTAATGCATTTAACATGCTTATTTAACATTGGTGGTGGTTGAGGAGATTCCCCCCTTCTAAGTAAAGTGATTTGAGTACCCAGAAAAGCGCTATATAAATGTAACAAATTATTATTATTATTATTATTATTACTGTTTTATTTAGAACTTTTGTAATCATGACAGGCTCCTGAGTTGGGACTCGAACTCAAGTCACCCGAAGCACAATCGCAGTACACTTCATAGCATTGCCTATATGAGGCTATTGGCTCAAACAGTTAGAAGATATTTAAATAAATGTTATAATCTTAATAAAAAATATTATTTAATCAGTTATACAAGGCAAATTTGTTCAGTACTACGAAGAAAACAGATAGGCTGTAAAACCACAGACATAAGGGTCTTCTCAAGTAATTGTATGAACTTCCGGGTAAAGCCCCGCCTTCTTCCGGTTTTATCAGACAGATACAGATACGAGTAATTATGAGATTGTTACAGATACAGATGGCTATGCTGAGCACCCCTAGTGCCTGTAATATATGTCATTAACAACTTTTGTCTGAACTCGAACCCAGACCCGTCCGCATCGGAGGCGGAGGTTGTAACACGGAGGCAGGGCTGGACTGGGACAAAAAATCGGCCCGGGCATTTTGGCCCAGACTGGCCCACTATATGATCATAAACACCACCCATCTTTGCACGCCCTTAAATATATGCATACCATCTCCTATTCCTTAAGACCACTAATGCCAGGTAATGATTGAGTATAGGAACAAGTGAGAGTTAACAGATGAAATAAGTAATTTGACATTTATTAATACAGTTGAGCTATACTCCACAGTGATGAAACCTAAAACAAGCTATAAGCTGCATTGGCATAGCAATACCAGTGTTTCTTACAGGATTTTTGGTAAAATTGTGGTGGGTAGACCTCGGTCCTTCTATGGGGGTTCAGGGGCATGCCCCCCCATAAGAAAATTTTGTGCATTTTAATGTTAAATTCATCAATCTGGTGCACTTTGAGAGTTCAAAATTAAAAGCTCCAACCCATATTCAGTATGCAAATTAAACAAAGAAAAATTCAAACCTCTTTTAGTTACAGTGTCTATTTACATTACACTACATAATAATAGTTATAATATTAATCCTATGACAGTAATAGCCATATTTTGTAAAACAAATGCACTAAAAAATAAAGGAAACTTTCATAATTAGTTTTGTACCAATTTCTATACTTGAAAGAGATAAGCACATGATCTTTTATTTTGACGCAAACTGCATCAAGCTTTTATTTTGGCGGAAAACATGGTTTACAAACGCCTCTCATAAAAATTTCTAGTGAATTGCGGTAATCGTCAACTATGCAGATGTGGAAATAATCTGTAACTGTGTTATGGGTTCCTACACTCATGACATGGCCTAAGTGTTTTGAAAGTAGTTCTGCTTACCGCGGACTCTACACTTTCTCATCTCTCTGATCCTCCTCACTATCATCATCTGCCGCTGGAGCTGATGAAGGGCAGAAAACATATATTTTGACATGTTTCTTCTCCATCTCGCTGACTATTTTGACAGATACACACTGAGACTGCTGCACGCTCGCTCACTCGTTTAAAGTTGTGATTGGGCCAGCCCAGTGTCAATCAAGAAAAGAACCAATGGGCCGCTGATCTACATGTTTCATGGGCTGGTCTGTCAGAAAAAAAAATAACTAACGCTGACTTTTTTTGACCAATGCATTACACCGGCACAAACCCAGCGCTGCCAATTAAGCAAAACAAAACAAAGGTGCTTTGTTAAAGCACCTAAAGCGCCTCTTGAGATTAGGGTAGTGAGGTTTACACACAGAGCTCTCACTGGCCTATGTCTGTTACACAGGCATGGCAACAAGACACCATGGTAACATTTGTAACCTGAGACATTCCCGTTTCGAATGGGAACTCGGCACTGCGCCCTAGGACGCTATGTGGAACAAATACCCACACAGGGAATGCGTGCTCTAACAGCTAAGACTCTGTAGAACTATCTGCCGGAGTCACAATTCCCATTCTATAGGAATGCACCAAAGGGCTGAAGGTTACATTATTCCATACGTCATAGCCCAAGCTGCACGCACAATGACAAGGGAAGTCCCGGCTTACAGCCTTCCTGTCTTCCTTGGAGAGCCGAGTAGAAAGTCTCGGCCCACAAGCAGCTCAAGGACTTGGTGTTACATATCATGAATACCTAAAGGGAATATGTCCAATGATTAATAGAATATAAATTCTGGCTTTTCACTTCTGAGGGGATGTAAAGTAACCAATCTACCTCTAAAACACCACCAGGGAGGCTAACTTTGCTAACTCAGCAGCGAAGGCCTACAACCCGTTTGCACACAGCGCCTCCCCATAAGGAGGCCTCCAATGAGAAGGAATTTCTAGCAGGCAATAACCTTTCACACCGGATTCTCTAGACGGGGACCGGGAGTAGATACTCTGCATAAAAACCCTCTGAGCGAAGGGGAGAACTCTAGCTCAACCTCTAACTTCTGGTGAGCAGATGCCTTAGCATGAAGTATCTCTGGAATGAGGGGAGGCCTAACTACACTCTGTCCACAAACAGTTCATCAAGGAGGCTCACAGAGAGCCATACACACTGGAATCGCCTGTATATACAGAGCTCTAACGAGCGGAGGCATCATGACTCTAGAAACAAGAAAAGGCCCAAATACACTCTATGCTATGACAGATCTCTCTAGGAGGCTCAGAGAGAGCCATATAATTCTAGACATTATCCAGGCAAGGCCATGGGGAGTGGAGGCCTCAGCAGGACGACTCTCTAAAATGAGCCTTACCAAGGAGGCTAACAAAGAGCCATACAACTTGATGTCGCTATCTAAGCCGAAGCTCTGGGGAGCAAAGGCTTCAGCGTGACCACTCTTTAGAATGAGAGGAGGCCTAGCTACACTCTACCCCAGGGCTATTCAATTAGTTTCATTCGAGGGCCGCATTATCAAATCGAAAAGTTGAGGTGGGCCGGTGGGTTGGTTTTGGGGTTTTAGTTTATTTATTGAAACATAACAGTTTCAATAAATAAGTTAAAGTAACCCTAAAGAAGTGTGGTATTTACTTGGAAATGTGGTACCCAACAGTATGCAAATATATAAAACCATAATAAATAAAAAACTTGATAATTTACAGCTGTGCACAACTATTTTCCTTGGAACAAATAAATTATTTATACAAACTTATAGCTGTTGGTGAGAAATAATAATTATTTTATTTATAATTGTTATGCTTAAATGAAAATATTCTGACAGTGAGACTTGTTAACATGCCTAAAATGCCTAAACACAAGTTAAAAACTATATGCACCTTTACAAAGAAACTGACATAATTTCATAACAAGCATTAATTATATATTCCTCTACCCACCTAATAAAACTAATGCAATATAAATAACTATATTTACTATTATACTATATAATATTATAGTATATTTACTATATTTATTTATTATTACATAGTATTCAATATAAATATTGCACATTTCTGCCCAACCATGGTAAATTACTACAGTACATTCATGGTAAATGATTGTAAGGGTGATTAGGGGATTTAAAGTCTTCTAATTTCGTTCATGCCTCAGTGTTTCTCCTGCTTTCCTCATCAGTCTTGTTGGGAATGTTGAGGCTGTTTCATCCGATTTAATACTAATTAAATCATCAAGTGATTTGTGGTTTGTAATAGAGAGGTTTCTGTCGAACTGAAACACTTCCCACTGGTTATCGCAACGCTGTTTAATATAGTGTCCGGACCGGGAGTAAACGCAACTCCGTGCTGGGCCGTGTTGAAACAACTAGTGAAACAACTGAAAACAGCGTTATTTGTTGTTACTGTACTGGCCGAGAAACCGCTTCAGATGATTCAGTGACGGAGCGGTCCGAATGAATCCGTTTATTACTATTATGAAAGCGCGTTTAGAATCGCACCAAAAGAATGATTCATTCACGAATGATTGGTTGTCTATCGCTGGTTCAGTCGACATAAATTCGGGACACATAATAACTGCTGAAATTTTCGCACGTAAAACGTTTCTCAGGTCAAACGGAGTGAGCATCAAACTGAATTAGCCGCACCGCCAGGAAAAGAGGAGGGAGGTTGGTGCCGTCGGGCCGCATGGAGATGATTGGCGGGCCGCATATGGCCCGCGGGCCGCCATTTGAATAGCCCTGCTCTACCCTAAAGACAGCTTTTTGTTTGTCAGATTCACCTGGAGATGCCTACCACAAGAAAGAAAGGGTCACAAGTCATATGTCCTCAAGTATCAATACACTCATATTTCTGAAAACATACTTCCTGAAATGCTTGGCTGAGTATATTCCATAGTGACTGCCTTCACACATACACAAATAAACGGATCTTGAAGTCAAAAGAAATTGATGACGTGTACTACAGGCGCCCTCTTATACTCACGGTCGCACCGGTAGTGATGTGTCGGGCTGTCGCCAACCAATGACAATGTCGCGTTTAGACACATGCTTCAGACACCATTCACACAGGAGATGTTCCCCATAGTGTCCTAGGATGCAGTGCGAGTTCCCATTTGAAAGGGAACTACACACAGCTGAAATGATTTTCCAAATGCTTGATTTACTAATGAAACTAAAACATGATAACTATAGCTTACGAAAGCTAAAGTAAACAGACAAAAATACATTGATAATTCTCTAACTTTAGAATAATGGGAATTGTTTTTAAAGCACTTGACAGGACTCACAGGACAGCTTGCATGACTGAACAGGAATGTGTTTATTTCTTATACGTTAAACCACATACAAAAATGTTCTGATTATTAATTTATATTGGCATAAATACCAAATACCTTAATTTTAAGTGTATCAAAATAAACTGCAATATTTTTGTAACTACTGTATTTTTGTATTTTAAAAATACTAAAAAAATACTTTTACAGGGGAGCATGAAATTTCTTCGCATACCTTCCATTAATTGGCCTATTTGATCTATCCCTTCACCATTACACTGACTCAGTTGATTAAGTAAGCAATGTTTGATAGCAACAACTTTTCTCTGCCCGAGTCATGTAATAAATCTGAAATGTGCAACCAGTTAACAGATCAAATATTCACATATCCCTGTGATCTCCCAGATGAAATTCATACTTTATTGTTATTATTGTTCGTGCACAACCGACGAACTTAACATAAGCTGAAAGTAGCAAGCTAACGTTAACTGTGAGGCTGCTGCTCGGTATAATAGTTTTCAAGAACATTATGTAAATTGGTAAACTATTTAAAACGAACACCAAAACTTAACATGAACTGTTAAAAATAATAGCAATTTATGCAAAAAAAGTATGGGAAGCTGGCAGCCAACACGTTTCTTATCTTGACCACCTTCTTCCATATGGATACATTTTCTGTTCTGATCTCAAAAGGTCTGAGCAAACTACTGAGTAGGCACCAATCAGAGGCCGCATTTTTATGATGTCATCATGTAAACTTCTTACAAAGTATTTTACAGTATTTTACAGTATTAGACAAATTACAAAATACTATTTTATATTTAAAATACATACGGTATTAGAAATACATGTATCATAAATACTGCCCATCCCTGAGTTGACTAATGGAACCAGGGGCCGGAGATCTGGACTGGAGTTTTGTTTTTTGTTTTTTTTACAAATTTAAAGTTCGTCAAGACTAAATAAGAATTTAAAATATTACAAAAATACATGCCCACTTCATTCTTGGCGCATTCTCTTTTTTTCTGCTTCTGACAGATAGCTTCGTTTGGAAGCCATATATGTCAAGAAGCATATATCATTATCTGCCACACTGCATGATGTCCAAAACAGTTATTAAATAAATATAAATAATACATTTCCACATGACTCCGCTAAAGTTGAATCCACATTTGTGTTTGTTATAAAAATATGTTTACATTATATAGTGATATGCTACTTAAATAATCTTTGAGAGAAAGGGGGCCCCCTGATGGTTTGGGGGCCCTAAGCGTAGTTTGCGAATAGGGAGGACTGGCACTGATGATTACACTCAATCAGGTTTATTAAGAAGCATTATTACACCTTGATTTTACAAAATGTGATAAACTATTCCTGTAATAAACCCCAAATGTAGCAATCAGGTAATGTTCCATGTTTGTTTATAGATATGCAAAGGCCTATGACCCTGACAACTGGATTTCTATTAACGTGGACACTGCTGAGATCAAACTCAACAAGTTACCAGATCGTGAGTCTCCATATGTGGTAAATGGGACCTACTATGCCAAGATCCTCTGCATTACAGATGGTTAGTAGGAACAAAGATTCAGTACATTATGTTGGGAACCTTTACATTTGCAGTCAAATATTTGGACACACCTACTTTTTTTATTGTTATCGACAATTTAGAGTACAGTCGTCACACTTTACACTCTGTTTAATTTCTCTCAACCAACTTCATGAAGTGTGTCCTGGGTGATTTGTAAACACTAGTTTATATTAAAAGAAGATTTAAGAAGGTTAATTGCAACATGTTTTGTGTTTGTTATATATTTTAGAGCTGCAACCTCAGACGTCTACAGGGACTATAGCCTTGCAAGTGGAGGACCTGAATGATAACTGCCCCAAACTCCTTAATAATGTGCAGACTGTCTGCAGTGATACTAGAGTAGTGAATGTCACAGCAGAAGATACTGATTCATATCCCAACGGAGCTCCACTGAAGATCAATTTGATACAAGAGAAGACAAGGGGCAATTGGAACTTGCAGAGAATAAATGGTAATACCAAACAGAGCTACCAATTAATCTCTGTTTTTCGATAATAATATCTTATGAAACATATTCAGATATTCATGTAAATGTCTAATGTAATTTCTAGCAACATTTAAAGTAGATAATGATTTTTCTTGTTCACTTTTGAGTTGAAAGTAACCTCATAGTCAGGTCTCTAACTGTTTCTCACCTCTTCAGATGTAAGTGCTTCACTTCTCTCTGAAGGTGATTTATGGCCTGGCTTTTACGAAGTCACCATGGAGATCAGTGACATGCAAGGACTGGCCTGCCCCGATGAGCAAGTCCTCCATTTAGAAGTTTGTACCTGCTCTGAAGGCATGGTTTGTGGTGCAAAAATGGCAGCAGTACGCACTGCATCAGCCACTCTTGGAGCGCCAGGAATTAGTTTCCTGATTCTAGGATTCCTCTGCCTAATCTGTGAGCATGGTTTACTTTGCTATGGTCTACTACTGTAAATATAAAGTTTAGTTAACATTGACAGGCTAATGGTCTGGATCAAATTGTCTGTGATAACATTGTAAAATAGTGTTTGTGTTTCTGTGTCTGTATTTTTAGTGGTGCTCATGGTCTTAATAAAATGTGAATGTGGGAGTTTTGGAATTGGAGGAGGTTTTATTGACATGCCATTTGAAACCAAGCAACACCTTATCTCCTATCATACAGAGAAAATAGGAGAAGACAAGGTAAAAAAAAAAAAAAAAAGATTTTCTTTTCACATCCTTTCATGATGTCACACAGCTCATAATTATATTCTGAGGGAACAAGTGACAGTGTAAAACACTTTTGTATTATGTGATCATTTCTTCTGTTTCTCTTCCAGGATGTTCTTCTGATGAACACCCCGCCAAACCTCAACAATGGATGGGGTGATAAAATAACAAAATCCAAAAAACCTTCAGGAATGGTGGAAGCTATAAACTATAAAACCCCAATGGATGACATTCATGTACAACAATCAAACCAACTAGTCTATAAGGGTTCTAAAATGGTAGGAATGATGCAGGAGAGTGCATTTGGAGGCTTTTACTGTGATACTGACGGAGCATATACGGAAAACTCTGCCAGATGTCAAGAAGAGCATAAGGTGTTTTTGGATTCATTTCTAAAAGAATACTTCACGCAAGTATGTTATTATTATTATTATTATTAAGTGTTGTATGGAGGCATTTTTTAATACATATTGTTTAATACAATAGTTTACCTAAATATGTTTAATTTTTTCACTCTCATGTTGCTCCAAAATGTGTATGACTTTTTTTTCTTCTGTGGAACACAAAAGAAGATATAACTGTTTCCGTCTGTATAAGTAAATGGAGTCCAAAAAAACACTGGATCCCACTGACTTTCATTCCACAGAAGAAAAAGATTTGGAACAACATGAAGATATTTTATGAACACCTCATTATTTACATTATTACATTTAAAATGATATTTTCTTTCATTCTTTTGCAGAAATCTACGTATATAGATAAGTGTGATTCTCAAGAGGAAGTATCGAAGAAGTATGATTATGAGGGTGAAGGATCTGTTGCCGGTTCTGTTGACAGCTGCAGCTACAATGAGTCCAATGATGACCTGGAGTTCTTAAACAACCTGGGTTTAAAGTTCAACACCTTGGCTGAGGTTTGTGGATTTGGACAGACTCAATCTATGTCTCAAGCTGATCCAAATGTTATTGTAAATACTGTAGAGACAACACCAACCACAACTGCATTTACTGGAGAATCTTCCAATCACATTACCAACACTGTCCAACCCAGTCCTGTGGAGATAACTGTCGAGTCACCACTTGTCCAAACCGCACCTAGTCATGGGATGGTTGTACAGGAGCCTATGTACTTCGTATACGAACAGCCAATGCAAAGCAATGTTTTGTTGTCTGAGGATGGTCTTGGGCAAGGTTTTTACATAAATAATGGCACTCCAGAAGCTGACATACTTCTGACTCAAGGTAATGGCCATGCACTTGCACATTTAGGTTGTGGACAGCAGGGCATCATTGGTGATTCTTTCTTGTACTCTCAAATTGGACCTCAAAATCCAGTCATGATTAATGAATGTTTAGGTGAAGTTAATCCTATGATAATCCAGAACCTTTCATCAACTTCAAACTTTGTAATGATGCCACAGCAACAATTACATGGAACTGGTTCGCTGCAGATGGTTAATGTACCTGTGGGATCGGTTGTATCAGGAGAGAGCGGGCAGGGTAGAGTAACTCTTATGGATGGTTCAGTCAATGGAAGTATGGTATTAGTCAGTGGTCTTGGTCCAAATCATCCCATGAGCCCTCAACCAATTTACCAAGTGAGTTCTCAGGAGTTGAGTGGACCAATACATATGAACCAAAGAGTAATTGATGGCTCTGTTTCCAGTGGACCAATACATATGAACCAAAGATTAATTGATGGCTCCGTTTCCAGTGCACAGAATGATGGACAAGGGACAGTAACAGTTTTAGAGAGTCGTGTCAATGGAGGTAATGTTTTAGTAGGAGGCTCTGGAACTCTAGTGAGCATGCCTCAAATTGCAAATGGCCAAGTAAACAGCCAGCTATTATCAAGTACTCCTTTCTCAAGTGCTCCGAACATTGTATCAGGAGAAGGTGTAGCGAGCAGACTATTGGTTAGTGGTCCTCCCATTGCAGAGGGTCATGTCAATGGAGGTAACTTATTGGTTACAGGACCAGGCCAGTATCCTGTGTCTATGAGTGCAGGTACTACAAGCCTAGTGAGCTTGCCTCACGTTTCTACTGGACAGGTAAATAACAGTCAGCTATTAGTAAGTGGTCCCTTCTCAAATGTTCAGAACATTGTATCAGGGGAAAGTGGACAGAGTAGACCATTGGTTAATGGTCCCTCTAATCTAGATAGTCCCATTCAGCGTCCACTTGCCAGGAGTCCAGAAGCACTTAGTCCTGTAGGATTGCCTCAGGCAGCAAACAGACAGTTATTCCGCTCTACAGTGTCCAGAGTTCTGACTTAATTGGTTATGACACAATCCACTAGATCCAAAGGACATGTAACAAAATGGGCACCTGAATGTTTAGGAGTGATCAAATCCCAATTTTAATACCATTAAATACCATCATTCTCACGGTGGAATTGCTCACAGAGAAACAGAAAAACTATTTTAGGCATCAGATGAATTAGAAGTACTCAATATTAAAATGACAACACGTGGTCATAAGCATTTTTGAGAATTCAACATTTTTGCAGTGTGTTTTGAACATGTTTAAAGGCCAATAATGTTAATAAATAATGTTTTACAAAGGGATCAGGTATTTTACAGAGTAGATTTTAAAGGACAGGTTAGCACATTAGACATTTTATAAGCAATTAATAACTTGATTAACAATAAATAATTAAATAATTTATTAAGTAGCAATTTCTTATGTCTGATTATGTAGCATTTAAATGTATTGTAAAGGTTTTATTTTTTTATAAACTGAATAATCAAATCATTTGAATCACTGGAATATGAATATTTATGTTGATTGATGTAAAATTGTTGATTATTATTAGTCAGTCAGTTCAGACAGTGACATGATTCCATGATTTCATAGCCTAATTGCATTACTATAAACAGGGGGGAGGAGGAGTCAAAGTTATGTCCTATGGAAATCATACCACAGATACTATTGTATTTTAAAATAATTGTTTCTCTTGGGATTTTTGTTGGTGAAACTACTGTGGTTTAATAGATTGTGATAATAAACAGTTAAGTTAAGTTTTTGTCAAGATGGCCATTCATTGTTTTTAAACACAATGTTGTCTTTAGCATGTTAATAATGTATCTTATTTTTCAGTAGCTTGAAAAAACTGCCCTTAACCATGAATTCCAATCATTACTTAATGTACATTATAACTATTCAAGTTTATTGGTATAGCACTTTTCACAATGCATATTGTTTCCTATTATGTGTGTTTTGCATTGGATATGCATTTTGAACCTGTTACCTCTATTGTTACTACTGCACCAATATAAAAGCAATGAATAAATATATATATATATACATATATGGCTAGAGTTATATTTTGTGATTCATACCATCTAGTGGCATGAAACTGTATTGATGTTTTTACCACACTGGTCGGGTGTTTCCTTTTGGTTTATACTTTCCCTGGGGCAGACTGCATTTTGGTGAAAGGTGTAGCACATGAACTTGTGAATTATCAAAGTTCTTTGAAGTATTGCCAGTCTGTTTAGTGGAACCAAAACCTATTTAGACTCTTAAGCTACATTCACGAGTTCCTTTGCCCATATAATCTTTAAGCTTATAAGGTTAAGCGTATTTGGCTTGTTGTCCGCAGTGGAGGGGCTCGAGGAAGCAGCTTCAACTCTAGCTTAGCTATACCCCCCAGTTGGACTACTAATGCTTGGATTATGAGTATGGTAGCAAGATGTCTAAATTATGTTGCTGGAGTTGGGGAGGTGGAGGGATGCCAAAACAGCTGATGCCAGAGCAAGGTGAACGGCTGCTTATATGCTCCGGCAGTTATTTGAAAGATTAGATGGGTTATTAAAATTTGATATTAAAATATCAAACCAAGTCCAATTTGTTTTAAAGAAATAGAGCGCAAGCCATTTTCAAGCAAAACATTTCACAAAAAGTGGTTTATCAGATTTCAGATGATAAAACAATGCTCAATACTAAAGTATTGTGACACTTTGTGATTTTTTTTTTTTTTTTTACATTTGTAAATGTTTGTAGTTATTGTGAAGAACTACACTTGTGGTTACTCTGCTATATAAGCTTGAGGAGAACTGACTTTATCCAGCCACTAAAAATCACCTTGCTTAAAAGTCATAGAAAAATGACTCAAAAAACTTAGAAACATTTGGTTCGATACCTTGCTATCAATGCCTTGAAATTCCTTTTTTGGGAGACCATTACATGTTTCACAACCTCACATTCAGCACTGTATCTCATAGTCACTGTATATTTTTACAGTTTAAATATGTTGAATTAGCTTCTTTCATACACAATGTGAATAACCGTGAAGGCTGGATGAGACAGAGAGAGGTTGTAGGGGGCTCCTCCACATCAGAAAACTCTCACGCTTGGGTGTGTACAAGAGAAAGTTCTGTTTCAGATGCCCCACCCAAAAAGTGATCAGTAACCTGCCCAACCCCCCATGCCCCCCTCCTCAAATCCTCTACACAAGCATAACTGATCAACAGCTCAGGACTGAAAGAGAAGAAGGACTGGAGTGGAGAAGATACGAGAAACAAGGACAGACCACTTACATCTGATCTACAGCTGTCATGTCTCCCATTTGGCTTGGACGAATATGTTTGGTCCTGCTGCTATGCAGGATTGTGGTGAGTGACACTGAACCAACAGTTTTTTTGTCATAAAATACGTTGAATACGCTCAAAAAAATGCATTGAATAGTTTTTTTTTTTTTTTTTTTTTTGTCATTTAAACAAATGCAATTATTATAGATAATGTTTGTTGGTTTTAAAAGTGCATTATCTTAGCATGAAACTGTTTCCAAAAAAAATATATATTTTTTTTTTCAAAGCATTTGTATGAGATTATACCTTGTTAAATGGATAGATTTGGTCTGATCAGTTCTTAAAAGACAAGTCATATATTGATATATTCCTTTATATATAAGTAGCAATTACATTATCATAGTAAAATGAAAAAAAATCATGATAGTCACTAATTGTTGTGGCCTATTGTCATCTTAACCACTGGCAGCGAGAGGTAACTACCACTTATCACGGTTAATATAAAAAAATGCCTGTGGGGAGCATAGTCTCAAGTTTAAACTTGCACTCTTTGCTACAGCAGCAGATTCTTCCGATAGACAAAAAGTGAGAGCCATTGCTGTCACCTCAGCAAGTGTACTAGTTCAGTTTACTGTAAAGAGGACAGATTTACAGTACATATGTGTATGTGTGTGTGTGTTTATATTTATATATATATATATATATATATATATATATATATATATATATATATATATATATATATATATATATATATATATATATATATATATATATATATATATATATTGCCATGGCCAGTAATAAATAATTCACAAAAAGAATTTACAAGCCTTGAGGGAAAGATCAATGCTTTCACAGAATGCACACTAGTGCTCCAATAGTCCATAATACATTGTTGTTAGTATTCACACACTTAAAAATAGCATTTGGATCTATTTTTATTAACATTAGTTGCCAACCATACACATTTGAAATAGATCAATATGACTTGTGATGAAATAGTCACTAAAATGTATAAAGAAAAATTCCCAAAGATCTTCACTTGAATAGTGGGATTAGAGGTAGTTATTCTTTATACTTAATGACCAGACAGTTTTAGTCTAGTGTAGATAAATAATACATTTTTCATTTATGTAAAAAATAAATAATACTGAGTGTATGGTAAACAAAGTAATGTCAGTGCATTGGATATGTACTTAATGTCATACATTCTGAAAAAATATGAAAAAATTTAGGCATCAAGAGCCAACAGCAGATTTAATCGAAGGAAACGAGAGTGGATTCTTCCACCAACAAGACTGTATGAGAATGTTGACTACACAAAAGAGGAGTATGTGGCAAAAGTAAGTATTTTACATTATTTTTTCTTCTTCTCTTTTTTTTTTCTGTACACAACCCAAAGACATATTTTGCTTGCATTGAGTGGTGTTTGAGATCTGGTTCTACTGGTTCTTAAAGCTTTCAAGCTGTTTCAAGCTGCCCTACATACCACTCAGTATATCCTTATGAGTCCCAGTAAAACAAAAGCTGAAAGCATTTTTAAAAAAAAATATTTGAGTTATATTTTTTTATATTTGCATACACTTGAATTAAAAGTGCATTCATACAGGGCCGTCGCCAGAACATAAACCCCCGGTTTCACAGAACTCCATTCTTGTTGATGCTGTTGGTCGAAGCCGCGTAAGGCGTTTTGCTTGATAAAAACTATTGCATGTCACCAACAAAATTAGATTTTGAGATTGTAGGCCTATGCATTATGCAATGTGCGGCTGTACAAAGGAATCACATATGACACAAACCTACGGTACTGTTTACTCTATGACTTGTAGCTTATTATTTATATCTATACATTACGCTATACAAACAAATTTCATTTTGTAATTTTAATAAACAACTGTTTATTTATTAGTAATAATTATTGAGGTACCTAAGGTTTAGGCACTAAATGTTTTTAATAGTTATAAATATAATTAAGTTCTGTTGTTGGTAATTAGTGCATTAAATATAAATGTTCTGTTAAAAGATAATCATTTAAAAAAATTACCATTGTAGAGATAATTGTGTGTGTGAGCTTTGCTACTGAATTGTTACAGTAGCCTATCATTGTTTAAAGCTTGATGGCCAGATCAATGCATTTAAGATACTTCTCATTAGTAAATTTGTTGCATGATATTGCAAACCAAATGTCCTTTCTTTATCAATGGACCTGCATGTATACGTGTATCTGCAGAGCATGAAATAGTATTGCAGTCTTTTCCTCCCTGTCTTATATCCGAGAGTGAAACTTCTCAAAACAAGAAGAAATGTTGCGCGGGACTTGCTTTTGTCAATCGGGAATTGATTGTGGTTTGCTATTGCTGTGATCTCCAGTGAGTAGATGTGTTCGAAAAGCAATGCTAGCTAACGCCGAGGTACGCAGGGAAGAAGACAAGAGCCAGTTTTTTTAATGGATGTCAATAGAGGAGAGGCTTCAGCCCATCGGCTAATCTTTAACATGTTTGCTCTTTAACATTAGTTTTGGATTTATCTGTTTTTAGAGTTTACACAGTGACATTTTTTTTTTAATATATAAGATAAGTCACGGACAATTGCACGACATGATTCAGTATAGGGGACTTCTTATTCATTTCTATGCTATCTGCAAACAGTGATTGACTGTCAAACAACTATGTACAAAATTCGAAGTCAAGGCTGTAATGTGATTGGTTATCAACCCAGACAGCAACATATTGTTGGCCCAGATCCGGCCAGATCGAGCCAAGGACTCTCGTATCTGTCAGCTTAAGGTAACTATAGGCTACTAGTAGGCTAAAATGCGGTAAATTAAGCGTGATCCGCTGTGATGTCACAATCATGTTGCATTACGGTCAGATCTGCCTGAACTGTACATATTCAGTAGACTTGCTCCCTCGATCAAAATGAGGGTCTACTTCGCTCATCCACTTGACGAAGTTAAACGCACTCCAAAATGGTGGTCGGCATTCCCCCGAGGGAAGTGTTTCGGAAGTTTACGTGCATAAGCCCGATTCGGACGGCATTAGCCTATAACAAGGGTAGATGGAGTAATATAATTTTACCACAGGATGTCTGTAATATTAATGGGCAATTCGTACTGGACAATTAAGATATCTCAGTAAAACTAGCAGAAGTGGGAGGTGGGAGGTGTAACTCGATTTATGCACCGGCATCACCTTGTCTTCATGTGCATATTACGTGCTTACATCATGTGCGCGTAAACACATATAACCTATAGGCTATTTATAAAACAGTTAGGTGCGGTTGAACAATGTTTTAATAAAATTCAGATTGGATTATTGGTAATATAGGCACTTAATGCAAAAAGAAGTTTCTTGCCTCTAATAGCCTATACATGCTTTCGACCTTCTCTTTGATCTGAATGGCATGTGAAAAACACAGTTTTGCCACAGATTTGTCCCAGCGTCTAACTGAATGCCTTTTCAAGCGCCTCCATACTAGAAAAAATAAAAACTTTTAAACAGGAAATGGCCATTTGTCCGGACCTTTTTACAGAAGGTAAGAGTCGGCGTACTCTTATACTGACATTGTCCGTAATGATTAGGCCTACTGAGATGGCACATTCGGACAGGACTAAAATCACTGAGAAGCTCTGGAAATAATTACTTTACCCCACCACTCCACGTTAAACTAGTCCCGTCCGAATAGGGCTAAAAATTGGAGTTAAACGCACCCCTAGTTTCAGGTTGTCCTGCCCTCGCGCCATTAAACACGTCATCAGAGAAGAGATGACGCTGCAAGAGGGAGGGGAAGTTATTTCGATTAAAGGTTATGAGGTCACATGAATAATACTTTTTTAAAAAGATGTGCAAAAATAAATAATTTTTAATAAATACAGCAATATTTTGATTTTTGCTAATGTGACCATTTTTACAGCCACACATTTTAATACTCATTTTAATTTTTTTTTTTTTTAGATCCGGTCTGATAAAGATATTAACTGGCAGATGGTGGAATATGGACTAACAGGTCATGGTGCTGACAAGGCACCATATAATTTGTTTGTAATCAATCCTGAGAATGGCTTTGTTAGGGTCACCGGCCTGCTGGACAGAGAGAAAATATCCTTATACAATGTGAGTTGTGCCCCAGGTTTGGGTAATTCATTTCATGAAATGATGATTGACATAATGACTGCAATATGAGTCCTTAAAAAAACACATATTTTCTTATTTTTCTCTTATATAGCTGACTGGCATAGCAAGATTTCGTAACGGATCAATAGCTGAGGAAAACATTGAGCTGAAGATTAAAGTTGAGGATAAGAATGATAACACACCCATAATCAAATTACAAAGGGGATCTGTGAAGGAAAGCAGCAAGATTGGTGGGTTGTGTTAATTTCTTACCACATCATTACTTTTTTTTCCTGATCAACTGTAGCAGTTTCCCAACTTTGTTAACTACACACAACTTTCTCTGTTCTACAGCCTAAAAGGTTATAAATTAAAAACATAATATTTTATACACAGGTTAGCCTAAAATAGCACACTTTTTGATGATGTTTATAAGTTACTGCTTCAATAATAACTTTTTTAAGCGAGTCTCATTGTGTTTTAACATTATCATACACCCCACTAAATACTTAACATAAATGACACTTTTTTGTCAACGATCTTATGAAACTACAGGAACACCTGTCATGCAGATAACAGCTACTGATGCAGACGAGCCAGGCACTATCAATTCCAAGATAGCATACAGTATAATAAATCAAACACCAGCGGAATCCAAATATATGTTCTCCATTGATAAAGCAACCGGGAAAGTCTATGTGAAGGAGAAAACCCTGGATCGAGAGGTAACTGATATGAAAACTGGCACTGCAAAACATTGAAACTGCATGATCATTTAAATTCAGGTTTTTGGCCAATTCTCTTTTACAGAGACACGACACATATACTTTAATAGTTCAGGGAGTTGATATGAATGGAGCTCCATCTGGCAACACAGGAACAGGCACTGTGCAAATTCATATTTTGGACATAAACGACAATGTTCCCACTCTTGAGAAAGAAAATGTAAGCTCTTAAAATAACCTTGCCTGCAAGCTGTGCAAGCGAGAATGGCACATAAATGTTTTTTTTTTTTTTTGTGCTATAGTATCAGTCAGTGTCTTTCCTCTGTTAGTATTCAGGCAGTGTTGATGAAGGTGTAACTGATGTGGTTGTCATGAGAATTAAAGCCCTGGACAAAGATCTGGAATTCACTGATAACTGGCTGGCAGTGTTTGATATTCATAAAGGAAATGAAGACGATCTCTTCACTATTGAAACAGACCCTAAAACGAATGAGGGAATTCTAAAACTTGTCAAGGTAAATGATTTTTCTTTACTTTTCATATTATACGATTTGTTGGGGGGTCAATGACTTGACACTTGTTTGTTTTGTGCTAGCTCTTAATTCATTGAAAAATACATTACAAATGCAATTCATACATTAGTTTAATACACCTCTTCTGATAATAATGTTTTTAATTATTGTATTATTATGATTATGATTATTATTATGGTATTATTATGATTATTATTAAGTTAAAACGTGTCAGGGTGGTACAACTGTCCTGATATCATAATGAAGAAAAGTCTATATATCTATATCTATATCTTCTATAGGCCTATATATATATATCTTGAAAAAGTTACCATCACATATCTAAGGAAAATAAGTTATTACATTTTCTTGATGGTTATACCACATAATAGAGACCATTTTCAAGTTTTTTTTAAACCTTGGCACATACATTTTAAACAATATTTTTTAAAAGATTGTTCTTTTTCTTGTATGTCATCAGCATTGAGACATACCATAATTATATCCTTTTTTCTTGTCCATGTCTACATCTGAAGCCTGTTGATTTTGAAAAGATCAAAGAATTGGACCTCAGCTTGCTTATATCAAATGTTGCTCCTTTTATAAACGGAAGTGCTTTAGAGCTGGACGTTAATCTGGACAGGGATGGAGTAGGACCTGGAGCGGGCATGGGAGCAGGAACAGGTGCAGGTGCAGGGGCCGGGATGGGAACAGGATTGGGAGTGGGGTTAGATGTGGGAGTAGGTGCTGGACTGGATGCTGGACTGGATGCTGGACTGGATGCTGAACTGGATGCAGGACTGGATGCAGGACTGGATGCAGGAGTGGATTTGGGTGCTGGATTGGATGTAGATGCTGGACTGGATTCTGGATTGGGTTTGGGTGCTGGAGTGGACGTCGGAGTGGATGCAGGTGGTAATACTGGACTTAAACCTGATGGTAAGCCTGGAGTTAAGCCTGGAGCCAAACCTGGCCCCTCACCTGGTGTCAAGCCTGGATCTAAACCAGGAACAAAACCTGGCACTAAACCTTCAGGCAAACCTGGATCTGAGCCTGATAAGAAACCAGCTGGGAAAGGTTACCCAATTAAGATCAGTGTAAACAACCTACCCGATGGCCCTAGCTTCTCCCCTTCTTTAAAAGACTTCCCAGTGTCAGAAGATCCAGATAATGAAGATTTCCCAATAGTGCTGGGCACCTTTGCTGCTTTGGATGGTGATACTGGAGAACCAGCTGAAAATGTGAGGTGAGCTTTGATACCAAGTTCACAAAGTAATGAATTGTATTATAAAGTGTACAGCTAGTTGTTATATTAATATTAATTATATTAATGCTTTAATATTACTTTTTAATATTGAATTATAGTCATTGATTAGATTTGTATGATATATATTATCGATTTCTATAATTGTTATTACTGATGCATACTATCAAATGCAGTTTCGTTGTTTATATGGGGGCCTAACAATCTTTGATCCACTATGTTCATGTCATTGTTTTGATCATTAATTGAATACCCAGGTATGCTAAAGGTCATGATCCCGATAACTGGTTAACCATTGATGAGGAAACTGCTGAGATTAAACTGACGAAGGTTCCTGATCGAGAATCAAAGTTTTTGGAAAATGGAACCTACTTCGCAAAGATTATCTGCATGACTCAAGGCAAGCATCTTTTTTCATAGGTTATTTTCATAGGTAATTTTTTCAAAGAGTTAGGGTTAGGGTTAGCCTTCTGAGGTCGAAAAAATGCTGAAATGATTTTGACCTCTAACCTTGTCAGAAAGCCAAGTATTTATGTTCAAAAAAGCAGAGAACCTGTTAAACTACTTTCGAAAGAATGTCGGAAAGTGTTCGGACTGCAAGTCCAGAATGGGTTGTAATCCTGAAGGCTGTAAAATGGGTATTTTTCTTTCAACATTTTTAGATGTGCCATCTAAGACAGCTACTGGGACAATAGCATTAAAGGTGGAGGACTCAAATGACCACTGCCCCACACTGACCAGCACCTATCATCAAACCTGCGATAATAATAAAGTGATAAATGTCACGGCTTTCGATGAGGACGCTGATCCAAACGGTGCACCTTACCAGTTTGTTCTGATAGAAGAGGAGAGTGTGGGAAAATGGGAGATGGTGCCTATAAACGGTAAAGACAAAGCAGGTTTAGTTACTTAAAACACACTAGACTAGACAAACTCGAATGCAGTTTATACGAGTTACCAGAGTGTAATTATCTCTTATTTGTAGGAACAACTGTGAGCTTTCATGCACAGGAGGCTTTGTGGCGAGGCATCTATGAGCTGACAGTGAAGATCTCTGATGCTCAGGGTCTGTCCTGTCCAGACAGCCAAAAGTTTGAGGTAGAAGTGTGCACCTGTGAGAAAAAGGGCTCATGTGGGCCGAGGCTAGCCGCACAACGTGGCTTCCCGTTGAAAATAGGAGCACCAGCCATTGGCTTGTTCCTCAGCGGCGCAGCTTTGCTCCTGTGTGAGTTATGCGTGGACTGTGCGCAACACATTTGTACAGCTTGTCATCCTTACAGAGATTATAATACAAACTCTGTGTTGCTTGCTTTTCAGTGGTACCTTTCTTACTGATCTTCTGTCAGTGTGGGACCGTGAGCAATTTCACAGATTTGCCCTTTGACGCTAAAGAACATCTTATTTCATATCACACTGAAGGCATAGGGGAGGACAAGGTAAGAAAAAGCAATTAACTCAGATGCAAATGTAAAATTAGAACTTGAGTTTATATCATAAAACACAGTTTACAACATGTGGACATGATATTGTATATAGGAGGTTCCTCTTCTCAGCAGCCCTGTTGCTACAATAGACCAAAAACAACTGTTCCAGGATGTCAAGGTTTCCAACACTGTATCTGCAATGGCCTTTCAAGCTAGTGTTGCTAATGACAGCAGAAAGTTCAACCATGAAATAAACGATGGGTTTACAGAAACTGACAGCAGGTTTCAGTACCGGAAAAACACCCTTTCAAAGGCCAACCAGCGCAACAGTGATCTCTATTCTGCATCATTCGTACACGAAAAACAGGACATTTATGCGGATATGGCAGTGGCAGATGAATTCCTGAATGAATACTTCTCTCAGGTACGAATTTTAATTAATTTAATAACAATTGTGATCATGATTTCGCTGCATAGCGTTTTTATGACTATTCTGTGGAAAATAAGTGATTTTTTTTTAAAGAATACCTTGGCAATTTTTTTTTAACATATAATGAAAGTGAATGAGGACTAGGGCTGTCAAGCTTCAAAATGGCAAATCATACACCATAAAAGTATCATAAAAAGGGTCCATATGACTATATTCCATGCATTATTATTTACTTAGCATCTTGACATCCGTCCTAGCTCTTTTTGGCATGTTTATGAATGAAGTAGCAATGTCCGTGTAACAGAGTTTGTTGATAAGGGAAAAAGGAGGCAGGAACCGGCGAACGATCAAACACAAAACTTTCATCACAAAATAAACAAACACAAAACGAAAGTAAAGCAATAGTCCAGGTCTGGTCCTCTCTCGTCGCTCCTCCTTTTATGCTTCCGAAGCTCCTCCATGAGAAACTCAAAAACGGTGCGGACTATCAATCGCTCCACCGACCTCACCCCGTTCTTACAGTCCTGCTTGCCACAGTCCGATTCATGACCGAATCATACTTTTGAGTAAAACCTTTTCAATTGACCCAATTGACCAAGCAAGTCGGAATGATTCATTCTTAGTTGGTTTTAAGTCAACTCACTGAATCAGTGATTTCATGGCAGCATTTGGCTCGGAAGGGTTATCTACATTCATCACACAAATCTGCCGCGTGACTTTAAAAAACTTGGAATATAAGCTATTTTAACCATTTTTGCAACAATTTTATAACGCTTTTGCAATCTTTTTGCAGTTTGACAACCCCAGCCTCATTTACTTATATTATATTGAAAAGAGTGGCCAAGATATTCTTAAAACATTCACTTTTTGTGTTTGGAATGACATAAGAGTAAATAAATGATGCCAGAATTTTCTTTTCTTTTCTTTATTGCAGAAAGCAAGCTGTGCTGCAGCAAACCCTGCCCCAATAGACGGTCTTCTGGATTACAAGTACGAGGGTCAAGGCACCCCTGCTGGCTCTGTTGGATGTTGCAGCCTCCTTGAGTCTGACGATGACCTGGAGTTCCTTAACAATCTGGGGTCAAAGTTCCTTACATTAGCGGATATATGCCATCCTCCAAAGCCTTGCCTACCCCCTCCCAAAACTGAGCAAGTAGTCACATCGGATGAAACCAGCTACAAAAGCGAGAGCACTGTCAGCACTAGCACCATCCAGGTTAGCAAAAAGACTCAACCTCCACAACAGGTACAACAAAGCTCCATTACCAGAGTTGAGACGGTTAATAAATCAGCCATGCTTCCAAGTGCCAAAGCAAGCCAGACACTATTCGTGCAACAGCAGCCTGTATTCTACCTGGTGGAGCAGCAAATGCCAAACACAGTTTTTGTTGAGAGTCCCACTCAGGGTTTGTATGTAATAGATGGCAACCATGGGACGGAAGGTTTGATACTCCAAGGCAGAAACGTTTCACAGGCGACTCTGAGCCAAGGACAACAGGCAATGTATGTGATAAATGGAGCCCCTGTAGCTGCTCATCAGCCGATTCAGTTGCAAACGGAAGTACAGGAACATGAGGCAGTGCTGGGATTTAGCCCCGTCTCATCTCCCATCGGAGCGCCTGGAGGTGTACTGCTAATGGAGACCCATTTTCACGAGAAAGCAGTGCAAAGGGAAACCAGAAGACCACCATTGTTGCTTGCTGATGTTCCAGCACTGGCCAAAAAAACATAAAAAGAAAACACCATCTGAGCCGCTAGGTACTAAAGTAGTGGAGGCCAAACTGAAAGATACTGCGTCATCTAAATAGATATAAGGGACATCCAAAAAGACAAGCATCTATGACAGAGTCCAAAATTAAGCCCCATTCGAGAAAAATTGGTCAAGTTAGAGTATAGTGCTGTGGCTATAAATATTTTGCCAGATTTCACAAAGATAGATAGATAGATAGATAGATAGATAGATAGATAGATAGATAGATAGATAGATAGATAGATAGATAGATAGATAGATAGATAGATAGATAGATAGATAGATAGATAGATAGATAGATAGATAGATAGATAGATAGATAGATAGATAGATAGAATGTCTGTCAGAAGTAGTCAATGCAAAACATCAAGAGCGTGACTCCAAAGCAATGGAATTTTGTAAGGTGAATTTCATTTCATAAAAGATTAGATCACTTAGATCAAGTGACATTTAACCCTGAAGCTAAATGCTGCTTCTCACTCAGAGAATGTCATGCAAATGAGAACAAGCTTGAGAAGCACAACTTGAAAATTCATCCGCTTTGTCTTCAGCTGAAGACATTCATATATATAATTATATGTTTTATGAAAAAGAAATAAATAAATTCCTCACTGAAAGATAATTTCTTGCACTGTTCAGTCCGTCAGAGAGAAGGGTGTGTCTATGCAGAGTAGGGATGCAAAGGGGTGGAAAATTTCCGCTAAATTTCCGGAAAGTTTCCGGTAAATTTCCATGGGAAGTTAAGCTGGGGAATTTTGGAAATATTCATTACCACGGCAACCGCTTGCGCGTCCACTCTGAAAGTAACTGTACACATAAGAGACAGATAGATACATTATTTAAGGTTATTTCTATTCGTTAGAATATTGATATATGAACTTGTTGTCAAGTAAGCCCCGTTGCGAGCATGTGCGTCTCTCTAAATTTTCAGTGTGCTGCACTGCTCTAGTTGACTTCTGCATCTCCTCCCCCCCCCGAAAATATCTCGTTAATTTTGAAAACGTAATTCCTTTTGTGGATCCTCTTGGTCTTTCTTCATGTTTCTTTGACAAATATCAGTGTCTCAGTCTCACGCACGCTGCACGTGAGTTAACCACGCCTACTTATTTACGTGTCGCGTATACACGGAATACAAAAAATCTGTTACGGTTGACATTTTCTTCCGTGGTAACGATATATACCGTCATACCGCCCAGCCCTACTTATGTGGTAAATAAAGTTATGCTAGCTTATTTAGCACCTAACTTATCATCTTGCTATCTACTAGATGAATACATTTGTATGTGATATTTGCAATTTAAACATTTAATAAATATATTTCCCCATAATATCATCAAAACTCACTTCACTTTGTTTAGTCCACAGGCTCAAATGTGTGCCTTCAATAGTCTTGTGCTTTGGGCTTCTGTACATGTGATGGAGGCGTGCACAGTGCCAGTAGGGGGTGTGGTCTCAATAGCCATGCAGTAAGCAGTTTGCTATGTGCATGTGATTGAGGAATGGCATGGATATTCAAGTGTATTTGAATGGCATCTGTTTGTTTTAGTCAAGATTATGCTAAAATATACTTTCCTCAACTATATTTAAGTTCCCTATGAAGAGCCAACCTTCGACTTTGAAAATTCCCAGTTTATTCCCGTTTATTCCCATAAATTCCTGTTAATTCCCTTTAATTCCCATTAATTCCCATGGAAAGTTTCCATCTTTGAAAATTCCCAGAATTGTGCAACCCTAATGCAGAGACCATCTGGACATTTGGCCCTGAGGTTCATCGGCATTCACATTAACAGACGTGCATGTGGCCAGATGTTCTGACAGCTGATGGAGGAATCATTTGAGGGACAGTGAACAGTAAAGAACACTATGTGTGAGAGCTAAGTGTTACAGATGGAGAAGGCCTGTGGGAAGAAACTGTTAAGCATACAGGAAAAGTAAGAAATCCTCAACAAAATTTTAACACACGCTCACCTAGGATGCGAGGTTTTGAAATTCGACTTTTCCAGGTAACAAAAATATGTTTTAAGAATGTTTTGCTAACATTTTTCATTTGGTTATGAAAATTTTATTTTTGAATGTAGGCTACTCTGAATGTAAAAAAAAAACAAAAAAAAAACAAAAAAAAAACATTTTTATATATATATTCTTGGTTTTGCAAACATTAAGGAAATGTTCGATTTGATTATTCTTCAAACATTATGTGAACGTAACTTTTGAATGTTCTCTGTAATTCTCTATTTTTTTATTATTATTATTATTATTTTTTTTAACCATCAATAAAATAGCAAGGGTCCAACAACTTTGTAAAATTAAGGGGTGGAGGGTAAATAACGCCAGAAAAATAATAAACTTTCTCTTTTTTGTCAACTTCCAAAATGTATGTTTGTACACAGTGACTCATCTGTTTTCTCGTTTAATTTCATAGGCTACTAAGAATAGTAGCGATTCTGGTGATTATCCAGTGGTGATTTTTTTGCTGCATGAATTAATGAAAATCTTTTATTCTTTGATTTCCAAAAATAGTCTATTAATAAAGTCCTTTAATGATTCAGTTCTGCGGCATCTTGTTTTTCAATTGTTACCGTTGTGAGTCATGTGTTGTTAACTTGACAGCATTCCCGTTCAGCCCGAGGAGCTTTTTCAAAAACAAATTTAATTTTCTCTTTTCACGCTATCTGCTGAAACCTGCCTAACCAGCAGTTTCCAAATAGTCATAAACCTGCAACTAGAGTCCTCATGCCACAGGGTATGAGCTGAAGAATTAGACTTTCAGCAAACATTAAACTGTCACTTATGATTTAAGACTAGGCCTAGCCTACAAAGCATCCATTGTGCTTTGCCCAATTCAAACTGGATCGTGTGAATCACAATGATCAGAGCATGCGGTTGCAACTATCATGTTCGTGTGGTCTCATTTTGTATCAGGAAGTATTGAGAAAAAAATTGCCAGTCCAGAAGCATCCTGTCCTTTCAAAGTAAGTTGGCACTTATTCCTGACACAAACACTTTTTTAACTTAAATGACTTCCAAAAAATATATTGAAAAAAAAAAAAATGTTTATCTTTTTTCTTCTTTGAAACAGTATTGTATAAAGCGCTATAGTAATAAAAAAAAAAAATAACGCTGGAAAGTAAATTACATAGCCCTATAGGTCCTCATATGTCACGCTGGAAAGTCTTATTCATCTTAGTGAACTGATTAAATAATGTTCCTCTCTCTCATGTTGCGTTGGAACGGCAGTTAATTCTAGTGAATCGATTCATTTTAAACCGTGGTCTGTCTCATGTGTAGCATTGGAAAATATGATCCATATGTAGCACTGGAAGGTCCGATTTAGTGAACCGCTTCGGAGAGTTCATGTAAATTAACAGGTTCAAAATAATTATTCACCTTGAACCCTCTGCACATACTATCAACTTGTCGAAATGTCGATGTTTTTGTTGTGTTTAGTATGAATATACATGTTGAGGTTTGATATTGTCATACTAACTGAGTGAATTCAAAACTTGCAAATTTTACTACACATCATTAGCTTGTTTGGCAGGCTATACAGTTTCAAAGCAGCTCGCTAACTCACTGACAAAAATAATCTATTACCATATCTAGATTTCATCAGTGCAATCAAGTTGCACTTTCTGTGCATGAGACCAACAAGCCAGCATTTCGCAGATACAAAGGCACCAATTGGATTTGTTTTTTTACCTGTTTCCTTCCCCATGTTTTTTTCCTTTTCCTTGCTGTGCCTAAATTTATTTTAAAGAACAATGCGATTGACTTCTGTATGACCCAACCACGGGCCAGTTGTGAATTTGTTATGAATCTGCTCACAAGCAAAGGAATTCTGCTGTTCTCCACTGATAGATTCAATGCCTTGAGCAATACAGCTACTCATGAAAATATGTGAAAAACAAGTGTGCACTCGCCTCTCAAGGGGTATCTGTACACTTTTCTTTGAACTGTCAATAATAGCTCAGACCCTCAAATTTGTGCTGCCCAGAAATATTTCACCAGTGAGCCTGAACTAAGGTCCTTAGAAAGTAAACAGACAATGAATCAGATCTCATACAGAATGGAGGAACTTTGGGAATTCACATTCATGAAATGCACAAATTCCAAGGACATTGGTGCTGTTTAATAGATATGGGCTGATGCCCTTGATTGTTTCCACTGGATTAACCAAATTGTATGGAGTTACTCATTCCCCTGTTTATTTACTGTGTCAACAGGGCGCCTCAGACACCGCCTCGGGTCACCTGATGACAGGGTCGGCAACTGTATAAAGGGCATTTTGGGTGCTATCTCCCACAGTTGTGCTCTAACATGGCTAAAGCAGTGATTTGTGTGCTTCTCCCATCTCTGTTTGCCTTCTGTAGATGTGCTCCGGTGGTAAGTTCAATTGCTTATCTCTATAGAATGTCCACATTTTTTATTTTATTTTAATTAGCACTCAAATAGCATTTTAGTATCATTAAAGTGACCAGTTCAGTGCTAAGAGAGAGAGAAATTGTATGCAGTCTTACATATGTTGTATGTCACGAGTTCTAACCCTAACACTTAAAAATAAAGGACCTTTAACATCCATTAAACCTTTCCGATTTACCAATGTTTCTTTAAGTGGGGGAAAAAAAAAGTTCTTTAGATTATTAAAAAAATTGTACTTTTGAAAACTGAAAGGTTTTTTGGGGGGAACCAAAAAATTGTTCTTCTATGGTATCGCTGTTACTATCGCTTTTGGAACTCTTAATTTTAAGAGTCTACATAAATGGTATTGGTTTATTAGTAAAATGTCTCATAGTATCTGACAGTTGCTACATGAGAGGTCACAACTGTCCGTGCCAGCCATAGGCTCTGTTTCAGCTAAATGTGCTGGTTTAAGCTCTTGAGAATAAGAAAGACAAGCCAGTCAAAACCAGGCGGGTCTGCTGACATCTTTGGAGGGCGTAATTTTGGAAAGAGGCTGTGAAGTGATATGACTGGATTTTACAGCACCTTTAAGTTATATTTAACTTGGCATTGCATCAAAATCTATGAAATGTACATGAAAGATAAAATGTCTCCTAAGTTGGCCCCTTCTGGGTGAGACAAGGTACTTTCTGTTGTTGGACAGGCTAACATAAAGATCGCAAGGTTATCTGCACTGCCATAGTGCTGCAGTACAATCTATACCTGGAAAACACACATATACACGACTGTACGTCCAAGTGGTCACTGACCCAACAAACAGCTCTGAGCTGATACATCGACTTCCATTACATTTTACATGTATTCATTTAGCAGACGCTTTTATCCAAAGCAACTTACAAATGAATACAACAAGTGGTTCATCTTAAGACAAGATCATTAAAGTAACGATCAACTGAAGCACTAAAATCTGTTTTCAGGCCTAAAACCAGAACAAAAAAGACTAAGCACCATGCTTAGACAGAAAAACTAAGGAGCATTTGAATGCATATTGATTGTGAGCCGCTTTGAATGTGTTCCAGGGTTTTCATGGTGGTTCAGATGCTCACTGCCCCCTGACGGTAAAGATCCTGGATGCCGTGAAGGGGATTCCCGCTGGAAATATAGCTCTGGGTGTGTATCGCCAAGATCAAATGGGGACATGGGAAAAGATTGCCAGTGGGTAAGATCACACTAACCATCATGCTCTATATTCTAGTACATAATGATAATTGTTCTACTATATGTAATATAATTTAATCAATCATTTTAAATATTTCATCTGACCTAGTTAGAACCCAGCGGACAGATGACTGAAACTTTTCACAAATGTGATTGCTATTCATAGTCATTTTTTAATAGGAATGTTGCTTCTATTTGAGCTCAGTTTGACTTCAGCAATGTCCTTTTTGACATTCACATTTTGCATTTATACAGTTAGCAAGGCGCTTTTATGCAAAGCAACTTACAAATGAGGAATTCAAGTCCTTGACATTATAACTCAAGAAGTGCTAGCGATACAACATTTCAAACATGCGTAAAGAAAAGAGTGTGAAAATATATACATTTTGAACCATTTTTTAATTCAAATGACAATTCAAAAAAAAAAAAAATGTTCCAGTGTTGGCAAAGTTAGTGCATTTTGTCTTTGTAGGAAAGTTTTGCCTGCTCTATTCACTCTGCTCAACATTTTCATTTTAGTCACACCCGCATGGTTCCTCTTGCCTGTTGCTGTCATTATCGTTAATAAGCTGAGCTCTTCCTCTTACACAGGAAAGTGGATATGACTGGTGAGGTGCACAACTTGATCACTGAGCAGGAGTTCACTCCTGGTGTGTATCGGGTGGAGTTTGACACTAAAGCCTACTGGAAGGAAGAAGGTCGCACACCATTCCACCAGATGGCTGATGTAAGTAGGGCTGTGATGACACTTCTACATTCCTGAGTGTTTATTGGTTGCTAAGTGATTGTTGTATCAAGGCACCATTAGGATACAACATTAGGACGACTTGGGATTACTCTATAATTTTTTTTTATTATCCTTTTTAAGAGCTACCTACTAGATTTGCATACACTCAAATGTGTTTAAATGAATACCCTGAATGATTGTCTTGGATGTGAACCAAGAGCTATATTAACTGTGGGGAGGTAAATATTTAAGAACCTATATCTTGTTTTCTATAGACACACAGGAAATGGACCAGTTTTAGATAAGAGGACAGAGCATTCAAGGACAACGCATGCATGCATGCACAGACACGCAGAGCACACAGACACTGACATAAAGAGTCAGTGAAGTGACAGATATACGCACGTGTAAAGACCCTTTTGTCTTTCAGGTGTGTTCGTGTTGGAAGGTGTTTCTCAGTGGCTCTTGTGTGTTTTTGCAGGTGGTGTTTGAGGCTCATGCGGAGGGGCATCGGCATTACACTCTGGCTCTTCTTCTGAGCCCCTTCTCGTACACCACAACAGCTGTGGTCGTCAAAGCACATGAGTGACATCACACAGAAAGTTGGTCCACATCAACTTAAACAGAGAAATTACTTTACATCCAGGGTCCAAGATTAACACCTTTTGTAATGCCAGGTTGAGAAATATTACAAGCGATTAAACTACATTTTTTAAAATTACTTTTAAAGTCCCTGTAACAGTTGGATTACCATTTCGATTCCTGACGTCTTAGCTTGCATATTTGTGAATATAATGCAAGGAATATTCCACACACTTAAAGTCCAAAAACGCTTATGCATCCTAGATAAACATTTTATATTAAAATTCATTAGCATGAGTTACAAATTGTTTTCTGTATATATATATCACGCACACCAATTGCATCATCTAGAGTCTGGCAATTATTCAATTCAATTTAAACCAAGCATTATGTTTCAGTCTCTTTAGTCAAGTTTATTTGCATAGCACTTTTCACAATACACATCGGTTCAACGTGGTTTTGCAGAAAGTCGTACTGTTGTGTCAATAATGCCTTGGTATTGTATACCATAGAGCAAATTTTAGGGCAGGCAAAATTATTATATAAAACGATCACACAACGGATCCTCTGTATTTGAGATATAGTTATATTGTATTTATAGTGTTATATACTGTATGTTACAGCACATATATCAGTGCCACATTGACAGCGTTCAAAGGCAATTAAAGGGATAGTTCACCCTAAAATGAAAATTAAGTCAAAATTTACTCACCCTGGTGTTCTTCAACTGCCATAAGCCCTTATTCTTTTATGGACCACAAAGGAAAAAGAAAAAAGTCCCACTCACGCTTGACCATATAATGGCAGTGAATAGCAACCAGGATCAAGCTTTTTAAAAGTGATGCAAAAGTATCACAGAATGATCTCACGTGCCATATAGTGCTACACAGTGTGAAAAACAAACTGCAATTTTATGTATTTTTTTAGAAAATTCTTGACCTTGGCCGTAGGTCTTTTGCGCAAGGCTGCACGATGTGCGGGTTCATGAGACTCTAACGCCGCAGTCCACTGTCTTGACCAGAAAAAGCACATTGAGAAATCAAGATTAACAAAAACACGATACTGTGAACTATCCCTTTAAGAGATTTAAATATTGGTCAAAGCAAGAGTAAGAGATTTAAAAATATATATATTAATTTAAATAAGATTGGATGTTGCAGTTAAAAAGATGCTTGGGAGAATGTAAGGGATTTAGAATAAGGTTGGTTTGTCATTAAGAAGGGTAAACTATTCTCAGAACGCATAAATGAAGATATGATCAGGTGTCTTAAGTAAAAACTAGCCAGTTATCAGAGAGAGTTTAACATTTTACAAATTTAATTAGAAGTCATTTAAGTGTCAATGTTGAAAAATGCAGGGAAAGTTTTAATTACGTCTCTGATTTCAGGCATAAATATTACTATAACATGATGATGTTCCTTACAGTGGAAGAAAATTACTTAAATCATTGTAAAGATTTTGGTCAAAAATTACTTAATATAAACAGGAAGCTTCAAGATTAGAAAATCAACAGAGTTTTAATCTCTCAGTGAGCAAGCCAGAGGCGACAAGGAATGAAAGGAATGAAGAACGAAAAACTTCACTTTGGTGGAGTGGAAAAACTCCACTCATCACATGAGCCGCATGGAATGGAGGGAGTGATCAACATGATTGATATTCAAAATGGTAAGCTTCGTTTAGTTTGTTTATCTGCAGTCCAAGTATCGGATTCTCTTAAAGGGGTCATCGGATGCCCATTTTCCAAAAGTTGGTATGAATCTTTAGGGTCTTCATGTAAAGTTTGTAATATACTTTGGTTAAAATTCCTCAATGGTTGTGTAAAACAACACCCTTTTTGCCTCAAAAACAGCTTTGTTCACAGCGACCCGTTTCGGGGCATGTCTCTTTAAATGATAATGAGCAACTGCTCAATATAGATTATTGATACCAGTCTATATAGCCTACAGTTATTTCCTTGCACGCAAATGCAGAACGCACATGCTAGTTGGCAGTCAGCTGTAGTGTTTGCGGTGTTTCAAGCGCAGCTTCTTAACCCAGACGTATGAGGAAGTTCTTTGACGTCGGCTTGGTGCGTCACAACCTTTAAACAATGTCAACTTAAACATTAACAAGTGTCTTTGTGGCTTGCCTGTAATAGGGTAACTTTATTTCTTAAACAAAACAAAAAAATTCACTTGCATTTGGTGCTTGGCAAGAGTTATTTTGGACCCTGATTACACCCGCTCACCCTTAGACCAATTGAAGAGATCAGACTCAGAATAAGTTTTCAACTATAAAGTCTTTTAATGATCATTACAGAGTGAAATGCAGTGAACAGACCGGTACAACAAAAACAAAACAAAACAGAAGTCTGGAACCAAGATTGTACATGTCAGTCGAAGCAGCTGGCATCTCAAGACATTCTGCTTCTCATACTGGTGTTACAGTTAAAGTGGACCCTCAACATTGGATATACAAACACGGGAGAAATTCCTCATGTTTTCAGTTCCCACTGAATGACCAGCAGACATTTTAGATTTATAGACACAGCTCCAGATTGAAATAAAAAATTTAGTTAAAGAAAAATGTACTCCCAATTCTAATTTTAAACACCATCCACACGCAACCCACTGCACATCCCAACAAACAATGCGAAATTGAAGAAAAAAAAAGAAAAAGAAAAATCAAGGCACAAATATGAATACTGCAAAAATGTAACACTCTACACATTACAGATCTGTAATGGTGAATAAATTATCTTTTAAAATTATCTATTGTTTCTTCTGGATATTTTCGATAGACAGCTGAACAGGATGGGGCAGCAATGAGAGGGGTCGGTTTGGGGTGGAAAATGAGATGAGATGAATCTAAATTAGCAGACCAATGACTGCACTGAACAAATCTTCCTTAAAAGCTACAACTGGTTTACAACCAGATCCAAACACACCAGGGCAGTCAGTTTCCCATAAAAAAAAAAAAAAAAAAACAACACTTTATATCAGGGGAATGGGGCATGACACCACCACCACCACCAAAAAGTAAAAAAAAATCAAAAAAAAAAAAAATCAAATCAACTTAACATTACCCACCTCACTTTAAGAATGTTGTGTAAATTTCAGTACCAATCTGTGTAACCAAATAAAAGCATTTTGCAGTGGCACAAAAGCTAATGATTAACACAATCCGTAACAGGCCTAACCGACTCCGTATTGCAGCATAAGACCACTTTTTCACTCTGTTAGCACACTAAAGTGTGGCCTACTGCCTGCAAAACAAGAAAACAGTGCACTGTGAAGATGGAATGATACTTCTTTATTTCAGCATTCTGGTAACTAGTACTTGTTAGCCACACTTTCCCTCTTCGAAAGCCTATAACTGGTCTAAAATACCTCTATTTCTACATTAAACAACACCTATTAATCTCATCAGCTGCCTCAACACGAACACAGGGCGTAAAACAATAGCTTGGCATCCCATATTTGACGCCAACTTTGCTTATGTAAATTTGTTGGCCCTGTGCGGTGGAAAAGCGAGGCGAGGGTTTTTTCAGCCGTGTTCCACTTCATTCTCTAGCCTACAGCAATCCTCTTACACTAGACTGCATATGACACATACTCATATACAAACTCGCTTCATGCTTGCCAAAAAAACACTGGCAGACCTTCAAAGCGACTGGCTCGAAATGTTTAGATTGAGATTACGTCCTAGAGTTAAATTTTACCACACAATGCTGAAAAATTAAGAGATTAAAAAGGGTGTGTTTAATGAGGAAAAGCAGACTTTGGCACCAGTAACCTCCATTTAAGTATATTATATTCAGTTCATTTCTGAAATGACAGAATTTTTTTAAATTCCTCATCGGGGTTGGTCAAATGTTTTATTTTGTAACCTGTAACCACAGTAAACGGGTCTGATTAGACCCAACTGCTAGTCTGATGGTTTAAGAAGAGACTGTAAACAACAGACTGGGCACTGGAGATCACGTCGGGAACACCATCAATGGGAAGAGACCATACTAGGGTTTCAGGAAATCATCCACTGAGAAAAAGACAAAGCAAGCTGAGGATCTCAGAGATGCCACGGCTCAACTACACTTCAGAGACATGCAGATGGAAAGAACCTACAAAAAGCCTTGAAAGCAGGTGCAATAAAGCGTTTTTGTGAGCTGTGAATGTCTCAACTTCAAGTGTCATTAAGTCCAGTTGATGTCGCAAACCATGGTGCTGACAAAATCTCACCTTCAATGTGTAATTCTGAGTGGACACATATACACACGCACACAGATAGCATGAGAAGATATGAAATAGCAGTTTTAGAACATTTAGATAACTTAAAATATACACAAAAAAAAAACTAAAGCAATGTATGGTACATCGACAACTCAAAAAAAAAAAAAAAAAAAAATTATATACAAAAGGCAAACATGTATCAACAGCTTGTAATGCTCAAAACTTTAACAGCATAAAGTCGTCATGGCCCAAGGGTACTCCGAATGCCATTCAAGAGCAACGGCGAAGTCGCTCTCTCATCTTGGCCCTACCGGAGTGCAACATCACCCAGTACTTCACACTGAGAGCTACACGCACAAACAGACAAAAACACACAGGTTGAGACACACGCCAAACCCTGCGAAGGGCGTTTGGCTTTAGCAGCTGCGAACCTGACTGACCTACAGGCCATCCTGCGAACGACCTGTCTCCTAAACACCTTGCTATCATTTCAGTCATATCTTTTACTACATTGGAGTGCACTTCAAAAGTGAGACATGAGAATGATTATGCTATTAACAAAAGGAAAGACAAGAAAAGAGTACCAGTCAGTACTCTTTAAGACAAAATGCATTTAACAAAAAATAAATTAAGGCATGCAGCAGGTAATGATATCAGTATTCTGTTTTTGATTCTTTTTTTGCATTCTGCAGTCATTGCTGATATTTTTTTTGACTGTCAGTCCTGTCCCACACCATTGAAGAATAAAAAAATAATAAACAGAAGTCAAAAACAACAATTAGCTGCCAAAAAGAAGAGTGTTTCCACTGGAATCACAGGCGTCTTTTGGGGGACAAAGCTAAAGCATTGTTTAAAAGGCCAGTTATTTACATGGGAGTCAGGGTCATGCACGCAAGTCATCACAGCCTTCTGTTTAGCCATGGAATTGGGGGGAAAATAAACTTCACACCACCAAGGTGAAATGTATATCGTAATACAAGAAAAAAAAGTTGAAGTGAAGGACAGATTTAAAATACATCCATTTAAACTGCATTGACGTCTTCTAAACAATTTGTCTCTTAAAAAACGATATGTATAAAAATTATACTAACAGAACATGACAAAATGTCTATTGGCGTCAAGAGTGCTGTTGTAATGTAAAACCAAGCTTTCTACAATGTAAGCACAGATGACTAGATCTAGAGATTGATAGCCTATAAAATTGAATTAAGGCTTCGCAGTAAACATCTGATTTGTTGACGCTGGCACTCCCCACCTTTTTTTAAAATGTGTTGTGATCTGATTCACTAAAGCCAGCATGGACATAGGAACATGCAATTAAACGCACGCAGTCACGCTAATACACTTTCACAGATATGATCCAGTAATCGTACATACGCACACACACTCACGTCACACAACTAACTGTGCATTAGACAGGCCTTTGCCCTCCTCACTCCTGTTTTTAAGGGCATTTGGCATCGATACATCACATTTTCTGACTCGGGGTCACGCAGAGGGGGCGAAGCCTGTCAGTACTCTGCTATGGGGGCGAGCTCGGGATTCAAATTGACCGTGATGTTCTTATACAGGCTGCTCAGAGAGATCTTCGGAGAGTACTTCAGATTGTTTAAGCCGTCCAGATGCTGTCGCTCTTTAGAGTACCTCAGCAACTTGTACCTGAGGGGAGGGCGAGATGAACGTGGGTTAGTGTGCCCTTGAGATAATCTGCTACAACTTGCAGAGATCTATATACGTATGACTGCAAATATGTTTTTGTCACACATAGGTCAATCCACTCTATGCTACACAGCAACAGATGAATGCAACTTTTGTTTAAGGTCAAGTGAAGTGTAAGCAGGTCAGAGGTAAAGATCGAACAGTGCAGTGAAAAGATCAAAATCTCAAAATCTTAGTTCTTGAAGTCCTAGCCTCCAAAATTGGGGATAAACAGAAAGGAGATTGAGGATGAAGGTGGAGCAATGACAATAGGGGTTATGCGCAACATACTTCCGGGTTCTACAAAACAGATATAACTACTACCGGTCCTCAGCTATTGAGGTAAACACAGCGTAGGAATGGCGACCTTTCATAGCCGGTGTTTACAGGAGCTACCCATTCTATCCATTTCAGATGTACATCGTATTACCAAACAGACTTCCAGAGCCCTGAGTACTCCGTTAGATAAAGGATTTAAGTTTTACGCCTCCTCATTTATTCATGATTATGAAGGTATGTAAGGTAGTATATTTAGCTTTGCTAATTACACCCAATGTAGAGTTAGCTAACTATCAGTAAGTTAGTTTAGACTTGTATGCTATCAGTAGTTTAACCTTTTATATTTGCTTGCAGATGATTAAAACAATCAAATGAAGACTGCATTTTATTTTTCTTATGTAATTTTATTTTTCTGATACTTAAGCATTCGTGACATTTTAATTAAAACAGAAATAAGAATTGTATTCTAAAAAAGTGAAAAATAAGTCACCTCAGAGATCACCTACTGCTGCAGATGCGTACGGAAGTGCAAACCGGAAATGCTTATACCTGTTTTCCGGTTCGAACGTTGGGCGTTCCGCATAACCCCTATTGTCCTTCACAAAGTGCTTGTTAGAACAAAAAAAGATGCTTCCTCAGTGTCGACCCCTCTGCTAAGCATGCAGTTCCTGTTTTTAGGGCCCAAGCCCAGGGTCCTATTGTTTTCTAAGGATTCTCATTATTATTATTTTTCTTTCAACCTTTTGGGGGATTTTGGGGGCCTTAACATGCTCAAACTCTTCAAACTTAGCACACGCGTTGGAATTGTCGGCTATTAAAGGGTTAGTTCACCCAAAATAAAAATTATGTCAGTAATTACTTACCCTCATGTTGTTACAACCTCGTAAAACTTTTGTTCATCTTCAGAACACAAATTAAGATATTTTTGATGAAATCTGAGAGCTGTCTGACTCCTTCATAGGCTGCAAGGCAATTTCATTCTGCTGGTCCAGAAAAGTTAGTAAAAACATCGTTAAAATAGTCCAAGTGACTACAGTGGCTCAACCTCAAGTTTATCAAGCGACGAGAATACTTTTTGTGCGCAAAAAAACAAACAATAACGACTTTATTCAACTATTCATTTTCTTCTGTGTGGGCCTCTGATTTGAGTTCACGCACACAAATTATTCTCGTCGCTTGATAAACTTAAGGTTGAGCCACTGTAGTCACTTGGACTATTTTAACAATGTTTTTTCTAACTTTTCTGGATGGGCAGAATGAAATTGCCTAGAAGCCTATGAAGGAGTCAGACAGCTCTCAGATTTCATCAAAAATATCTTAATTTGTGTTTACGAAGATGAACGAAAGTTTTACGGGGTTGGAACAACATGAGGGTGAGTAATTACTGACAGAATTTTCATTTTTGGGTGAACTAACCCTTTAAGTATGGGCACAACTTGAGATTGACATATTCTGGAATCGAATACTTAAGGCCAGGAATCGGATACTGGATATAAAATAAAAATTTCGATTCCTCTTATCAATTCTACGGAAGCCCTGAAATGCAACGTAAAAAAAAAAAAAATCTGTAAAAAAAATAAAATATCTAGTATTTCGAGATTAAAGTCGAAACATTCCGAGAATAAAGTCGAAACATTTAGAGAATAAAGTCGAAACATTACGAGAATACAGTCTTCCGTAGAAGCTGCGTGTGTGTGCATTCATAACGATGCGCGTCCACTGCCGCAGAGGGCGTTTCCAATTCTGAATTGTGTGTGTGTGTGTGTGTGTGTGTCCTCGGACATGGATCTACACAAAATAGTAGCTTTTTACTTTTATCTGGGCTTCCAACAAAAAGAAAATTCGACAGGTGCCAATCTACCAACATGCATTACCATGGCGTTGCCTATAGACGAGCACAGACTTCGCCGGAGTAGGTTCACAATCTGGTCGAAACTTTATGTGGCAGTGTTTTTGACGCGTTTTCGTGCTCGTCTATAATAGGCAACACTATCTGGGTCAAGAACACTTAACAGTAGCCGCACTGTCTCCCTCTTCACCGTAAATACGTTCTGGATACATTTTAAGTGCATCATTCTGTATCTAATCCAATCATTTGGCCGGATCCCGTGATTTCCTCAAATATAAAAACCGCTGGTGGTGGTTGAGGAGAGATTCCCTGAAATTATTGTAAAGCGTTTTTAAGTGTAGGCCTACAGTGCTATATAAATGCCTCATTCATTCATAAAGTTGGATATCTTGATCCAGTCTGAAAAGTGTTTTCGCCTGTAGGCTAAAGTCTATTCCGGCGCAGTATATTTTATAACGTCCTATAGCTTAATGCCATGTTGGTAGACCTGTAGAATTTCCTTTTGTTGAAAGCCCAGATAAAAGTAAAAAGCTATTATTTTGTGTAGATCCAGTTTACACACACACACGCACACACACGCACGCACACACACGCATGAAAGCCTGTGCGGCAATGTGAATTAACGGCAAGCACACACGCAACATCTACGGAAGACTTTATTCTTGAAATATTTCGACTTTAATCTCGAAATGCTAGATTTTTTTTTACACTTTTTTTTTTTTTTTTTTTACGTTGCGGTTCAGGGCTTCCGTACAATTCCTTAGTGTGCATTTTAACATGACTTTAAACCGTTCGCTATTTTCTGTGCTGCGGACATTCAAAACATGGACATAAAAAGCCACCTCTCATACTGTATAGCGTGCAATACTGAACTGAGTTCTCTTCCACGTCTTTTTGCACTTGAACAGACAAATGCACAAAAATATGTCAAAATATCCTCGGTTATGTCTTAAGTGAACATAAACAGTAGACAAAGAAAACGCATATGTAACAGTATTTTGGATCTGTGCAACTCTTAAAGTGACAGCAGCCTAATATTCTTGCTGCAGTCTCTAGAATAAAGTTAATCAAACAAAAAAAACAGAAAATTCACTCGCTATTCTTGACTGAATAACTTGTTAGTGTGACTGCTTTTTTTTTTTTTTTTTTACAGAGTGTTACTTGTCTTTAATAATGCTTGCAATTTATTATAGTTAGGCTAGTTGTTTTTGCTATGGTATTTTTTTACTATAGACAAATGTTTCTTGTGTAAGTGTTATTTAGCCTGTTGATTTTTGTGCATGGTATTCAGCTACAATGAAATGTTTTGCAATAAGACTTAGAATAAATGTGAATGATATCTAAGTTTTTTTTTTTTACCTGATTGGAATCGAAACTAGGAATTGATAAGAATCAGAACCGATAAGCAGAATCAGAATCGTGAAAATTCAAACGATACACAACCATCTACACAGTACCCTTTTATATGGTTGTATTTGAGGTGCTCTGTAGTGCACCTCTTTACACCTACAGTAACCAAACTTCATAGACTAGTGTTTACATATGTGTGTGTGAACTGACCTCCCCAGGAACTGCACTTCTCCTCTGTGGTGATGGGGAATAGATTTGTATTTGCCAATATCACCTTCTGGCCTGGTCACATTGAAACCTGCGTAATGAACCCTGAATAAAAGAAACCCACACACACACACACACACACACGTTTCTGTTAAATATAAATCTATTTGTTTATGATAACATGACACGTACTTTAGTCACACACAGAAATATGGTGAAGCAATAAATTGTTGTTACGTAAGGGTTAATGCCCTTCGAGGTGTCCATTATCAGGTTTTAATGGACGACGGCGAGGCGTGAGCGGTTGCCTCCGCCGAAGTCCATTAAAACCTGATAATGGACACCTCGAAGGGCATTAACCCGCTTATACCATGGTTACTTACGAAAGAAAGAAATATTTAATCAATTAATAATACTTTAATGTGTTTTAGAGTAAAAATCGTGAGGGTTTTTATTTATTAAGTCGAGCGCACTATTTAATATCTCCCGTATACAGGCGTTGCCAAGCAACGTGGCCACAGCGACCCAACCGCAGCAGTTGATCAGTGAGTTTGAGCCAGCGCAATCATTTAGAACTGTCATCAGGCAAATTGACGGGACGCCTTTCCTAGGTGTCCATTATCACTTTTTAACGGACACCCTGCAGCCAATCAGAATCGAGTATTCACCCAGACCATGGTATAAACAAAAGTAACTGACAGTTATAAAATGTGTTATGCTGCTCTTAGAAATATGCACATATGTCCAATTAAACATAACTAACCTGTTCCAGAGGTCATCGTCCTCTCCGCCCCAGCCCCAGAATGCATTGGGAAAGCCATTGATCTTGAGGAATTGTTCGACAGTAAGTCCACTTACTCCACCGAAAAACTCGTTGTAGGGAAGACTGAAAAAACACACACACACACACACACACACACACACACACACACACACACACACACACACACACACACACACACACACACACACACTTTAACACTCAGTAAACTAAAGTATCAATATGCAATCACTTGTAAAAAAAAATAAATAAAAAAAAATCTTAAAGTTCAAACAAACAAGAGAAGGAGCGGGGAAAAAAATAAATAAAAAAGAAGAAACAGAAACCTTACCATCAGGAATCACTTGAAAGCAATAGGCAACAAAAAACAAGCCTTTTAATAGCACAGACTATCATGCTACTTCACAGGGTGATGAGGAGATACACTACAGCACACTTAATTCCTTGCAATATCCCCACAAAGCATTTTGGTTTTAACCAGAATACGTTCACATGAACAACCGTCCTTAAAACTCAACCAAAGCAAAGCTGAACCACGGGATCTTAAATCAGTCTTTGGTCACATGCAAAATAAGGGTAAATTCTCCAACTACCCCAAATACTTTTGAGAGACAATTAGAGCTGCGTTTACACCTCATTACACAAATTACATAATCTGCATAACAAACAGTCCTAAAATCACCACGTCCCAAAACCATTTAAGTCTTACATTACATTAAAGTTTTATGAGCTGCTGTGAAAATGCAAAAATATGAGGATGAACTGCTGCAGCCCTGCATTTATTTGACCAAATATGTGAGCTAGTCTCTTATAACAAGACACACATATGCAGAAACAATACACCAGGAAGTGAACTTAAGGATTAAGGGTTTTCAGGCCCTTCACATCTACATTACACAGGTTTCCGAAAGCCCATGAAAATGATTTGGACAGACATGGATCAGATGAATGAGGAAAAAGGGAAATGTTTCAACATTCCTTAAAATTTTTAAATAGGTAAAGACTCTAAACCATGGCATGAAAGAATGGAGAAAATAATGGTTAAACAAGATTAATGACATTATTTAGGAAACGCAATAGCCAAAAAAACAACAACATTCAAATCAATGCAAATAGACCTGGAATATTGAATAGCCCAAATATACTGTGAATTTGATGACCTCAAATTTTCTCTCAAATTAAAGCTGAATTACAAATGCTAATGTTGAGGAAATCACAAATGTTTTCTTCATCTAGTTTTGTCTTAATACTAAGCCAATTAGTTTTGCAAGTAAAAAGGCAGTTCACACGTGATCAAGGAAGTGGCACAGAGAAATACGGCAAATCTAAAGAGGCAACAAATCACAAAAAGACACTGTTGTTAATAGTAAGAAACTGTATTGTTTTCAAAAATTATTTTGTGACATTCAAGATTAAGCTTTGAACATTCTTGAATAGGTTTTTGAAAATTTCCTGGTTTTGATTCCACGAATTAAAAAAAAAAAATGTTTCAGTGAAAAAGCTAATTTTAGATTTTAATCAGAAAGATAAAACCGCACAAACACACCCAACTAACTAAAATACATATCCTTTAAAATCTGCAAGTGTCTACAGGCGGTGGATAACATCACAACAGTTTATACACACACACTTAAACACGACAATGTGTGCTCTAAAACACTAGAATTGTCTAAAATACGCACTTTGAAAACAATCTGAACTCAACTTATCTGCATTAAAAACCTGGAACATCAAGAGCCGGGCAATAAAGAAAATAAACGTTAAACAATCAGAAAAAAGCAGAAAAGGGAATTACCCAAAAGTAATGAAAAGAGAGAATAACTAAAGTAAATCGTTCAGACGGATCACTTACATGTACATGTACTTGTCGAGCTTGGCGGCGAAGTGACGAGGCATCTGACCACAGCCGTAGTAATTACGGTCGTTTTCTGGGATGTGATCGACGTCGTGAAACACCACACAGTCCCAGTCCAGGTCTTTCATGGCCTCTTTAAAGCCCACGTTAAACAGCATGGCACGGTTAAACGGCTGAGTACCCGCCTGAAAGCACATAAAAGCATGACTGAAAAAATGCACAGACTAGACTAACTGAATTCCATCCCATTTACTTTCTCAATCATCAGTACATTAGTTGTTTCCATATAAATGCCTCTGGAAGTCCATGTGTTTATTCATTTTTATTTTTTTATGTTGTCTTATTGTATGTTATTATTATTGATGAGCACACCAGGAAAAATTCCAGACAAATATGTCATGGCAATAAAGTTTTGAAGTAATAGAGCGCATACCTGTTCAATGACATAAAAGGCAAACTGCAAGCGTTGGCGTTGGAGCATAGGGGCGAGATGCTGAAAGAGGATGGGAAGATGCTCATGTCGATTCCTAAAAGGGATTAGTATGGCCACCTGAGAGAAAGGAAGAGAGAAAGACACAAAAGCAGTCATGCTGATGTCCTGATGACCTTTTTTGAACGATGTAACCACAACAGTGACACACCTTCCAGCGTGGTTTGCAATCTTTGGGCTTCCAGTGGCCTCCAAATTTAATGTCCAGACGTTTGAGCCTCACTTCAATCTCCTCCACAGGAACCTCCGTCATGTTGACTTCCATCTGACCCTCTGCAAGGAAATACAACAGCAAGCAAATAAGAAAACGAGATTTTTGAGACTAAAATTTCTGCACGAGGAGAGTGTAAACACTAGGGGTTTGACGAGATTTCCTGCCACGAGATCTCGCGAGACTAAAATGTGATGAAATTTCTCGTCGAGAAAAAGCTGTCTCGCGATGTCACCATGACGGAGCCTGAGGGTGAAATTAGCAGAGAATATGCCACTGCTACATTCACATTACATTATGGTGCCCACCGTGGGACCCCCTTCACTGTTGTTTTGCTGTTTTTATAAAAAATAAAAACCATTGTAAACTATTGCAAACGTCTGCTCACCCAGCACGAGTTGCAGTCGCACACAGTGCAGCCGGAATCACAGTACACTGATCATGTGATGATGGCGGACGATTTGTTGTGCAACAGAGCCTAAGTGTCTGATAAATGTCTTATTTTGTAGAATGTGCGCTCAGCACTGCTACTCCCAATACACAGAGTACGTGCGATCGCGAATCCGAAAGTAAAACGCGAGCTCCCTGATGCTTGCAAATTAGGCTGCATACAATAGCCTGTCTCCCCCTATCAAACCTATCTCTGGACTGAAGTTGTGGTCTCGGTTTTGGTCTCTGTTTGCACTTTGAATATTGAGAGAGTACTTTGATTATGGTTGCACTTGCACTTATCGTTTGCAGTTAATAAGACTAAGAAAAAACGTATTTATTTTTGTTGTTTATACTATTCTTATTTCTATGTTCAATTTGTGGAAAGGAGTTCAATTAGGAGGCCACACACAGCCTCAATCAGAAGTTCTGGAAGTTCATAATTCATGTACAGTAAGGTCTGAAGAGACTTTTGTGAAATCATACTGGAGAGAAGCCAGTCAGTTGAGTTTGTGGCAAAACCTTTTACAGCACTTACATATTGTTGTCTTCCAATGCATTTGTTAATTCATACTTAAAGCAGAATTGAAATGACATTCATTACAAGATTATTAAGGGATTAATATCCTGCCATGATTCAAAACTGAAAATAAAGTTCTGAAAGGTTGAAACTAAGTGTTCGAAAACTCAAAATCTTACAAAAAACAGTTTTGCAAGATCGAAAAATAAGATTTGCAAGCTTGCAAAATGTAAAAAAATAAAAATATCTCTGCAAACATTATGTTGTTTTTGAGATTTCCTTCTTCAGAACTGCAAAACATTTTTTTACGATGTTGCGCAAAAAATTTTTCAGAGTTTCAAATTTGTCAGTGTTCTCCCACTGTATTAGTTTGTTTTCCAGGGTTGAAACCTTGTAAATGGTGATCTGAAAACTGGTGTGCGAATGTGTGAAAAAAAAGTTTTGAAACTCTGAAAACAGAGTTTTGCAGGCTTGCAAAGTGGTAAAAAAAAAAAATCTCTGCAAACATAATTTTGTTTTTGAGTTTTCCTTCTTCAGAAGTGCAACACTCTTTTTTACGGTGTTGTGCAATCATTTTTTCAGAGTTTCGAATTTGTCACTGTTCTCCCAGTGTATAGTTTGTTTTCCAGATTTGAAACCTTGTAAATGGTGATCTGAAAACTGGTGTGCGAATAGGTGAAAAAAAGTTTTGAAACTCTGAAAACTGAGGTTCGAAAGGGCGAAACTTATTACATTACATTAGCACTCCTATTGCATACTATTTTTTCAGAGCTGAGTTTACAACACCCACTTTGCGGAGATACGGCCACACAGTTGCGAGCTTGCGACTCACGTGATTTGTGGCAGCGTTGTCACGCAGCTCTGCTCTGAAACTCTGAAACTCAGACTGAGCGAAAATTAAGCTTCGTAACTTCAGAAAAAGCCTGGAGGGAGGGCCGTCTGCTCTTGGCCAATGCTTTGATGTCTGCTGACGTACAGTCCAGTCACAAGTCGTATTTACTGGAAAGGTGGGATTGACCGACTGCTCCGCCAATGACGAAAGCCAAAGTATTCATAAACTGATTGCACACTGGCACGTCAAAAGCGTGCGTTTCAGCCAACACGCGATTTGCCAAAAGCGCGCGTTCTTAATGTGCGTGGCCACGGAAACGTGTGATCTGCTTTTTAAAACGATCTGCTATTTTATGATTAATAAAAATGTTTTTAACCACTATTTTTAAGACTGCTCCTCCCTGACACCCGTGGGACACTTGCCATTCTACATTTATAACAATAATATCTTAGTCTAAACCTAAAGTAATCTTGAAAAACTACATATAATTTAAAAGCTTTCAGACTCTATTATTCATATTTGAAGACTAATTATCAAAAGAAATGACAGCAGTAGTAGCCTGGCTAACGTCAGTACCTCGTCTCATTCTCAAAATCTGGTCCATGGTGTCCAGGCTGCCTAGCAGCGTGAAAAACAAGGCAGCATGGGGAAACCCAGGCTACAGCAGTAGATAAATGCCTATAGATTCTTCATTTGTGATGTGGAGGCAAACTATAACACGCTTTGATTCTTTCCGTACATTTTTATATGTGTTTTAGAGATTAAATTCAAATCAAATATTAACATTTCTGCCCAAACTATTTCTGAATAGGATGTCTATTGTCTACTTCATAAATATTTGGAATAGTATGGAAATATAAGGTTCAGATCACTAAAAAACATATATGGAAATCGAAGAGTCATCGGTGGAGTCTGGATGTCATCTAGTGGAAAAGTTTGGTCCTGCGCACAATAAAATCTTTCCTAAAGCTCATTTATTGAGACATTAACCTAAAATCTGGCCCAGAACTTGTCCAGATATTAGCACTGATTTTCTTGAAGTTTTAGGGTTGAAAATGGTTTGTAAATATATATAAAAAACAACATGTTACTTCATAACTTTTTAAAAATTTAATTTAACAACTTTGTTTTACTTTACTAATCTGAGAAGTGTACCCTTTTAGTACCCTGTTCGCAGTGCATTAAGTAATGTTAACAAATACTATAGATTTGTTACTTTTTATTTTAATAATTAGTAAACGTTGTAAACATTAACAAAGATCAATAATATATGAAACCTTATTTTAAATTGTTACCGAAATTACAACTGGAAAATTTGCGAGATGTGTCTCAAACGAAGGGATTAGGGGATTGTCCGAGGTGCTGAAATAAAAAACTGTCTGTTTTCTTTCTTTCTTCTTTTTTTTTCTTTTCTTTTTACCTAAATGATAACTATTGGATTATAATAACTCACCGATTATAATCCTCTCCTCTGTCAAATTTGCCATCGATAATTCCATGCTGTTTTGCTTGGGTTTAATGATAATACAAGAGTCCTAAACCACATATAGGGACAAAAGCATGACAGACTCAAGCAATGACGCCTTCGACGTGCGATAGGAGAACAGGGAACGAGCACGTTCTTTTCGCCTGTTTGGACACTTCACACACGTTTGCACATATGTTTGGTTTACCTGTTTACACGTTCATAACATGTGGTCTGACGTTAGCCAGGCTACTACTGCTGTCATTTCTTTTGATAATTAGTCTTCAAATATAAATTAATAGAGTCTGAAAGCTTTTAAATTATATGTAGTTTTTCAAGATTACTTTAGGTTTAGACTAAGATATTATTGTTATAAATGTAGAATGGCAAGTGTCCCACGGGTGTCAGGGAGGAGCAGTCTTAAAAATAGTGGTTAAAAACATTTTTATTAATCATAAAATAGCAGATCGTTTTAAATAGCAGATCACACGTTTCCGTGGCCACGCACATTAAGAACGCGCGCTTTTGCCAAATCGCGTGTTGGCTGAAACGCACGCTTTTGACGTGCCAGTGTGCAATCAGTTTATGAATACTTTGGCTTTCGTCATTGGCGGAGCAGTCGGTCAATCCCACCTTTCCAGTAAATACGACTTGTGACTGGACTGTACGTCAGCAGACATCAAAGCATTGGCCAAGAGCAGACGGCCCTCCCTCCAGGCTTTTTCTGAAGTTGCGAAGTTGCGAAGCTTCATTTTCGCTCAGTCTGAGTTTCAGAGTTTCAGAGCAGAGCTGCGTGACAACGCTGCCACAAATCACGTGAGTCGCAAGCTCGCAACTGTGTGGCCGTATCTCCGCAAAGTGGGTGTTGTAAACTCAGCTCTGAAAAAATAGTATGCAATAGGAGTGCAAATGTAATATAATGTAATAAGTTTCGCCCTTTCGAACCTCAGTTTTCAGAGTTTCAAAACTTTTTTTCACCTATTCGCACACCAGTTTTCAGATCACCATTTACAAGGTTTCAAATCTGGAAAACAAACTATACACTGGGAGAACAGTGACAAATTCGAAACTCTGAAAAAATGATTGCACAACACCGTAAAAAAGAGTGTTGCACTTCTGAAGAAGGAAAACTCAAAAACAAAATTATGTTTGCAGAGATTTTTTTTTTTTACCACTTTGCAAGCCTGCAAAACTCTGTTTTCAGAGTTTCAAAACTTTTTTTTTCACACATTCGCACACCAGTTTTCAGATCACCATTTACAAGGTTTCAACCCTGGAAAACAAACTAATACAGTGGGAGAACACTGACAAATTTGAAACTCTGAAAAATTGTTTGCGCAACATCGTAAAAAAATGTTTTGCAGTTCTGAAGAAGGAAATCTCAAAAACAACATAATGTTTGCAGAGATATTTTTATTTTTTTACATTTTGCAAGCTTGCAAATCTTATTTTTCGATCTTGCAAAACTGTTTTTTGTAAGATTTTGAGTTTTCGAACACTTAGTTTCAACCTTTCAGAACTTTATTTTCAGTTTTGAATCATGGCAGGATATTAATCCCATAGATTATTGGTTAAAACATTTCATAATGCACCTGCAGACTATTTTTCAAGGGATGAATTTTTTCATTGAGGATTTATCTAAAATATTGTGCAAAAATCTTATCTCGTTCTCGTGAACCCAATCTTGTGTCTCGTCTTGTGAGATAAGTGCGTCGTCACACCTCTAGTGAATACCAGTTAAAAGCTTCTGACAGCCAATTTGATGGGTGTTACTCACAGAGAGACGAATGAGATAGAGCGTACAACTGGGATATCTAGATTAAGAAGCAAATTGGCTAGAAAGTCACTCCTCAAACAGAGGCTGTTTTATGCTGCCTTCTAAGACCCTTTAAGATGCATTCATTTGGCCAAAAGCAAATGGACCACCACGTGTATCCCTCACAGAGAGGGAAACCCCATAAAGAACTGCACCAAGTTTGGCACAAAAAAATAATAATTCCAAGAATGATTGCAGCAAGAAAAATGTCAATACTGAAAAGTAAGGCAAAGGCTGTATCCAAATTCACATACTTTCTAGTCGAGTAGATGCTTAATTTGAATAAGTAATTACTTCATGACTGTTAAAAAAGTATGTTATACTATATAGTATGAATGTAATCCAGAGCCATGTTGTCATTGTGATGTGACCTACAGTATCAGTTGCGTCGCTACCATTCACAAATCCAGAAAAATTTGATTATCCATGTACTTTTTGCCAACTGTCTTATGAATAGGGACATACTTCTCTTTTCACAAACTGTTTTTCCATCCACTACATGGGCGATTTCAAATGCAGCCAAAAAAATCAGCCTAATTTAAGCAAATAAGTTTACCGTATATATGTGCAATTTAGTCAAAAGTATTTGTATGTATACAAATACTCTTGACTAAAGTGCACATATAAGGTAAACTTATCTGCTTTAATTAGGCTGACTTTTCGGGATTCGATACTCAAATAAGTATACTTATTTGAGTATCGCATATTTGGCTTAGCAACATCTAACTGTATTCAAATAATTTGAGTCAAGTAGACAAATTAAATTCTTAACTTACTCATAGAAGGTAACCGTTCAGGACAGGGAAGGTTCTGAGCATATGTGAAGTTCTCAGGGAGGTATGTGGTTGGTTGAGCGATATACTCACTAGAATTATTTCCATCAGGATAATCTGTTAAAAGAAAGACAGACGAAGACATATTAAAGTTAATGTGAATTGCCGATCCCATTTTATTTATATTCATGAGTGAAAAGGTATTCAACGAGAATAAAATGTGCGGCGATTGGGAATTGATTGGACAGTGAAAAGAATTGAGCCAGACTGAATGAGTGTCTAAAATAGCTCTTTTGCTGTTGGTTAAGATCATTAAACAGCCTATGACACCAGGGGCCTCATTTATAAACGTTGCGTACGCACAAAAGAAGGCGTACGCCGCTCTCTACGCAATAATTGGTATTTATAAAAAGCAAACTTGACGGGAAAATGTGCGGTCCTTCACGCATGGTCTGACCCAGGCGTACGCACAAAAACGGGTGAAATGAGAAATGGCGACACCGTCGGCAGATGGAAGAAACACGTGAAAGTGTGTGAAACTGTAGACCGTTGTGTAAAAGAAATGGCAATACTGCCTCTCATAATAACATGAAGACTTCACAAAGCAAGTCTTACAATTAACAGCCTACACGAACACCTTTCCTCTCTGTGTTTGCCATGATTTCGCAATCGATGAATATTAATTCTGGGCGTTTCACGGACTATTTATGGGCAACTATGGGCGTGACATGAAGCCGCAAAAGCTGCGCTACATTTAGAATTGATTGTGATTTATTAAGGGAAAACTGCGTAGGATGTGCGTGCGCACGGTTTTATAAATCAGAATATTTCTGTGCGTACGCACGTCCTATGTTTCATCCGTACGCCACTTCTGATGCAAATCCTACGCAAAGTTTTATAAATGAGGCCCCAGATGATTTGAGTTTCAGAAGAAGACCAAGTTATTAAATTCTGACTTCTGAGATTACAAATACTTTTTTTGCCGTGGAACAACATAACGAACAGGCTAGTTCACAGTGAGACCAGGAACATTCATTAAGTGAGGAAATACAGTCAAATTGACTTCATGTTGACCTTGAAGCAAAGGAACAGGATCCACTAAGCCGAAAGTGTACTAACTACCCATGTCAATGTTCCGCTGCAGCTTGTGGACAGTCTGTGTGATGTAAATTTCAGTTCTCTGATGTCCGTATAAACAAATTTTTTTGTGCACACGGACAACAACACATGAGCAAGTCATTTGAGCGCTATAGTACAAACTCACTGAACACATCCATCCGCATTCAGGATCAGTGGAGTATATTTTGAAAGACTTGCGTACTAAACTGTGCGCTACACAAAGCAAAATGCGGAACAGTATACCTGGGCCTTTGCAATTGGGTTCAGTTCAAAGATGAGCCTGGTCAATGTTATTATGAAGAGATGTCATTGACTCTTACCTGTGCCGTTGAGAGTACTGTTCTTATTGGTGTATAGCCTGATCATGTGACCAATGGTCCGCACATTGTCTCGTAACATGATACCCTGAGCCTGTACCATGAAGAAATATGTGTTGACTGAAACAGAAAGAGAGAGAACGTTTAAAGAATTTCCCAAATGATGTAAAGAGGAAACCGTGTGCATTACAGTGTGTTAACAGTGCAATGACCAAGTACCTCAGAGCTGCTCAATTACAAAATGTGTCATATCAGAAATGTGCAAATATCCATATTGTAAAACATTTGTAACTGGACAGCAAAAATTAAAGTTTTTTTCCCCTCTTCCTCGCACTGAGAAGCTCTTAAGAGCAGCATTATTAGAAAATGGCAAATGCTGAAACTATCAGTAGCTTGCATTGTAAGCATCAATGGCTGTCTGTGGTTTAGCCTCAGCTCTTGTCAGTGTAATGTAGTTTTAGGTTAATCGCTACAATATGATTATGCCAGCATTCCTGAGTCCAACATTTCTGAGTCCAAATATGAGAAGAAATGAACCGAGATAAGAAGAATGTCAACCATTACGCATCAACTGTAGGTCTGAAGGGAAGTCTGAACTGAGATTCACATCCTGCTATGGGACAAACTATATAAGCAGACAAGTATAAACTCTTGACACATAGACTAATATTTAAACGACTGAATAATATTTTGGTTACTGCATGTAAAGGACAAGCTCGCTTGCATATTGCATATTGCATATGGAAACGTTTTCTATTATATTCTTGAAATCAGAACCAGTATCAGTTTTCTGTATGTATCAAATTTCACAAAAATAGTAAGCAACAACATTGATAGTAATAATAAATGCTCCTTAAATCAGCATAAGAATGATTTATCAAGGAACTTGTGACTGAAGGCTGGAGAAATGATTCAGCTTTGCCATCAGATAATTAAATTACATTTTAAAATATAAAAACAGAAAACAGTTATTGTGTTATTCTGTCAAATCAATCAAATTTCAGAAACTTCCCCAGCTTTTGTTAATTCCTTTTTTAAGAAGAAAGACAAACATAAATAGTGATGAAAGCCAAAATGTTGTGTGTCATGGCCATGGATGTATATTTACTGAGTAATTCAGCATTTTTACCTGAGAGTTGGAGCCAAATTACAGGGGGGTAAAATTGACTTTAGAAAGATGACATCATCATTATTTTATTTTTACACAGAGATGATATATGCCAATGGTGACAGTTCAAAAATGGAAAAAAGCTCTTGTGTTTTTTGCCCAAAGTTGATTCTGGCTGTCAACCTTTAAATAAAAACACTGGTGGGGAAAGTTAAAAAAAAAAAAAAAAAAAAAATCTTGCCAACCCCAAACAATATAGAAGCTAGCCTATGATGTGTTTTAAAATGCACAAAGCTACACAACTTGGACAAGTGTACTAAAGAGGGCCAGAGAAGGCCATTAACAACAATACACTGTACATTTTCGATAATATATCAGTTGACATTTGGATAGTTTGAGTTTATCAGTATTGGCCGATAACTGCTGTACTGATTACCAAAAATCATGCAAGTGAAAAGGTCCTGTTCTCTCTGTAGTTAATTTTGCTGAAATAGTGTAAAATAAAAATAAAAACTCATTTCATTAATATTGTTCATCCATCACATATAAAAACTGTAATATTTATTGCATTAATATTTCATATTAACATGAAATTATATATTTAATTCAGCCCTGTAGCCCAAGACTGGTTGCCCACTGAAGCTAAGCAAGACTGAGCCTGGTTAGTACCTGGATGGGAGACTCCTGGGAAAACCAGTTTGCTGCTGGAAGAGGTGTTAGTGAGGCCAGTAGGGGGCGCTCACCCTGTGGTCTGTGTGGGTCCTAACGCCCCAGTATAGTGATGGGGACACTATACCGTCAAAGAGCACCGTCCTTCGGATGAGACATTTAACCGAGGTCCTGACTCTATGTGGTCATTAAAAATCAGATTTGCCCATTGGCCTCTGTCCATCATGGCCTCCTAATCATCCCCATATATACTGATAGGCTTCATCACTCTGTCTCCTCTGCACCAGTAAGCTGGTGTGTGGTGGGCGTTCTGGCGTAATATGGCTGCCATCGCATCATCCAGGTGGATGCTGCACATTGGTGGTGGTTGAGGAGATTCCCCCCTTCAATATAAAGCGCTTTGAGTACCCAGAAAAGCGCTAGGCCTATATAAATTTAAAAATTATTTATTATTATAATTAATAATGAAAGTGGCCAAAAGTATAATGACACCCAAACTCCAAAGCCATTTTTTCATATTTACATGAAATTATATATTTAATTAATGTTGAAAGTGGCCAAAAGTATAATGACACCCAAACACCAAAGCCATTTTTTCTTGTTTACCATTTAGCCTAACTTCTATACGATTTATTTATGGACCTCACTAGCAGAGGAATCCTCACCTTGTAAACCAAAAAAGCTCCATTCCACTATATATGGGTGTATTCCGAAGAAAAAGTATTTTATATGTAAATTATAACTGGTTGTCCACATACAGTACCAGTCAAAAGTTTGGAAACATTACTATTTTTAATGTTTTTGAAAGAAGTCTCTTATGCTCATCAAGCCTGCAGTTAAAAAAAAAAAAATAATAATATTATGAAATATTGTTACAATTTAAAATAATGGTTCTCTTTTTTAATATATTTTAAAATGTAATTTATTTTTGTGATGCAAAGCTGAATTTTCATCAGCAAGTACTCCAGTCTTTGGTGTCTTATGATCCTTCAGAAATCATTCTAACTTGATGATTTGATACTCAGTTATTATCAATGATGGAAACAGTTGTGCTGTTTAATATATTTTTTTGGAATACTTTTTTCATGATTCATTGATGAGTAAAACGTTAACAGCATTTATTCATAAAAACAGCATTTATTCAAAATAAAAACATTTCTAACAATATAAATCGTTACCATCACCTTTTATCAATTTAACGCATCCTTGTTGAATTAAAGTACTAATTTCTTTAAAAAAAAAATAGTTATTGTTCCCAAACTTTTGAACGGTAGTGTATATTGTTACAAAAGATTTCTCTTCTAAATAAATACAGTTCTTTTTAACTTTTTATTCATCAAATAATCCTGAAAAAAGTATCTCAGGTTATAAAAAAAATATTAAGCAGCACAACTGTTTCCAACATTGATCATAAATCAGCATATTAGAATGATTTCTGAAGGATCACAAGACACCAAAGACTGGAGTACTTGCTGATGAAAATTCAGCTTTGCATCACAAAAATAAATTACATTTCAAAGTATATTAAAAAAGAGAACCATTATTTTAAACTGTAATAATATTTCATAATATTACTGTTTTTTTTTTTTTGTTTTTTTTTTTTTTACTGCAGGCTTTTTGAGCATAAGAGACTTCTTTCAAAAACATTAAAAATAGTAATGTTTCCAAACTTTTGACTGGTACTGTAAATGTGTAGTGTCTAGACATCAGATGTGCATAATGCAAAACCTATATTGTCCATTATATTTTAAAAAAAAATTGTTTAAGTATAGTGTTGAAATGAAAACAACTGCTTTATTTGGCAGTCAGATTTATAAAAAAATTGCTTTGCTGTAGGAAACTGCACTGCAGCAAGTAGATTCCCAACGCTGATACAAATCTTCAAGCCAGAATATAAACAGCAGCCATTAATGGTACAAAAAAATTAACTCCAGTCCAAGCCAAGGTACAAAAAAACACATTGGTTCTTCCTAACCACCCAGAGCTCTTCATATATTAGACATAGTCCAGTGAACACTGGTCAAACAGTAGTGAGGAAAACATTACCTTTCTTGGGCACTGATTATACAAACACAGCAAGAGCTATTAAACAGGATTTGGTTGTACTGCATGTGTTGGAGGGTTGCCTGGAGTTTGAGAGTAAGATTTTAGTACAGACACTGAAAAAAGAACTGCAGACTGATGTGTCAAGAACACATTACTGTTATTCAAGGCTGTGAAATGTACTTTCTTTGAAATTCTAACAGGACAACAGCAGTCAGGCTGATGTTAAATATTACAGCTAGTTAACAACGACACAAAATTTGTGAAGACATTCAGTTAAGCAAGTCGAGACAAACTGCAAACGATTTAAGACACACTTGTGCGAGCATCCCAATACAGCTACAGTGTAAAGACGAGAGTAGCCTACATTATGAAGAGTGTTTCTTAACTTTCTTAAGTTGTAGTAATGACAAATCAAAGGTTTTGCTTTAAAGTACACTTTAAATCATTATGCTTATTTTTTGTCATGCTTTAAAGCTCCAATATGTAGGAATTTTGTAATAAAATTTCCAAAAATAACTTGCACAGGGTGATATATTTCCTCCAGTTGTGTACTTACAATATCTCAAAAGTCTCCAAAGATTTTTTATTTCAGAGAAATTCCTATTTTAAATAACTGGCCGTCCCGGAAAAGAAATGTCGCGCCTCAGTGACGCAATCCTTTTTCCGGTGTGGACCATGTGATAGGATATTCCACCACACCGGATTTTTTTTTTTTTTTTTTTTTTTTTTTTACAACAACTTTATTGAGGTTTTTTTCTTATCACAATAAACAATAAAGACGTCTGACAAAGAATAAAAAAAAGAATAAAATTAAAAATATGACCCACCACACCGGAATATCGCATGGTCAAATGCGGAAGTGGTGGTTAAAGCGTTATAGCCATAGACTGTATGGTTATAGCTGTTATGGATCACGAACTCTTTGGCGAGTATTGAAGTGGCAACAAAACGAAAGCGTCCATATTCTGATACACGCAGACTGTGTGACAAACGAAGGAATAAAACCTGGATAAATATCGGCCAGGCGTTTTCGAGATGGAGAGAGCTGCGCGACTATCTTGGACTTGACAGAGACTCTCGCGAGTGTATTGAGACAGGTAAGACATGCAACTGTCAATAATAGCACTTATAAACAAAGTTATATTGCTCTTTGTACTTTGGTAAGGCTTTTTATCACGTGTGGTGACCGAGCTTATGGCAGTACAATTAAATACAATCGGATATGATGTTAAAAAAATATATTTAGTCATTACTTGCAAATGTTCGTTCAAATTTACTTTTAGATATTGGTTTGAACACGTTAAACAACACGGCATTAACCATAAAAACGTAAAACTGCACAACATTAACCAAACAAATCATTTGACAAATAGCTGTATGTTGTAACGGGATAATATAGCATAACATTTCACGTTCCTTGCAGTTCATTAATTATGATGACATAAAATAATACGATCAGACATACAGGTAATACAAAAACGAATAAATTACCTCATCCGTGATCATGATTCATTAATTCCATGTAGATATATCGCTAGATGGTGAAAAAGCATTACAAACGACATCTCCCATCTTCACCTCCTTCATAGCGTCATCAAGCTTCGCCTTTGTTATTGTTGGAAACTGCGCCCTCTTGTGGTCAAATACCAAAGTCACATACTGGAGCTTTAAAGAAGTAGGCTACACTTAGGCCTATTCTAAACTGCAAAATATACTAAATTGCCATTTTAACACTGCTAATTACGAATATATGTAAATACACAACAACAAGTTTAAATAGAAATGACATTACCATAAATACATGTCAGTATATTTGGCACTTTAACCATTTCAAAGACAATAGAAGTAGACCTAATTATGAAATTACATAGTTTCCATACATTACAAGATGTAGAAGTCCTACTTGGGTCAGTTTACTTGACCCCAAAATGAAAATTATACCATAATTTACTCACCCTCAAGCTATCCTAGGTATGACTTTCTTCTTTTATTCAAAAATATCTTGGCTCTTCCAAACTTTATAATGGGATTGAATGGTACCTTAGATTTTTAGGCCCAAAAAAAAGCACATCCATCCATCATAAAAGTAATCCATACGACTCCAGGGGGTTAATAAAGGCCTTCTGAAGTGAAGTGATGGGTTTTTGTAAGAAAAATATTTAGATTTATAACTTTATACTATAATCACTGGCTTCCGGTAACGGCCGTACACTAGTCTAGCTCCAGCTGAAGAGTGACCTCTGACCTGACGCATGATGTAGGATGTAGGAGTAGCGTAAGCTTAGGCGAGAGTAAATGCCTCTTGGTGTTCAAACAAACCGGGCTGAGCAACAAACTCAAGCTCCTCTGGACATTTCTCTTTAAAAATTTCTTATTTTAGACTTCTATTTTAATTCGTGACCAGTGTTTTGTTTTGCTCTGCGCTTCCACATTTGTCAATAAGACATGCGTCAGGTCAGAGGTCACTCTTCTGCCGGAACTTGACTCGTGTACGGCCGTTACAAGAAGGAAGTGATTATAGTTTATAAAGTTAGAATTATGGATATTTGTCTTACAAAATCGCATCGAATCACTTCAGAAGACCTTTATTAACCCCCTGGAGTCGTATGGATTACTTTTATGATGGATGGATGTGCACTTTTGGGCTTAAAAATCGAAGTTACAATTCACTCCCATTATAAAGCTTGGAAGAGCCAGAATATTTTTTAATATAACTCTGATTGTGTTTGGCTGAAAGAAGTCATATAAGCTACACCTAGGATGGCTTAAGGGTGAGTAAATTATGGGATAAATTTTTTTTTAAATTGTGGGGGGGGGGGGGCAACCAGTTGAAGGGTGAACTAACCCTTCAACTTCAAGTTCAACTAATTGCATTTCATATCCATTTAAAAATGTAATATAATATAAGTAATTTAATTGTAAATATCATAATAGCTAACCTACCAACCGAATTAGGGGAGGGAATCTACTTCCATGTTATAACTAGGACACCGTTAGGTATAATAATATTTCAAAAACTGGTGGATAAGGCTCAATGACAAATTAACCTTCCGTAGTCATGTGGTATATGAGCAGGTCCAACAAGAGGCAAATGAGCTTTACATAAACACGATAACAGCTCATTAATCAATATATCTCAAGGAGGAACATAAACTGAAAGTCAAATCTGAATTTACTGTGCTCGAATATCTAACACCGTCTGCGTCTCAAAACCTACAGAACCGCCTAAATGGATGGCATTGTTGGCATTTCTGAGCATCACAGCAATAGCAATTGAATGGCTGTTTAGTTAGATAGCTCACTGGGTTTTTTAAACAACCTGTCACTAGTGCTTGTATGGGAGGTGATGATCAGTAGCTGGAGTCAGTGATGTATGAAACACGATTAACACGTTTAATCACATCACTCGTGATACTGGGAGTTATCAGACGGACTCACCTATTCCAGGAGCCGCATAAATGAAGTAGAGGCAGGTCGTGGACATGGAGAAGAAAAAGATGAAGGCCATTAAGGAGCGGTTGGACAACCGCATCAGCCGCCTCCACTTCCACATTTTATCCCGGCTACTAGCTATCCGTCACTCCCATAAAAACACAGAACGGAGAAAAGAGATGCTGTTTGGTGGGGTGAAACGGTCATCCGTGGGAAATGGGGAGCTAAATCAGGGTGCTGGTAAAGTCCGCATCGTTCATTCAGTTGGATGCAAGGCCGCAGTGCTCGATCGCTCTCCCAACAAAGTCAAGAAAATTCCAGATCAAAAAAATAAATAAATAATAAAACGTGCTACATCAAACGGCGTCCGGGCTCGGCGTGCGGTCAACGCGATTCATTTTGTTCGGTGCCGCTGCTGTTGCTGCTGGTTTAGTGTTGCGGTATGTTTCTAGTAAGCGCAGACACGCCTCGTCGCGTTGATGATGATGATGATGATGTTTGGAGATGATGAAGGGAGTGAAAGTGATGGTGATGAGGGACCTGCCCTTCCTCCCTCTTCTCCCCCTTCCCCCTCTCTGTAAAATCTCCCCACGCTCCAGCGATCAGCCCTGCGATACGACGGCGTGAAAAGGTGATCGACCCGCAGAGCAAACCGCGATGAGCGGGACGGGAGAGCCGGTGATGAGAGTGGGAGAGCCGACAGAAACGTGACGAGGCTCGACCGGGATTCCTTCGATTTCGGTTCTGCTGTCGGTGCAGGTGCAGTCACAGTTTCCGGTAGGCGTGACCCACAAAATGGCTGCCAGCGCATGAGGAATGTTTTCAAAATAAAAGCATTCACGGGCCTGTTGCAGAAAACATCCACCTTCAGATAAAAAGGCAGATAAAAAAATCGGAATATATGAAACATTTAACAAATTTACAATTTCAGCAAGTACCTATCTTATACCACTGACAGAGAGGTGGTGAAATATTTTAATTTTTAAGCTTTGTTTTGATAAAAATGTTTTTGAGCTCCTATTTTGTATTCAACATCGCATCTATAATGTGCAATGAATGCAGAGAATACAGAGAAGAGGGCGAATACTGTGCAAATAAAATGGAAAAAATAAAATTCTATGGCCACTCATGTTTTCAGCTTGTGAAGAGGCCTACAGTACTTATAAGGCCTACTTATAATATATATATATAAACACAACTATATGCATATTTATTTCTGCATTATAAGACATATAGGCTACTGCTGAGAAGCCTTTAAAAAAAAAACATTGGACATTTTGTCCCCACAATTATACCAGCACCACACACACACCTCAAACTCAGTATGGTCACCAAACTTAACACAACTGCTGTGTGATTCATTGCTTCAGTTTGTGTGATTTATTTCATCATATTTTTCAAGTGTTTAAATTAAAACAACACACGGACAGTTTCAGTTCTGAGTTTAGTATGGGCCATTCTACAGAAATGGTGCAAACTGCTTTCCCACAACTAAAAATAAATAAATACACATTAAAAAAGCATTTAAGTATTCAAATCTTAGATGTTTACTAAGATCATTGAATCCTACAATAATATTAAAAATATCAGTAAGCATAATATATATATAAAAAACTTGTGGAAATAAAATGAAAAATAATTTTTTCAATCTTTTCCGTTTTTTTTTTAAGTTAAAAAATATATTATTTTCTTTGTAAATCATGAAACTTTATGTAAAATATGTGTCCCGCATTTTCATGTCACTACCAAAACAGTGTTTTATTTAGTCCATTGGCTGAGACTGATTTTAACCACACCCTACATTTTTGATCAGGAAATATTCCCGTGTCCCTCTCTCTCATATCCTCATAGATAGATAGATAGATAGGTACCATCATTTTGAGTGAATGTGTTGAAAAAGAAATTATGTGTGTAACTTTAAGGAACGTCACTACCAAACACCTTTTTTCTCCAAAAAGGAGTAAACTTTTTGGGTGTTATTCCATAAAATTGAGTACAACTGTCATGTAGCCTACTGATTAGCATCTTTGGGCTAGGCAGCATAGGCTTAAAGGTATCTAACACAACAAGCATCTCTAAACTCTGATAGTTTTCACTGTTCAGGCATACAGGACAGAACCAAAGACACGCTGGGTTACCGGAATGGGTTATGTTGGCATCCGTCTTCATGTGCAAACCCTGAGACTTAAAGGTGCAAAGGGGAATTAGAATTAGGGGTCCCAAGGGAACCATGTGAGGACGGAACTTACTTGGGGGCTGGTGGGGGTTATCAACCACCTTGATTGACAAGAGGGGGACGGGGTGGTTATTCTCTCTAATCAAATGAGCTTTATGGTTTATAGCAACCTGTCTGATCAATGCATTTTATTCACTGTTTACACCTGCAATAAACCTTATAGCCTAAAGAGCAAAAATGAATTTAAAACTATATGTTATAACATAGTAAAGCACATTAATATTCAATAGTATAATAAACTCAGAACTTAAACTGTAACCTTGTGTTGTTGTCTTGATTTAAACACCAATCACTGAAGAATCACGCAGCAGTTGTGTGGAAAGAAGAAATAAATTAATCTGCTAATAACTGTGTAAAAGAAAATATCTATTTAAAAACTGAAAAATACATTTGAGTTTCCATATTAAAGGTCATGTTTCATACGCAAAGTATTTGCCCTGTTATCTGTGTTTCATAGTATAATATTTAACTCACTGATAGTGGTGGTTGCGGAGGAAACAAATACTGTAGTTTCCTCGTGTGTTCTCTTGAGTGAAAGACAGTTTATTTGAGTATTGATGTATAGGCTATTGTTGAATTTTCTATGCGTCTAAAGTATGGTCTGTCTTACATTTGTAATTTAAAAATTAAATAAGAAATATGTATTTCTGTGTGTTAACTTTATGTGAGAAACATTTGTCATTACTTACTGTATATTACTGTTTTTGTTATTTGTCACTGACAAAGAAAATCCTTTGGCAATAAAGGACAAACAATAAAGGCCATCCCCAAAAAAATATATTTTTTTTTTTTGTCTGTGTAAATATTGTAACCAGATGACTTATGACTCATTATGGAGTTAAAACGTTTATTATGCAAACAAATACTGTGACATTATTTACATGTGTGACAAATACAGTCTTTTGTGAAATGGTAGGCCACTGATGATTTGTTTGAGATGTTATCTATTCCTGGAAAATATAAATAAGCTAGTAGGCTGAAAGAGTCACATTAACTCAGTGTCTATATAACCTCAGAGTTGCCTAACTAAAATATTTTAATATCTTAAACAGGAACTTTAGGATGTTTTTTTATTTTTTTATTATTCAGTAGGCTATGACTTTTTTCACAAGCTATACATGATTAGATCAGCTCTTCGCCTTTTATCTCAACACCCTTTGCACATAAAACAGCTTCAACCACAATCTGCACTCTAATCTGACCACCATCTGCACTCATATAGGGTCTATATGGGCGGGTATGGGTTTTTATCTAATGGGCAAAATGAGCTTATGCAATTTACATTTGAACATCCGGAAAGCAGCAGTTGTTTCTGCTCTGACAGCCGCAAGGCCTCGCTGAACGATGTGAGTCTCACTATACACTGAGACACTTATTAAAAAAAACAGGAATGGTGAGAGAACATTGTGCTTGTACGTTTTGAGTCTTCAAACCAAACTTGGGTCTTCAGCTGACAAAGTTTAAATCCCGTCTGACTAGCGCACTTCCCGTAATGTTTACACTTTAGGACAGTAGGCAGAGAGTAGCCAAGGTAGTCTTTTGTGGCTGTTTGAAGGCATTCGACCACATAAATGTTTCCACTACGAAAGCAATTCGGTCGAATGCATTTTCGCCTGGAAGAGGTCGACAGTGGACAAGATCAAAATGTTTTAGACCCCGTTTACACCAGTATTTAGCGTCGTCCACTTGTGATCCGATCGACCAAAATGTATCTTAATTCAGGTGTTGTCACAGTGTCTGGTTGGTGTACTGTGGGTGTCCACTAGAGGTCTCTTCCCAATACCGTCACCACCACATCATGAACTGCATTTCCCATAATCCTTTGTCTGAACTCATCAATGATCATTGCACACTGTTCCCACTCACATTGTTTGTATCTGTCTATTTATACAGTTTCAGTCATTGTCATGGAGTCCTTGTTTGATGTCAGACTGCACTTCTGAGTTCCATTCCTGTTTTGTTTCTTGTTTTTGGACTGTCTTTGTATGGATTTTGACCCTTTGTCTGGCTGGTTTATGATTATGGATTACCCCATTAAACTGCACATTAGGGATGGGGAAATGAAGCCTCATGAATCACTGAGGCTTTCCCCTGACTGTTCCGGGAAAAGATTCAAAGCTTCAAGAGTGTCGAGAACAGCGCCGAGAACAGCGCCATCTGGTGCTTATTTAAAATAAAGCAGCCAGAAGCCTGTGTTAGAAGCTCTGGCAGATGAAGCAACCACAACACACTCCATAGTTTCAATGTTATGTGTACAAATAAAAGCCTTACATGTTTGTTTTTGATTTGTTCATTAAATAAATTAATTTTCACATTAAAGAGTGACAATAAAATATAGTAGCTTTAGCTTATATGATTCAATAAGATTTAATGTAGGCCTACTCTCTCTCTCTCTCTCTCTCTCTCTCTCTCTCTCTCTCTCTCTCTCTCTCTCTCTCTCTCTCTCACTCTCTCTCTCTCTCACTCTCTCTCTCTCTCTCTTTCTTTCTACACACACACACACACACACACACACACACACACACACACACACACACACACACACACAATGAATAAGGACATTGTCTGATAGGATCATCTGTTATTAAATGTCAATAATTGTAAATATCAACCAGACCGACTGAGGCAACATTAATGACTCGTTAAATACGATCTGAAGTTCGAGCCTTCTGACACCCAAAGCGAAACGCGCACGTTACTGGACAGAAAGTGAGGCTTCGTTTGTCATCGATCACGTGACTCTAGCAAACCAATACACGCCTCGATACGGGGCTTCACTACAAATTGTGTCGCTTATGTGATACGCGCATCGAAGCTTCAGTGTCATATGTAACATCACTACTGCACATGGATCTTACCCTTTTTGTGTGCATCCTGTGACAGGTGTAAACAGGGCCTTTTTTTTTTCTTTTCTTTTTTTTCTCAGTCCGTGACAGGAATGGAATATGCAGCACGATTTTCTGTTTTGACTTGTGAGAGCCAGGACTTTTTACCTTTACTGGACAATTCTGCCGCCTTGAAGTCACTCTTCTGGATCGGGGTGAATTACCATCACCCCGTAGACCTCCCAAAAACATCTGGGCTGATGCTACTGGAGGGACGCTATCAACGCTCCAGCCCCGCCTCTGCTGGAGGTTGTCAGCCCTTCGCCATCTCCTGCTAAGCCAAACACTCACGTCGAGCCTCAGATCCTACAGCCACCATCAGCACCTGAGCGGATAGATCCAGTGGCTCCACTTCCTGCGTCAGATCGTCTCGCTCCATCTCGGCCTGTCGACCTGTCGGCTCCACCTTGGCTCCTACCACCTTTGGCTCCACCAGACACCATCGGCCTTTCGACTACACCGGGTTCCCTCGTCCCACCGGCTCCCCCTTGGTCAGTCGTCACACCACCTCTGCCACGGACTTGTGGATCTTCCGCTATGCGCCGTTCCTCCACCCCTACGGCTGCAGCAGGCTCCTCCTTCCCTTCAGGTATGGCTCGGTCCTCCATAACACCACCATCATCTCAGTCCTCGGGCAGTCTGGCTCCTCCTCAGACGATCGTCACCGCGGCATCGGCATTGCCTAGGCCTACTGTGCCAGTGATGTCGCTCTTCTCAACCTGCGCCCTGGGATCCATCGGCTCCGCCTCCGTCGGTCATAACCCCAGTTGACATCAGCCTCTACTCCACCTTGTCTCCTCCCTCCCTTGACTCCACCGTGGGCTGTTGGCTCTGGGTCTGTGCCTTTGGACGGATACCATCGCCACCGGGGTCTCATCATCGGCCTGTCACCATTCCTCCACCGTAAGGTCTCGCCTTCAGGGAGGGGGGGAGGACTGTCACAATCCTCAGTCACCACAGCAAAATACATTTCCCATAATCCCTCCTGGCTCACACCTGCACACACTCATCAAATCATCACACAATCAAAATCGTTCGTATTTATTTCATCATATGTGTATTTAGTTCCTCTGTTTTCAGTCTTTGGTTGTCGGTTGTTGTTTGTGTATGCTAGTTATGCACACTGTTATACCTATCTACCTTTTTGTTTGTTTTCATCGCGTTTATATTTGTATCCAGTCTTCATCCGTCTTTATCCTCCTTATCCTGTGACAATCACAGTATTGCCTACTTCTGACCTTTAGATGGAGACACTGCACACTTTATTATAATGTAAATATAGTTAAATATAAATTTAAGTAGCAAATCTCTAAGTACTAATTTAGTATTGATTTTATCATTTGTTATCTTTTGTTTTAATTTTGATAAGTTTTCTGAAGGACCAGCTTTCCACAGGCTTTTGAAAGTGAATAGACACAAATGACACTTTAAAGGGGCAGTAAGTAAGAATTACTCCCATCTAGTGGTGAATTTGTATTTTGCAATCAAACTAATTTTGCTCTCCAGCGCCTCGCGTTTTCAAATGCGCGTTGCATCTACGGTAAGCGATATGTACCAAAAAGCTTTGACAGGATGTCTTCTAATAGCACCTTGTCGAGTTTTCCTTCTGGTGAACTGGTTTGTTATTTCAAACAAACTACAACTTGACACAACGAACAAACGAATGTTACAGTTTTGAACAAACAAAACTTACAACCTTGTTTATAGGACCATCTCTACTTTACTCAATAGCTGCTATTCATCAAAGAGCCTGTTTAACTTTTAACTATGTTCTACTGTCTATATCAGTGTTTCCCAACCTTTTTTCAGTCAAGGCACCCTTTGAAATTTAAAAAAAATGTGTGGCACCCTACACTAGTGTTGTCACGATACTACTTTGATACTATACTTTGAAATGTGCTGGTTTTGTTTTTTTTTTTATTATTTTTGATGTGCACAAATAAATGACAGGTAGGCTACCATAAGATTTTCTTCTTCCTGTTCCTTTTTTTTTTCTTCGTTCATGCATGTTACAAATGAATGAATGAATTAAACATTTTTAATTTTATATAATATATAATTTTGTTATAATTGCACAAGATAGCTTGTTTTTACTATATTTTATGTAGCCTAATAATTTCACAGTAAATCTCCAAATTAATGTAGAAACATCATAAAGACAGTATATTTCAAATAATTGTTTAATGGCATCTTTTTATGAATGAAGTGTTATTTGATTCTGATGTCACTGCTGCACTGTCACATGTGGATCCCACAAGCGTCCCATTTTCTCACAACTCTTAACGTTCATTTAAGACTTTATTTAATTTAAGACTGCTCTCATGAGGATACTCAAAGCGAAAGCTCGAAAGAGAAGTCGAGTCTGGCGCGCGTCGTGTCAGCATCACAGGACAGCGCATTCTCTTTTGTATTTTCTCGCTTGCATGGTTAGAAGCATTTGCATGAAGAAGAACGTGATTATATAATAACGCTAGCCAAAGGATGACAGAAAAAAATGCTGCTTTAATTGCGTTAAATATTTTTAACGTGTTAAATTGAAAAATATTAATTGCACGCGTTGCGTTGACAGCAGCACAACCGATGTGAATACGCGGCAAGACGGACGTTGTGACAATTCGTGTGTATTTGACTGTAAGCGCATCAATGAAAAATAGGCAGCTTTATGTGGACGCACTGGGAATGAGGCACGGGAATAAAATCACATGCAAGCGCAACCTCCGCAATTCAACGCCAAAAACTTATGATTTGCATTTGTATTATAAATTTGTGCGCATTATTTGTTGTTATTAGAGACTTCCGACGATCCGAGATTGATGGTAAAGATTTTTTATTTTTTTTTTACACAGTTTCCCGCTGGGAAACGCTGGTCTATATAGGCTAATAAAAAAACAAAAAGCCTGTAATTAAGACCTTAACCTTGACTTAGGGGAGAGTGGGGTAAAATGAGCCAGTGGGTAAGTTGACCCACCCCCTGTTTCTAGGCAACTATGCACATTTGGTGTCATGGGACCATACATTTTGAAGGACTCCATCATTTATATATTGCTGTGAAGAGGAGAAGCACATGGGACAAGAGGAAAGTTGTCTTTTCCACAAAAACACCTTTTTTGCTTGTTAAAGTAAAATTTCTTATTTTAGGTATATTAGCCGTTTTGTCAAAGCAAATTGATCTAGGTCTAAAGTTGTGTATGGTAAATATTGGTGATTTGTCAACATTTAAAACTATGTAAATTATTAAGCTAAAGGTTATCCTGAATTGCTAAGCTAGGCCGTTTTTACCAAAATGGTGGCTATGGGGCAAAGTGAGCCAGATGATGTGGGGTAAATTGAACCAGTGGTTCAACCTTTTTGAAATGGAGAAAATCGACTAAATTGTGTTGAAATAAAATGTCTTTGTATAAGCAACATATTGAACTGCAATTAACATTTATATGCCCTAATATTTCATAAAAACGATACATTCGGCCGAAATATGAAAGACAATATTTTGTTGACTAGTTTTGGATTATAAATTATATTATTGGATTATAAAAGTTTTTTAAAATAGACTACTGCCACATCAAATAAGCTTTTGTTTAGCAATTTCTGAATTTCTGCTCATATACGCACAGTATTTAATTATTTTTTTGTCAAAAATAAAGTCATCAACTAAGATGTTACTATAGTATTTGTTCCAATGTAGGCTATATTCAAATAAATAAATACATATAGTAAAATGTAGGCCTATAATTTATTTTTTACAAAGAAAGAGATATTGTTGAAATTGTAATTGTTGTTGTAATTGTAATCTTTTTAATAAAATAGCAAAACATATATTTACGAGGTAGATGTAAACTAAATCTTAAAAGCTCAATATAAGCCTTCTCTTTAAATTATTTGTATTGTGCTTTATATTAGTGACACATTTGGGGAGAAGATTTTTTTTTTTTTTTTACCACGCATAAACATTATTCTCTCAAAAATACAAACATGTACATACATGTTACTCACATATTATGGTAGCCCTGTTTTGTGCTAAATAGTGCATTTACACCTTTGCCATTAATATGTGTATAAGCAACTGAAAAAAGCACAAATGTCAGGGCATTTCAAAACATCCCAAGGGCCCCAAAAACACCTCAGACCCCAGAGGGTTAACATTGTTTAGAAAGGTAAGTGTGTTATTAAATTATTATTTTAAAGAGGCAAGTTTTTTTTTATTATTATGCTTGCATAAAAAAGTGAAAGATAGGATGGTCAATTTACCCCCAGATGGTTCAATTTACCCACTGACTGGGATCAACTTACCCCTAGTCTGGGGCAAGTTGAGTCACATGAACACTTTTTTTTCTGAGGTCATATTTTCAAGGCTCTTTGTCATAGGTGCATTTTTTAATTTTCAGTTTATAGGCAACATCCCAAATTAACAGTGGATGTCCTCATTGTACTTCTGTCTCAATTTCCCTTGCCTTGAGATCCACATAAGTAAAAACTGTCTCATCTTACCCCACTCTCCCCTACCTGTCGAGAAGAAAGCAGGCAACTTCAGCGTCTCTTTTGAAAGCTTTCTCCTGCATTAGCTATCCCGACATTATAGCTAATAACCCTTGTTTTTGTAATCTCCGATCACGTTTCCTTTTACGGTCTTATTGTGGAGTTTTTCGACTAAGAGGACTCGTTATCCTTTGACTTAACCGTGCAGCGCAGCCTTTTAAACTTGCCGGGGCAGTGACAAAAGCGCCTCTCACTGCTCTGCTCCGTTTCTGCTGGTTTCAGTCACTTGACGCGGGCTCTGAACGAAAACGCGTTGTGGAAACGCGTTGGCCTAGTACTTTTTGTCCCTCTCTGCTATTATAGTTTTTCAAGATGGCGGAACTACATGGAAGCCTCCGTGGACCTACCCGTCCCATGTATATAAAGATAATAAATTCTTCGTTTACGAGGATAAGTCAGATCATTGGCAGAGGTATTTGGACACCATTGAGGACATATTTATGAATAAAAATATTGATTTTAGATAATAAAATACCTAAAAAGTTACTTATTGTCCCTTTAATAAAAAGAAAGCAGCAATCCAGCTGATGTATAATAAAACCCATTCAAGTGTCATGTCCCATGTTTGCCAGCAGAGATCACTATAGTATGATTTCTGATTAATCATTGTCACTTATTTCTCATCTTTAATTCTCATACTTTTACTTTGCAGTCTGATCTCATTACATACTATTCATTGACACATTTGCAACCTTTAAAGACTTAGCCTATCTACATGACACAGAATTATGGTACTGAATGATACTGTAAAAAATGTGAAATTCTGAAAAAAAATGTGATTTGTAGGCCATTTTTAGTTTTAGAATGGTCTTTGTTTGGTTTGGTTTTAAGTGATTAAATATTCACTTCTTCCAGCGCTCTTTTTTTGCTGTCTGTGTTATTAACCCTTCTATTCAAATGGCTTTAAACTGCTTAACTGCTGGTTACTATTTATTTTTTTTCTTTAAATTGTGTGACCTTTTCTCATTTAGGGCAATGAATGCATGCAAAGTTGACACAAAGTTTTGGAAAGGATGTACAATTTTGGTGACTGTGTCGGGGTCAAAAGTCAACCCGTTAAAAAAAAAACAGAAAAGCTTTATTGTAGTTTGTCAAAGACTAAAATATGAGAACTTATGAAAGGTAAAGCCCGGGACACACCTGGGACAATTATTATATGTCTATTTTTAAGAAATATATATATAATTTCTCATATTTTATGTTTTAGTCTCTGACAAGGTGCAATAGAGTTGTTGTTGTTGTTGTTTTTTCACTTTTTTTTGTGAGAATTGGTCGAATTGATCAAAGTGACCCTCCACAAATGGGGTACCAGATCTTCAAGAAAAGATAGTTCAAATACCCAGTTACTAAATGAAAATTCCACTGCAAACAATTCAGTCTGCGTGGGAACTTTCCGAATGATTCAGACTGAAGTAAGCACGATCCGATTCACACTGCTTTGATAAACAGACATGATAATAAAAGAAAAAAAACTGCAAATCAGTCACCATTGGTTCTGATTTTAATCAGAAAAGACATGTCACAACATGACACTTGAAAGTCTGTTATGAAATATAATAACCTATACACTTTTCTTGATAGGCCATTGGGTATAAAATCGCTTGCGTCTACTAAATATTTCTCACAAGGGCATGTAAAATCACTGGCCAACTTTTGCAGGTGTGGAGTCTTTATGGTTTGAAAGCAGTGTTTAGGACCTTTACTGTTAGCCTCTAGCTCTGCAGTATCACAGTTTCACTTTTAATATACAAAACAATTTAATTTTCCAGTTCCCTGAAACCCTACACCCACATTTTTCATGATAAGTCTGATCTGTCTATACAGAATGCGGAAACTATTTCAACCCTTCAGCTAAAAGAACCTGCAGTGTAAGTTAGTGTTGAGCTGTTGTTTGAGTCTCTCTGTCTGAGATCATATGCAGTGAAATGGCAGAAGCCAGTATTTCAGTGGGACAGGACGAGTTCATCTGCCCAGTGTGTCTGGATCTACTGAAGAATCCAGTGACCATTCCTTGTGGACACAGTTACTGCATGATCTGTATAACCGGCTGCTGGAATCAGGATGATCAGAAGAGAGTTTACAGCTGCCCTCAGTGCAGACAGACCTTCACTCCAAGACCTGCCTTAAGTAAGAATGTGGTGTTTGCTAAAATGGTTGAGAAACTGAAGACGACTAATCTGCAAGCTACTGGATCTGGAGATTTGGAGTGTGACGTCTGCTCTGGAAGAAAACTCAAAGCTGTCAAGTCCTGTCTGGTGTGTCTGGAATCTTACTGTCAAACTCATTTTGAACGTCATGAAGAATTTCGCTCAGGAAATCCACACAAAGTGATCGATGCCACTGGACGACTCCAGCAGATGATCTGTCCTCAACATGGTAAACAACTGGAAATCTTCTGCCGCACTGACCAGCGCAGCATTTGTTACCTGTGTACAATGGATGAGCACAAAAACCATGACACTGTAACAGCTACAGCAGAGAGGACAGAGAAACAGGTAAATTACTGTCTTGGAATATATAATTGTTTTTTGTTGCTTCAGTCTTAATATTTGTGCACCAAGAAGGGACAGTAACGAAACAGAGGAGGGTGAACTAAAGCTTTGAGTCAGGGTGCTAGTGATGACGTGATGAAATGGCTCATGCATGAATAGTATGCACAAAAAACATGATTGTTTAATATTAGGGATAAATAAATCTATGAACTAATAATCTCGCATAACTTAATATCCTTTATTTTTACATTAGTCGAGTCATTATTTTTTTGCTTTCAGGATGAGTTATTAAATTATTACTTTTTATTGATTTTTTCTCCAGGGTTAAGCCTCTCTGCCTCAGCCACCTGAGATTGGCAAGTCTTAAAAATTATCCTCAGGTTTTCCCACTCAAAATTATCCTCAGGTTTTCAGATGATGTGTTGTCGCACTATTACTTGGGAATTCAGAATCTCTAGGGTTCCAATAACCTGCTGCTTGGCAGTAACCACCAGACAAAATGAATATACTTTAAGTCACGACTGGAGTTTCTCAAAGTAAACCACAGAGACCAAGAGATCACAACAGTTTATAAAGAATAGGTGCACAGGCAAAGGGAACATTATACAATTACATACATTTTCTCTAAAATAAAGTGTTCGATATGATACAATTCAGCAAACTCCCCCCTACTGGGCAAAAGCAAATTAGACTTTTGATTAGCTCTGCTTGTTGCCGAGTTAAATGTGTTATGTATAGTTATAGTTATAGTTATAGTTATAGTTAGAGGTTAAAAATAAATGCAGACAGCCATCTAGTCCATTTAGATCTCAAAAGCATAAAAATATTATTCCTGCAAGAATAATAAAAAATTCCTTCACAACCATCATTCACAAAAGTCAATACTGTGCAACCACAGACACAGACCAGCGTATCTTCCTATTGAGTGGTTAAAAGAAAGAAATGCTTTTCGTTTATATATATATATATTTCATTCAGAAGAACATTTCTTAGCTTTACTGTCGTTTCTTTGTCACCAGAAACATCTGGAACAAACACTAAGAAACTTCCATCAGAGAATCTGGCAGAGAGAGAAAGATCTACAAGAGCTGAGAGAGGTTGTGAAGACCTATAAGGTGAGTTTGGCTACCGGTAGAAAAGTATGGTTTCAAACTCTCCTCCAATTAGTGAGGATCTCAGTTCACTTCCAGTCTCACTGAAGCTCACTGTGTAATGTGTCCTGACAGCGCTCTGCACAGACAGCAGTGGAGGACAGTGAGAGGAACTTTACTGAACTGATCCGCTCCATTGAGAGAAGCCGCTCTGAGGTGACACAGCTGATCAGAGATCAGGAAAATGCTGCTGTGAGTCGAGCTCAAGGACTCTTGAAACAACTGGAGCAAGAGATCGATGACCTGAGGAGGAGAAACACTGAGCTGGAGCAGCTTTCACACACAGACGATCACATCCATTTCCTGCTGGTAACTGAGCCTTAGAAAAACATAGGACAATCGCTATTTGTCTCTTTATCTGTCTACAGTTTAATGTTGTTTGTTTTTGTATGGCTTTCTGTAGAGTGTCGAGGCTTGCTCTGTTCCTCCTAAAACTACTGTTGTGCCCAAAATCAATGCCAGTTCTCACCTCTTATATGAGGATGTGGGAAAATCTGTCCTTCTGCTAAAAAAGAAGCTTGAGGATTTCTGCAAAGAAGAGATAAAAAAGACATCTGATGGAGGTACAATAATGGAGATATTCGAAATTAGAAATGCATCGTATAACAAACAATATTTGCAAAAGGAATCTAAAATTGGTGTTTCCTACTGCAGCACTTTTGTGAAGCATCTAATGAACCTAGTATTTTGAACATTACTTTATTTGTGAGCTTTATCAGTTTTCTGTTTACATAAAAATAATACTTTAAATGCTGTTGGTTTCCATAGTGCCACACATTGAGATCATTTCCACTTCTGAGGAGAGCATTAAATGTAAGTCTTAATAAAATCTTTGATTCGCCCATTATACTTTTGTATCAAGTGATTATTCAAATCCTTGCATTAAAATAGATGCACAATTTTCTAAACCAGCTGGTACATAAACTCTATCAGTTAGGAGTATCTGTTTGTTTTCCTCATTGTCACTATTTCAAGCTAATAACTAATGAAATATGCCAGTGGTTTGTTTTCAAAGCTTTTATTACTGCAGTTTGACATTAATATATTTGCTTTCCTTTACAGTGCCACCACCCAGACCCAACCCAAAGCCAAGATCACTGTCCATGCCCTTCCAAACGCCAGAGTTAAAGCAGAGATCCTTAACAATACCAGAGTCACAACCAAGACCTATCCTGCCGAATTCAAAGTATTGGAACTTCCCTTAACCGTGAGTCACAGGCCAGACTCTCCACAGCACCAAGGTAATGGCCCAGATCATCTGACTCCTGCTCACCAAGACTAACGTAATTTCTTATGCTGATCAATTATGATTTGTGACATATGATTTGTGTCTGAATATACAAATCATTTTTTTCCCATTATATCCTACAAATATTCTCGATATAACCCCATTATTCTTTGGAATTCTGCAATCTCTCCACCATTATGTGTATGTTAGAGGAAATGTAGGCTATTTACCATTTCTTGATTCTTTATGATTTTTTAAATATTAATTAAATGATATCATTTTTTTTATCTGTAATTATGTATCGAAAGATTTGGTAGTGGGGCAGTTTATTAAAACAATATTTTAATTATTTGTAGCCTATATAAATGGTGTTTTCTTTTTTTTTGGAATTTGGGGTTAATCCAGTTGTCTTTATATTCCCATACACAAAAGAAATATATTTGAAATATATTTCTTTTGTGTATGGGTACAAACAATATTTTACTTATTAAAGTTACTGAAGTGCAAATAAAGTTTGGTTAATGTGAATAATAACGACTTGGTATTTACTTCCATAGCAATTCTGTATGTTCTGTATTATAAAGTGTTTTACTTAGTGATAAACCACTGTTAACCATCCAGTCCATGAGTGAACCGTCTGTATGAAGCAAATTTGCCATTTGACCTAACAATAATAATACATTTTATTTATGGTGCGCTTTTCTAGTACCCAAAGCGCTACAAACAGTGGCAAATAAAACAAGTAAAATACAGAATTTCAGAAATGATACACTACAAAGAAACACCAAATAAAAATAAATAAAAAATAAACATTTTAACTAATCAATACAATACAGTACTTATCATATTAATCTATGTAAGCGTTTTTTAATTTTTTTTAGCTACTTCTTGAAACTGGCTAATGTGGGAGCATTTCTAACAAGAGGAAGTGCATTCCATAACCTGCGTGCAGCGATAGAAAATGCTCTCACTCAAATATTTTAATCTACAAAGTGGCAGCTGAAGAGCAAAAGAATCAGAAGAATGACGAGAATGAGAAGGTGTGTGTTTAAGGGGCTGTTCCATGTACAGTTTTGTATGTTAGATTAAAAGTTTTAAAATCATTGCGCAGCTGAACAGGAAGCTGATGCGGATTGTAAAGCAGGCCTGTGATGTGCTGACATGAGAGACTTTCACACCGGGTAGTTTTAGGAACTTAGTTCTAGGAACTAGCCACCAGGGTGGTTCCCTTTGGAACATTTTCCTTTGAGATGAGCAAAATCTGCGCAGAACCGATCAGTGATCACCGCGAGATGCATGCCGATTCAAAAATGTGCCCGAGTGTGCTCCTCACCCAGACACATAACGCACAGGTTGTGTGTCTCCTCAAAACCTGGGACACAGAGGCACACACTTCCTGAAAAACTTGTTTGAGAGCTTCTCCATAACAATCGCCTTCAACACGCAATAGCATAAACAAATGGTTCCTGAAGATAAGAAAGCTGATGGCGTACATCACAGACACCCACAGGCACTCTGGTGATGATGTTGTGGACTGTCGTCGGCCAATGAAATTGTCATGTCTACACACATGCTTCAGGTACCGGTCATGCTGATGGCGTTCACCATAGCGTCAATCCAAGATGGAAAATCTTCACTTATCTATGCAGTTTCTTAACTTTACAGCTTTATTATAAGAGAGATGAATTTACTTTTAGTTAATAAAAATACAAGTGTTTATTTTTAGTTAGCTACGGAGCCCCTAAAGGGACATGGTGAAGGAAAAAAAAATGAAATGGAAGAAAAAAAGTTTCTCAGGGAAAAGTTTATCATTTTTCCTCCCATCACCATGTCCCTTTAGGGGCTACAGATAAAATTTTTGATTTTAATAATGTATTAGTAGCTAAATGTTCATGTTTATGTTAGCTAATGTAGTTAACTAATGTTATGGTAAGTGTTACCAATATTACAATATTTTGTGTTGAAAAAAATGATTCTTTGAAATTTGGTTCAGTTAAGGGTAACTATTAGGAAGTCATCTGTTTAACAATGAAGTTTAAATACTCTGGTTGTATTTCAAAATACAAAATATCAGTAACATTAAAACATAAAAAAAAAAAAAAAAAAAAAAAAAAAAGAATTCTGAAAGAAGTCTCTTATACTCACCATGGCTGTATTTATGATTAAAAAAAAGTAAAGTAAAAACAATCATATTGTAAAACTGAATTATTACAGTTTAAAATAACTGTTTTCTGTTTTAATATTTTAAAATGTAATTTACTCCTGTGGTGGCAAATATGTGCTACATTTTTTTCAGGATTCTTTGCTGAATAAAAAAATTCAAATGAACAGCATTTGAAATAGAAATTGTAACATAAATGTCTTTAGTGTCACTTCTGATCCAGTTAATGCAGCCTTGAATAGCTTGAATACTTTCTTTCAAAATAAAATAATCTTAAGTTTGAATGGTAGTATAGTTCTGTAAATTGTGTAAATATTTTATGCCAAGTATATCCACTATTGACGTGGAACTACTTCCATGTTATTTATTCAGATCATTCTGCACCACTTTCTTTCTTCTGCTGAACATAAAATAAGATATTAAGAAAAATGTCTCAGTGTTTGTTTTTATTCATATAGTGAATGTCACTGTGCCTGAAGGAGAATGATAATTCTTCATCAGACACCGATTATCACTTCACAATGTTTCTGCTTCCCCTGATTTAAACCACAGAGATTATATCTCACATAAAGAGGTCAAATCTGACTTGGGAGATTGCTATTGTAGAACTTTAGGATGACCACACATCTGGACACCTCCGGATGGTTTGTGCTGACTACAGTTTGTTCCTCTATACCAAAATCACATACACATAATGTTCAACATGTTTGTTATGTACTGTTGTACATATTGAATAGTAGCTATTGTACGTTTACTGTTCTTGGAATGTGGCTAAGGGTCATCTTACGCCATGTCTTATAAAAGACAACATGCCTATAAAAACCACCACAGCACTTCCAGCACTACTTTCAGCTGTAGTGTTGAAAATAAAAATTGTTTGGTATAAGTGGAGAAGAATGGATTTGTCGTGATGGAAGTGCAAAGTGGCTCCATATCGACTGTTCCAGTCACAATAAGACTTATTTGTGAAATATACTCATGGACGTGTGCATAACATTATTGCACTGATAAACAGTGTTCATTAACTCATTTTAGTAACTAATAGCATAATTCAGAATTATATGCAAAAAAATAACTACGAAAAAAGCCTCAATTGATACATATTTGCTTGTGTAGGGAATATCTGACCAGACGGAGAGCGAGAGTAGAAATGGCCATTACGTGGCCAAAACGTGCCAAAAAAATTGCAGCAAAACAATTACTCGTTACTGAGAATTTCATTTTTTATTTTTATTTTTCTTTATTATTCACATTTCACAGTATCTCAGAAGTTTCTTTGGGCTTTAATGGCCACCACTTTCCTCTGATGATTGATCAAGTTTCTGTTTGAAAGGCATACAGCAGGACAAACACACACACACACACACACACACACACACGTTGTTTTCATGTTTTATGGGGACATAGAATAGATTTTTATACTACACAAACTGTGTATTCTATCCCCTTACACAAACCCTAACCCTAAACCATACCCATCACAGAAAAACTTTCTGTATTTTTACATTTTCAAAAAACATCACTTGATTTATGATCTCTTCTAACCTTCCCCATAAAGGACACACACACACACACACACACACACACACACACACACCTACCTTTGCAGTTCATGACTTTTCTGGCAGTCTGGAGGGAAAATTACCGGATCCAAACATCCATCCAGAACCTATCCCTCTCGACGGGACACAAGGCGGCCTCTATATTACAGAATACAAATAAGACAACTTCTCCATCTGGCTTTAAAGTACACTTTGATGTGCTAGCATGTCAGGGGATATAAAATTAATATAAAATAATACTTTTATATTAAAAACATAAAAATACATTTTATTTTAAAATATATATATATATATATATATATATATATATATATATATATATATATATGCTATTTAAAAAAATACACTCTGTAGCTATGGTTTAGCATGGGGGGAAACCAAATCCCACTTACCAATTAATTTATATGGGGGAAATAATAAAAATCTTACAGATGTGGCTATTGAAAGAAAACATATTATGACATTGTGTAAAAAAGGGCAAATGTACATTTTGAAACTTTATCAATACAACTTAAAAGAACTTAGAGTGTTTGGTTTTTGTTTTGTTTTATTTATTTTTTTATTAAGTATTAAACTAATTAAACTAACTTTTAATCATCTCAGTATTGGTTGTAGACTATTTCATATCCAGAATTTGTTGTTATAATGTTTGGTTTACTTGTTTTGTGATTAAAGCACATTAATAGACTAGTACAACCCACTGGGAAACATGATGGAATCACCACACTTAGAGGATGTTCCCCCAGATTTTTTTACTTTAGTAGCAAACAAGCAAATCACAGATATGACATAAAACAAATATTTAATAACTTAACATTCTGGCTTCATGAAACAAACCTCAACACAAATAAAATTATTATTATTATCATTATTTTTAATGGCATGTCTTTTTCCAGAGCAAGCATAGGAAAACAATATTGTCACGACCGCTCAGGGAATGAAGAGCACAGGATCCAAAAGTGCAGCACAAGTATTTATTAGGGGTAATCCAAGAATCAATATCCAAAAAGGCAGGCAATGGTCAAATCCAGCCAGGCAGTCAAGAAAAACAATAAACAGACTATAAACAGGAAAGACACGGGCAACAGACGCGGTGTGACGAATAACATTGATCGACAAGGAACACAAGACAAACAGGGCATTAAATACATGCACAACGAGGGGAAAACGAGAGACAGCTGGTGATTACAATTACTAACACCTGGGTGTAATACACAGACAGGAATTGAGGGGGATATCTAGTGGATACACGGGGAACACAACCAGACACTGTGACATGACCCCCCTTCTACGGAGTGGCTTCCAGACACTACAAGACAAGGACACACATGAAACTAGAGACCAGGAGGGAGGAGGCACGGTGGAGGATCAGGGGGAGGGACGGGGGGCCAGGTCCATGCAGGGGCACCAACACGGGGGAACACTGAATAAACAAAGGCCAGGGACACAGACACAGGATGGGGAAACAGGGGAACACAAACAGTTCATCAGGCGGTCGGGGCAAAGGGAACAGTTTATCTGGCGGCCAGGGCGGAAGCACTGGAACCCGTACAGGCTCAGGTTCGGCTGTGCAGGCGACTGGCTCCGACTCCGGATCGGCCGGGCAGGCGACTGGCTCCGACTCCGGATCGGCCGGGCAGGCGACTGGCTCCGACTCCGGATCCGGCAGGGCTAGCAGCGTGGGCGGGGCCGGCAGGGCTAGCAGCGTGGGCGGGGCCGGCAGGGCGAGCAGCCCTGGTAGCAGCAACGACCTCCGAGACAGCTTCCTTCTCCACACCCGCAGTGGCTTCAGAGACAGCTTCCTCCTCCACAGCCGCAGTAGCTTCAGAGACAGCTTCCTCCTCCACAGCCGCAGTTGCTTCAGAGACAGCTTCCTCCTCCACAACCGCAGCGGCCTCAGGGACAGCTTCCTCCCTCTCTGCAACAGCGACTTCCAGGGCATTGGGGGAATCGGGGGTCTTCCTCCTCCTCCGCTTACGGCGGTGAGGTGCAGGCTCTGAGCTAGCAGCGTGGGCGGGGCCGGCAGGGCTAGCAGCGCGGGCGGGGCCGGCAGGGCGAGCAGCGCGGGCGGGGCCGGCAGGGCGAGCAGCCCTGGTAGCAGCAACGACCTCCGAGACAGCTTCCTTCTCCACACCCGCAGTGGCTTCAGAGACAGCTTCCTCCTCCACAGCCGCAGTAGCTTCAGAGACAGCTTCCTCCTCCACAGCCGCAGTTGCTTCAGAGACAGCTTCCTCCTCCACAACCGCAGCGGCCTCAGGGACAGCTTCCTCCCTCTCTGCAACAGCGACTTCCAGGGCATTGGGGGAATCGGGGGTCTTCCTCCTCCTCCGCTTACGGCGGTGAGGTGCAGGCTCTGAGCTGGGCTCTGGGATTTGAGCGGTGTCTGATTTGATTTGATGCGCTCTCTGGGCTGGGCAGCGGCGATGCGCTCTCTGGGCTGGGCAGCGGCGATGCGCTCTCTGGGCTGGGCAGCGGCGATGCGCTCTCTGGGCTGGGCAGCGGCGATGCGCTCTCTGGGCTGGGCAGCGGCGATGCGCTCTCTGGGCTGGGCAGCGGCGATGCGCTCTCTGGGCTGGGCAGCGGCGATGCGCTCTCTGGGCTGGGCAGCGGCGATGCGCTCTCTGGGCTGGGCAGCGGCGATGCGCTCTCTGGGCTGGGCAGCGGCGATGCGCTCTCTGGGCTGGGCAGCGGCGATGCGCTCTCTGGGCTGGGCAGCGGCGATGCGCTCTCTGGGCTGGGCAGCGGCGATGCGCTCTCTGGGCTGGGCAGCGGCGATGCGCTCTCTGGGCTGGGCAGCGGCGATGCGCTCTCTGGGCTGGGCAGCGGCGATGCGCTCTCTGGGCTGGGCAGCGATGAAGCCTTCTCAGCTGGGCAGCGATGAAGCGGGTGAAGCTGGTGTATCCCATTGACTTCGGATTTCGAGGTATAAAACAAATCTCCAAACGTCTAAGTCCTCTAACCCGTTCATCTCCCACCTGGGCAACGGCTCATCCAGGCACCGGTTCAAAAGGTCCTTTAGGGTGGCATCATTATATCCCAAGCCTCTAGACAGTGTCCAAAACGCTTGGGACAAACCATTTACCGATTGGCCCTGTTGGTGTAGAGCCATGATGTTCTGAACTCGTCCCCTTCTCTCCTTCTCTGTGGTGGAGGGACGAATACGAATCCCCGTGCTGCTGGATCCTTCCATTGGTGGATCAATCTGTCACGACCGCTCAGGGAATGAAGAGCACAGGATCCAAAAGTGCAGCACAAGTATTTATTAGGGGTAATCCAAGAATCAATATCCAAAAAGGTAGGCAATGGTCAAATCCAGCCAGGCAGTCAAGAAAAACAATAAACAGACTATAAACAGGAAAGACACAGGCAACAGACGCGGTGTGACGAATAACATTGATCCACAAGGAACACAAGACAAACAGGGCATTAAATACATGCACAACGAGGGGAAAACGAGAGACAGCTGGTGATTACAATTACTAACACCTGGGTGTAATACACAGACAGGAATTGAGGGGGATATCTAGTGGATACACGGGGAACACAACCAGACACTGTGACAAATATGGAATCATCAAAAAACAAACAAAGAAAAAGCAATTATCACTTTGTTGCTATTCTTGGACTTCATGGACTTCATTAATGAGAAACAATATTCCCCATCAAGCCCATCAAGTTTCTCAAATAGCGGTTGACAGATCAGTTTTGCGGGATGGAGCCTTACAGTGGACCAGCGTTTTTAATTTCCACCATAAATTTTCAATTGCACTGAGATCCAGACTGTTTACTGGCCATGTCATTCAGTTGAGATGCCTTTCCTGAAGAAAAGCTTAAACACTTTTTGCTCTGTAGCAAGATGTATTATCATCCTGAAAAAATAATTCCATCATCACTAAACCTATTTTCTATCGATGGAATGAGAAAAGTGTTCAAAAATGTCAATGTACACACGAGCATTTACTGCAATCATAAATGAGTTGGGAAATTTGATTTCCCAACTTATCTAAAGTCATTAGAGCGGCACCTGACAAAAGTTCCAGCATCATCTCCTTGGCTAATGCAGATTCCCGATTCTCCAGTGATTTTCATCCAATCATCCACACTACATGATTGCTTCTTTTTAGCACGCTGTAACCTTGTTTTCTTTAAGTATTAGTACTCTCAAACAATTCGTTTGGCTTTTCTATATGTAAATCCCATTTCATTCAGCTGGTTTCTTACAGTTTTGTCACAAACATTGACTCCTTTTTCTGTCTAGTTGTTTTTAATTTGTTTTGTTGTGTATTTTCTATTTTAAAGGCATATTGATTGAGATTTATATCCTTTATCGCTTTGACGTCTTCCTTGGTCTGCCCTTATGTTTTCCTTTATAACCTTCCTATAGTTTATAATTGCACTTTTAGACACAGCTGACTCGGAACAACCAACTTTGGTCACACTCCATGTTGAAATTCCTTGTTGTAAGAGTTTTATAATCCTTTCCATTATTTCAACAGACAACTCTCTTGTTGGGGCCATATTTCCTTTCAATTAGCCAAGTCAAGCAACCCGTTAAGGTCTGCAAGCACTCTCTTTTAACTGCTGTGCTGACTAATTAGCATTTTAGACTTGTCCCAGTATGTTTTAAAATAGATATTAAAAGATGATTCCATATTTTTTTCCTCAACATTGAGTGATTCCATACTTTTTTCCTCTACTTGATCTGGAAAAAGACATACCATTAAAAGAATCAGTGGAATTGTTTAAGATGTTTTCATGAAGCCATAATGTTAAAACCTTTTTTGTGTCATGCATAAGGTAAAAAAAATTGGATGAACATCCTCTAAGTGTGGTGATTCCATAATTGTTTGCCATGCAGGGGTTGTAGTAAATCATTTGAATGACATGTTATGTTAACATGTTCAGTGTCCATGAGGTTGTGACCTGCTCTGTGTAGATTAGAATACAGCTTTTTCTAGAAGATCATCTAATGTTAGTGAACATCATTTTAATGATAGCTATTTTTCAGTGCGGTTTATTGTAGGTAGGCTATTAAACGTTTTTTAGCCTACCAAAAGTTACTGAGTGTATACACGGCACCTTTAAGAATGTGTATGTTCATTTACACATATAATTAGGCTACAGAAAACTTTTCAACCACACAATATTCAGCTTGATGCAGTGAAACAATGTGCCACGTGACTGTGATTGATCGTGACTGTGGTTTTCTCTGCGTTTTTATTAGGGGTTCAAGCACGAAGTGCTGAAACCCTATTGTAATTGTACTGATTTTTATTATTATTAGGGGTTCAAGCACGAAGTGCTGAAACCCTATTGTAATTGTACTGATTTTTAGGGGTTCAAGCACGAAGTGCTGAAACCCTATTGTAATTGTCCTGATTTTTAGGGGTTCAAGCACGAAGTGCTGAAACCCTATTGTAATTGTGCTGATTTTTATTAGGGGTTCAAGCACGAAGTGCTGAAACCCTATTGTAATTGTGCTGATTTTTATTATTATTATTATTATTATTATTCTGCCGTAAAACGCATCGTGCAGCCCAAACCGTAAGGGCTAGAGCTTTGAAACTTTGCCATATGGTAGTACAAAAATCGAGGAGAGGTTATCAAATTATGACCCCGATTGGCCCATAGGTGGCGCTATAGCAACCAAAAGCGCGAAACTGCTCATAACTCCTAGACCGTAAGTCATAGACTCAAGTGTCTTATATCATTGGAAAGCTGGACGCCTGACGAACAAAACGTATATCTCCGATTTTATTTCCGCCATGATAGATTTTCCGCCATTTTGAATTTTGTCGAAAATCTACTTTTGCGAACTAGTCCCTGGTTTTTTGCCCGATCGGAACCAAACCAGTGCAGAATTGTTCTCTGGAGTCTGAATATCAATAATTATCAAAAAAAAGTTGAAATTTCGATTCACGGTCGCTAGGGGGTGCAAAATTAACGTTGTGGGAGGAGCCTATTTTACTAAAATGGCTATAACTCCAGAAGTAAAAGAGGTATTTTAACCAAACCTGGTACACATGTGTAAGACGTCAATATGAGGTCACGGTAAAAAAATCGCGGCGATTGGTCACATGGTGGCGCTATAACATGAAAAAAACATAAAACAGGCTATAACCACCTGACCGTTAGTCCGATTGACTTGAAAATTGGTATGCAGTGTCTTGGTCCAAGGTGCCATGTATGTCTATGAGGACATTGGTGTATCTCAAAAAACATGGCCGCCATCGGCCAATGAAGTTTGAGCACCTATTAGACAAGGTTAACGGAGGCCTATCGGAACGAAACTCGGTGGGCATGTTCGACTCATGGCCCTAGAGGTCTGTAAGAATTTTAAAAGAAATCGGCCACTAGTTGGCGCTAACGAGTTTTATGGCTCTGTAATCACGTGGTGTTACACTTATTGTCACAAAATGCATACCATTTGATAGATCTCCTCTTGTTGAACAACTTTGCCTCAAGAACCATTGCTGTCAATCAAACCGTTCATTAAATATTCGTAATTATGTTAAAAACCTACTTTTGCGAACTAGTCCTAGGTTTTTCGCCCGATCAGAACCAAACGAGTCTAGGACAATTCTATGGACTCTCAAGATCAATAATTATCAAAAAAAAGTTGAACTTTTGCATTTTTCGCATGGGTATATTGGGTCATAAAGAAAATGGGCGTGGCAAAATGCACTCAAAAGCCTATAAATCCTAAACAAAAACTCAGAACTTCACGAAAATTGGTGAGCTTATGTGCCATAACATCATTAACAAGCATGCAAAATTTCATGGAGATCGGACTATAGATGGTGCTATAACTGTTAAAAAGCTTTAAAAAACACATATTTCCTATGGTAAATTGCCTGTATTGGCTGTAAATGGACTTTTCCATCTATTATTTCAGTGGTTAAAAGCTTTCTAAATAAATCTTAATGTCTTAAATGCTTATGTGCCTAAAGGCCTTAAATGCTTGAACCCCGATAAATGCTGCTTGCAGCTTTAATTAGGGGTTCAAGCACGAAGTGCTGAAACCCTATTGTAATTGTACTGATTTTTATTATTATTATTATTATTATTCTCCCCTAAAACGCATCGTGCAGCCCAAACCGTAAGAGCTGGAACCTTGAAACTTGGCCAAATGGTAGTCCTCAATTTGGGGAGAACCTATCAAAGTATGACCCAGATTGGCCCATAGGTGGCGCTATAGCAACCAAAAGCGCGGAACTGCTCATAACTCCTAGACCGTATGTCGTAGACTCAAGTGTCCTATATCATTGGAAAGCTGGACGCCTGAAGGTCAAAACGTATATCTCCGATTTTATTTCAGGTATGCAAATTTTTCCGCCATTTTGAATTTTGTCAAAAACCTACTTTTGCGAACTAGTCCCTGGTTTTTCACCCGATCGGAACCAAAGCAGTGCAGAAATGTTCTTTGGAGTCTGAAGATCAATAATTATCGAAAAAAAGTCGAAATTTCGATTCCTGGTCGCTAGGGGGTGATAAATTAATGTTGTGGGAGGAGCCTATTTTACTAAAATGGCTATAACTCGAAAAGGAAATGAGATATCTTCACCAAACTTGGTACACATGTGTAAGAGTTCAATCTGGGGTCATAGTAAAAAAATGTCGACGATTGATCACTAGGTGGCGCTATAACATGAAAAAAAACATGAAAAGGGCTATGACCACGTGACCGTTTGTCCGATTGACTTGAAAATTGGTATGCAGTGTCTTGGTCCAAGGTGCCATGTATGTCTATGAGGACTTTGGCGTATCTCGAAAAACATGGCCGCCATCGACCAATGAAATTTGAGCACCTATTAGACAAGGTTAACGGAGGCCGATCGGAACGAAACTCGATGGGCATGTTCAACTCATGGCCCTAGAGGTCTGTAAGAATTTTGAAAGAAATCGGCCACTAGTTGGCGCTAACGAGTTTTATGGCTCTGTAATCACGTGGTGTTACACTTATTGTCACAAAATGCATATCATTTGATAGATCTGCTCATGCTGAACAACTTTGCCTCAAGAACCATTGCTGTCAATCAAACCGTTCATTAAATATTCGCAATTATGTTAAAAACCTACTTTTGCGAACTAGTCCTAGGTTTTTTGCCCGATCGGAACAAGACCAGTCTAGGGTAATTCTCTGGACTCTCTAGATCAATAATTATCAAAAAAAGTTCAACTTTAGCATTTTTCGCATGGGTATATTGGGTCATAATGAAAATGGGCGTGGCAAAATGCATTTAAAAGCCTATAAATCCTAAACGAAAACTCAGAACTTCACAAAAATTGGTGAGCATATGTACCATAACAGTCTAAACAAGCATGTAAAATTTCATGAAGATCGTACGATAGGTGGCGCTATAACTGTTAAAAAGCTTTGAAAACCATATATTTCCTATGGTAAATTGCCTGTTTTGGCTGTAAATGGTCTTTTCCATCTATTATTTCAGTGGTTAAAAGCTTTACAAATAAAACTTAATGTCTTAAATGCTTATGTGCTTAAAGGCCTTAAATGCTTGAACCCCGATAAATGCTGCTTGTTATTATTATTATTATTATTATTCTGCCGTAAAACGCATCGTGCAGCCCAAACCGTAAGAGCTGGAACTTTGAAACTTTGACAGATGGTAGTACAAAAATCGAGGAAAGGTTCAGAGATTATGACCCCGATTGGCCCATAGGTGGCGCTATAACAACCAAAAGCGCGAAACTGCTCATAACTCCTAGACCGTATGTCGTAGACTCAAGTGTCTTATATCATTGGAAAGCTGGACGCCTGACGAACAAAACGTATATCTCCGATTTCATTTCCGCCATGATAGATTTTCCGCCATTTTGAATTTTGTCAAAAATCTACTTTTGCGAACTAGTCCCTGGTTTTTTGCCCGATTGGAACCAAACTAGTGCAGAAATGTTCTCTGGAGACTGAATATCAATAATTATCGAAAAAAAGTGGAAATTTCGATTCACGGTCGCTAAGGGGCGCCAAAACGTACGTTGTGGGAGGGGCCTATTTTACTAAAATGGCTATAACTCCCGATGTAAATGAGGTATCTTCACCAAACTTGGTACACATGTGTATGAGCTTACTCTGGGGTCACAGTAAAAAAATCGCGACGATTGGCCTCATGGTGGCGCTATAAAATGAATAAAACATAAAACAGGCTATAACCACCTGACCGTTAGTCCGATTGACTTGAAAATTGGTATGCAGTGTCTTGGTCCAAGGTGCCATGTATGTGTATGAGGACATTGGCGTATCTCAAAAAACATGGCCGCCATCGGCCAACGAAGTTTGAGCACCTATTAGACAAGGTTAACGGAGGCCGATCGGAACGAAACTCAATGGGCATGTTCGGCTCATGGCCCTAAAGGTCTGTAAGAATTTTGAAAGAAATCGGCCACTAGTTGGCGCTAACGAGTTTTACGGCTCTGTAATCACATGGTGTTACAAATATCCACACAATATGCATATCATTTGATAGATCTCCTCATCCTGAACAACTTTGCCTCAAGAACCATTGCTGTCAATCAAACTGTTCATTAATTATTCATTAATATGTTAAAAACCTACTTTTGCGAACTAGTCCTAGGTTTTTTGCCCGATCGGAACCAGACCAGTCTAGGACAATTCTCTGGACTCTCTAGATCAATAATTATCAAAAAAAAGTTGAACTTTTGCATTTGGATGGCTGTAATAGGGTAATTTATAAAATGGGCGTGTCAAAATACATTAAAAAGCCTATAAATCCTAAATAAAAACTCAGAACTTCACAAAAATTGGTCAGCATATGTGACATAACATCATTAACAAGCATGAAAAATTCTATGGAGATCGGACAATAGGTGGCGCTATAACTGTTAAAAAGCTTTAAAATCATATATTTCCTATGGTAAACTGCCTGTATTGGCTGTAAATGGTCTTTTCTATCTCTGATCATATAATTTTCATATCATAATGTTCAAAACTAGTGCAATACAATTCTCTGGACTCACTAGATCAATAATTGTCGAAAAAAGTTGAACTACTTCATTTGGATAGTTATAATAGGTTCACTTCAAAATCTGGCCTTTACCAAGTGTCCCCGAAAGCCTATATCTCTTTAATCAATGCTCAGACCTTCTTAAAAACAAGTCAGAACGTGTGAAATATCACCCTGAACAAGCATGAAAATTTTCAGACAGATCGGACAAAATTTGCCTCTATAACAGTTAAAAAGGTGAAAATGATATGAATTAATGGCATGTTAAGCCAATAAGTGGTATTTTACTGCCCCCTGCTGTTTAAAATAGTCATTTTCTCATATTGGTATTGGTATCAGCCATGGTAAATCATGATAAATGATGGTGTGTGTGTGTGTGTGTGTGTGTGTGTGTGTGTGTGTGTGTGTGTGTGTGTGTGTGTGTGGTACAAATATAACAAAGGTTTTATTTTCCAACATGAAAACAAACATAACAGAGTGCTAGTGCACAAACAATAACCGACAATGATAATGGATGAGAGGGGAACTTAAATACACAGATCAAGACAAGGACAACAGGTGACGGTTATGATGATGAGGAGCAGGTGATGATGAGGAGGGTGATGAGGAGCAGGTGCAGGTGATGACGACAGATGGTGAATGTGATGAAGACAGAAGGTGAATGTGATGAAGGTGAATGTGACACCAATATCACTGAAACATTTGTGTGTGTGTGTGTGTGTGTGTGTGTGTGTGTGTAGCATTATTGTGTGTAGCATATGTAGCAAGTATGCATTATTGAGTTAACATGGAAAAACTGGTTTGCTTTAGTGCAGAAAAATGGTCAAAATCATGAGGTTTAAAGTGAAAGTGAGCCAATAAGTGGTCTTCTACTGCCCTCTGCTGGCCATTGTACTTATTAATTAAATTTTTCCACATGTGCTTGCATTTATACTTGAATACACACTAAATATCACTTATATAGCAATAACTATTATAACACAATCATATTTTGTCAGTGTTAATCACTTTATTTGCACTGACACTTCAAATAATTGCTAGTAATGTGGTAAATCATGGTAAATCATGGTTAACTATGCTGTGTGTGTGTGTGTGTGTGTGTGTGTGTGTGTGTGTGTGTGTGTGTGTGTGTGTGTGTGTGTGTAAGCATGCATTGAGTTAACATGGATAAACTGGTTTGCTTTAGTGCAGAAAACTGGTTTAAAGTGAAAGTGAGCCAATAAGTGGTCTTCTACTGCCCTCTGCTGGCCATTCTACTTATTAATGAAATATTTCAACATGTGCTTGCATTCATACTTGAATACACACTAAAAAAATCACTTATATAGCAATAACTATTATAACACAATCATATTTTGTCAGTGTTAATCACTTTATTTGCACTGACACTTCAAATAATTGCTAGTAATGTGATAAATCAGGCTAGAAACATGGTAAATCAAAGTAAATAATACTAGATTGTCGTTTATCTCCTGGTAAATAATACTAGAACGTGGTATATCATGGTAAATCATGGTTAACTATGCTGTGTGTGTATGTGTGTGTGTGTGTGTGTGTGTGTGTGTGTGTGTGTGTGTGTGTGTGTGTGTGTGTGTGTGTGTGTAAGCATGCATTGAGTTAACATGGAAAAACTGGTTTGCTTTAGTGCAGAAAACTGGTTTAAAGTGAAAGTGAGCCAATAAGTGGTCTTCTAGTGCCCTCTGCTGGCCATTCTACTTAATAATGAAATATTTTACATGTGCTTTTGCATTCATACTTGGACACACACTAAAAATCACGTATATAACTAACTATTATAACACAATAATATTTTGTCAGTGTTCATCACCTCATTTGCACTGACACTTCACATAATTGCTAGTAATGTGGTTAATCATGCTAGAAACATTGTAAATCATAGTAAATAATACTGAAATGAGGTGTATCAAGGTAAATCATGCTAGAATCCTAATAAATCATTCTGGAACATGGTATATGATAGTAAATCATGCTAGAATCATATTAAATAATTCTAGAATGTGGCAAATCGTTGTGGGAGGAGCCTATTTTACTCAAATGGCTATAACTCAAGAAGTAAATGAGATATCTTCACCAAACTCAGTACACATGTGTATGGGTTCAATTTGAGGTCACAGTAAACAATTTTATGGAGATCGGACCATAGGTGGCGCTATAACTGTTAAAAAGCTTTAAAACCATATATATCCCATGGCAAATTGCCTGTATTGGCTGTAAATGGTCTTTTCCATCTATTATGTCAGTGGTTACATGCTTGCTAAATAAATCTTAATAACTTTTGATGCTTTTGTGCTTAAATGCCTTAAAGGCCTTAACTGCTTGAACCCCGATAAATGCTGCTTGCAGCTTTAATTATTATTATTATTATTATTATTCTGCCGTAAAACGCATCGTGCAGCCCAAACCGTAAGGGCTAGAGCTTTGAAACTTTGCCATATGGTAGTACAAAAATCGAGGAGAGGTTATCAAATTATGACCCCGATTGGCCCATAGGTGGCGCTATAGCAACCAAAAGCGTGAAACTGCTCATAACTCCTAGACCGTAAGTCATAGACTCAAGTGTCTTATATCATTGGAAAGCTGGACGCCTGACGAACAAAACGTATATCTCCGATTTTATTTCCGCCATGATAGATTTTCCGCCATTTTGAATTTTGTCAAAAACCTACTTTTGCGAACTAGTCCCTGGTTTTTTGCCCGATCGGAACCAAACCAGTGCAGAATTGTTCTCTGGAGTCTGAATATCAATAATTATCAAAAAAAAGTTGAAATTTCGATTCACGGTCGCTAGGGGGTGCAAAATTAATGTTGTGGGAGGAGCCTATTTTACTAAAATGGCTATAACTCCCGAAGTAAATGAGGTATTTTCACCAAACTTGGTACAAATGTGTATGAGTTCAATCTGGGGTCACAGTAAAAAAATAGCGGTGATTGGCCTCATGGTGGCGCTATAACATGAAAAAAACATAAAACAGGCTATAACCACCTGACCGTTAGTCCAATTGACTTGAAAATTGGTATGCAGTGTCTTGGTCCAAGGTGCCATGTATGTGTATGAGGACATTGGCGTATCTCAAAAAACATGGCCGCCATCGGCCAATGAAGTTTGAGCACCTATTAGACAAGGTTAACGGAGGTCGATCGGAACGAAACTCAATGGGCATGTTCGGCTCATGGCCCTAGAGGTCTGTAAGAATTTTGAAAGAAATCGGCCACTAGTTGGCGCTAACGAGTTTTACGGCTCTGTAATCATGTGGTGTTACAAATATCCACACAATATGCATATCATTTGATAGATCTCCTCATCCTGAACAACTTTGCCTCAAGAACCATTGCTGTTAATCAAACTGTTCATTAATTATTCACGAATATGTTAAAAACCTACTTTTGCGAACTAGTCCTAGGTTTTTTGCCCGATCGGAACCAGACTAGTCTAGGACAATTCTCTGGACTCTCTAGATCAATAATTATCAAAAAAAAGTTGAAGTTTTGCATTTGAATGGCTGTAATAGGGTTATTTATAAAATTGGTTTGGCAAAATACACTCAAAAGCCTATAAATCATAAATGAAAACTCAGAACTTCACAAAAATTGGTCAGCATATGTGACATAACATCATTAACAAGCATGAAAAATTCTATGGAGATCGGACGATAGGTGGCGCTATAACTGTTAAAAAGCTTTAAAATCATATATTTCCTATGGTAAACTGCCTGTATTGGCTGTAAATGGTCTTTTCCATCTCTGATCATATAATTTTCATATCATAATGTTCAAAACTAGTGCAATACAATTCTCTGGACTCACTAGATCAATAATTGTCAGAAAAAGTTGAACTACTTCATTTGGATAGCTATAATAGGTTCACTTCAAAATCTGGCCTTTACCAAGTGTCCCCGAAAGCCTATATCTCTTTAATCAATGCTCAGACCTTCTTAAAAACAAGTCAGAACGTGTGAAATATCACCCTGAACAAGCATGAAAATTTTCAGACAGATCGGACAAAATTTGCCTCTATAACAGTTAAAAAGGTGAAAATGATATGAATTAATGGCATGTTAAGCCAATAAGTGGTATTTTACTGCCCCCTGCTGTTTAAAATGGTCATTTTCTCATATTGGTATTGGTATCAGCCATGGTAAATCATGATAAATGATGGTGTGTGTGTGTGTGTGTGTGTGTGTGTGTGTGTGTGTGTGTGTGTGTGTGTGTGTGTGTGTGTGGTACAAATATAACAAAGGTTTTATTTTCCAACATGAAAACAAACATAACAGAGTGCTAGTGCACAAACAATAACCGACAATGATAATGGATGAGAGGGGAACTTAAATACACAGATCAAGACAAGGACAACAGGTGACGGTTATGATGATGAGGAGCAGGTGATGATGAGGAGGGTGATGAGGAGCAGGTGCAGGTGATGACGACAGATGGTGAATGTGATGAAGACAGAAGGTGAATGTGATGAAGGTGAATGTGACACCAATATCACTGAAACATTTGTGTGTGTGTGTGTGTGTGTGTGTGTGTGTAGCATTATTGTGTGTAGCATATGTAGCAAGTATGCATTATTGAGTTAACATGGAAACACTGGTTTGCTTTAGTGCAGAAAACTGGTCAAAATCATGAGGTTTAAAGTGAAAGTGAGCCAATAAGTGGTCTTCTACTGCCCTCTGCTGGCCATTCTACTTATTAATTAAATTTTTCCACATGTGCTTGCATTTATACTTGAATACACACTAAAAATCACTTATATAGCAATAACTATTATAACATAATCATATTTTGTCAGTGTTAATCACTTTATGTGCACTGACACTTCAAATTATTGCTAGTAATGTGGTAAATCATGGTAAATCATGGTTAACTATGCTGTGTGTGTGTGTGTGTGTGTGTGTGTGTGTGTGTGTGTGTGTGTGTGTGTGTGTGTGTGTGTGTGTGTGTGTGTGTAAGCATGCATTGAGTTAACATGGATAAACTGGTTTGCTTTAGTGCAGAAAACTGGTTTAAAGTGAAAGTGAGCCAATAAGTGGTCTTCTACTGCCCTCTGCTGGCCATTCTACTTATTAATGAAATATTTCAACATGTGCTTGCATTCATACTTGAATACACACTAAAAAAATCACTTATATAGCAATAACTATTATAACACAATCATATTTTGTCAGTGTTAACCACTTTATTTGCACTGACACTTCAAATAATTGCTAGTAATGTGATAAATCAGGCTAGAAACATGGTAAATCAAAGTAAATAATACTAGATTGTCGTTTATCTCCTGGTAAATAATACTAGAACGTGGTATATCATGGTAAATCATGGTTAACTATGCTGTGTGTGTATGTGTGTGTGTGTGTGTGTGTGTGTGTGTGTGTGTGTGTGTGTGTGTGTGTGTGTGTGTGTGTGTGTGTGTGTGTGTGTGTGTTGTGTGTGTGTGTGTGTGTGTGTGTGTGTGTGTGTGTGTGTGTGTAAGCATGCATTGAGTTAACATGGAAAAACTGGTTTGCTTTAGTGCAGAAAACTGGTTTAAAGTGAAAGTGAGCCAATAAGTGGTCTTCTACTGCCCTCTGCTGGCCATTCTACTTAATAATGAAATATTTTACATGTGCTTTTGCATTCATACTTGGACACACACTAAAAATCACGTATATAACTAACTATTATAACACAATAATATTTTGTCAGTGTTCATCACCTCATTTGCACTGACACTTCACATATTTGCTAGTAATGTGGTTAATCATGCTAGAAACATTGTAAATCATAGTAAATAATACTGAAATGAGGTGTATCAAGGTAAATCATGCTAGAATCCTAATAAATCATTCTGGAACATGGTATATGATAGTAAATCATGCTAGAATCATATTAAATAATTCTAGAATGTGGCAAATCGTTGTGGGAGGAGCCTATTTTACTCAAATGGCTATAACTCAAGAAGTAAATGAGATATCTTCACCAAACTCAGTACACATGTGTATGGGTTCAATTTGAGGTCACAGTAAACAATTTTATGGAGATCGGACCATAGGTGGCGCTATAACTGTTAAAAAGCTTTAAAACCATATATATCCCATGGCAAATTGCCTGTATTGGCTGTAAATGGTATTTTCCATCTATTATGTCAGTGGTTACATGCTTGCTAAATAAATCTTAATAACTTTTGATGCTTTTGTGCTTAAATGCCTTAAAGGCCTTAACTGCTTGAACCCCGATAAATGCTGCTTGCAGCTTTAATTAGGGGTTCAAGCACGAAGTGCTGAAACCCTATTGTAATTGTGCTGATTTTTATTATTATTATTATTATTATTATTCTGCCGTAAAACGCATCGTGCAGCCCAAACCGTAAGGGCTAGAGCTTTGAAACTTTGCCATATGGTAGTACAAAAATCGAGGAGAGGTTATCAAATTATGACCCCGATTGGCCCATAGGTGGCGCTATAGCAACCAAAAGCGCGAAACTGCTCATAACTCCTAGACCGTAAGTCATAGACTCAAGTGTCTTATATCATTGGAAAGCTGGACGCCTGACGAACAAAACGTATATCTCCGATTTTATTTCCGCCATGATAGATTTTCCGCCATTTTGAATTTTGTCGAAAATCTACTTTTGCGAACTAGTCCCTGTTTTTTTGCCCGATCGGAACCAAACCAGTGCAGAATTGTTCTCTGGAGTCTGAATATCAATAATTATCAAAAAAAAGTTGAAATTTCGATTCACGGTCGCTAGGGGGTGCAAAATTAACGTTGTGGGAGGAGCCTATTTTACTAAAATGGCTATAACTCCAGAAGTAAAAGAGGTATTTTAACCAAACCTGGTACACATGTGTAAGACGTCAATATGAGGTCACGGTAAAAAAATCGCGGCGATTGGTCACATGGTGGCGCTATAACATGAAAAAAACATAAAACAGGCTATAACCACCTGACCGTTAGTCCGATTGACTTGAAAATTGGTATGCAGTGTCTTGGTCCAAGGTGCCATGTATGTCTATGAGGACATTGGTGTATCTCAAAAAACATGGCCGCCATCGGCCAATGAAGTTTGAGCACCTATTAGACAAGGTTAACGGAGGCCTATCGGAACGAAACTCGGTGGGCATGTTCGACTCATGGCCCTAGAGGTCTGTAAGAATTTTAAAAGAAATCGGCCACTAGTTGGCGCTAACGAGTTTTATGGCTCTGTAATCACGTGGTGTTACACTTATTGTCACAAAATGCATACCATTTGATAGATCTCCTCTTGTTGAACAACTTTGCCTCAAGAACCATTGCTGTCAATCAAACCGTTCATTAAATATTCGTAATTATGTTAAAAACCTACTTTTGCGAACTAGTCCTAGGTTTTTCGCCCGATCAGAACCAAACGAGTCTAGGACAATTCTATGGACTCTCAAGATCAATAATTATCAAAAAAAAGTTGAACTTTTGCATTTTTCGCATGGGTATATTGGGTCATAAAGAAAATGGGCGTGGCAAAATGCACTCAAAAGCCTATAAATCCTAAACAAAAACTCAGAACTTCACGAAAATTGGTGAGCTTATGTGCCATAACATCATTAACAAGCATGCAAAATTTCATGGAGATCGGACTATAGATGGTGCTATAACTGTTAAAAAGCTTTAAAAAACACATATTTCCTATGGTAAATTGCCTGTATTGGCTGTAAATGGACTTTTCCATCTATTATTTCAGTGGTTAAAAGCTTTCTAAATAAATCTTAATGTCTTAAATGCTTATGTGCCTAAAGGCCTTAAATGCTTGAACCCCGATAAATGCTGCTTGCAGCTTTAATTATTATTATTTTTCTTCTGCCGTAAAACGCATCGTGCAGCCCAAACCGTAAGAGCTGGAACCTTGAAACTTTGCCAGATGGTAGTACAAAAATCGAGGAGAGGTTATCAAATTATGACCCCGATTGGCCCATAGGTGGCGCTATAGCAACCAAAAGCGCGAAACTGCTCAGAACTCCTAGACCGTATGTCGTAGACTCAAGTGTCTTATATCATTGGAAAGCTGGACGCATGACGAACAAAACGTATATCTCCGATTTCATTTCCGCCATGATAGATTTTCCGCCATTTTGAATTTTGTCAAAAACCTACTTTTGCGAACTAGTCCCTGGTTTTTCGCCCGATCGGAACCAAACCAGTGCAGAAATGTTCTCTAGAAACTGAAGATCAATAATTATCGAAAAAAAGTTGAAATTTCGATTCACGGACGCTAAGGAGCGCCAAAACGTACGTTGTGGGAGGGGCCTATTTTACTAAAATGGCTATAACTCCAGAAGTAAATGAGGTATCTTCACCAAACTCGGTACACATATGTATGAGCTCAATATGAGGTAACAGTAAAAAAATCGCGGCGATTTGCCACATGGTGGCGCTATAATATGAAAAAAACTTAAAACAGGCTTTAACCACCTGACCTTTAGTCCGATTGACTTGAAAATTGGTATGCAGTGTCTTGGTCCAAGGTGTCATGTATGTGTATGAGGACATTGGCGTATCTAAAAAAACATGGCCGCCATCGGCCAATGAAGTTTGAGCACCTATTAAACAAGGTTAACGGAGGCCGATCGGAACGAAACTCGGTGGGCATGTTCTACTCATGGCCCTAGAGGTCTGTAAGAATTTTAAAAGAAATCGGCCACTAGTTGGCGCTAACGAGATTTATGGCTCTGTAATCACGTGGTGTTACACTTATTGTCACAAAATGGATACCATTTGATAGATCTCCTCTTGTTGAACAACTTTGCCTCAAGAACCATTGCTGTCAATCAAACCGTTCATTAAATATTCGTAATTATGTTAAAAACCTACTTTTGCGAACTAGTCCTAGGTTTTTCGCCCGATCGGAAACAAACCAGTCTAGGACAATTCTATGGACTCTCTAGGTCAATAATTATCAAAAAAAAGTTGAACTTTTGCATTTTTCGCATGGCTAACAGGGTCATTTAGAAAATGGGCGTGGTAAAATGCACTCAAAAGCCTATAAATCCTAAACGAAAACTCAGAACTTCACGAAAATTGATGAGCATATGTGTCATAACCTGCTTAAGAAGCATGGAAAATTTTATGGAGAGCGGACCATAGTTGGCGCTATAACTGTTAAAACGCTTTAAAACCATATATTTCCTATGGTAAATTGCCTGTATTTGCTGTAAATGGTGTCTTCTATCATATAATGTTCATATCATAATGTTCAAAACCAGTGCAGCACAATTCTCTGAACTCTCTAGATCAATAATTATCAGAAAAAAAGTTTAACTTCTTCAAAAGGTGATTTTATATGAATATAATGACATATTAAGCCAATAAGTGGTATTTTACTGCCCCCTGCTGTCATTTCATCATACTACTCCCTAATATTGTTATAAAATTCATATTTAGACTTTATAAAATCATTATTTTAACATTTACAATCACATTTTGTCAAAACTCATCTATTGAGTATTACTATTGACAATTGTGTTACACTGAGATATGGAAATGGACGAAAGTAAATGAATGAAATGAAACGAAAGTAACGGCATTTAAGCCACGCCCCCGAATACAAATTCATTCATAACTCGAAAACGGAAAGTCGTTGCGCGCTCAAATTTTGATGGTGAGGACCTCTCCGGGCTCTTGATCGAAACGTGTCGTCGCGGGCCTCGGGAGCGCGCCCCCCGCGCATCGCGAATCCGCGGGACCCCCGATTTTGAGCGGCCATTACTCCCGACCCAGACCACCCCGAACATTGTGTGAGAGCTCGTTGGAAAGGGCGCGTCCTTGGCTAGCTTCGATTCAAATGTGGTGTTATTTGCCCTGGGCATTCCAGAGATAATAGCCCGAACAGATATGCCTTATAACAGTCATAACTCCCAGCCCCAATCGCCCAAAAACACCTTGATGGTCTCATTCAACAGGGCTCCTCAAGCACTATATATGCTCTGAGTTTCAGAATTTTTCGCCTTTTGGTTCCTGAGATATAAGTAAAAAAACTAATTCCCATTCATTCATTCAAACACTTCAACTGTAAAATGTAAGCTATAATACCACTGTTGTCCACTAGAGGGAGCAGCAGGATTACGCATGATCTTTTAATTCGCTTCAGTATTGGGAAATAAACAAATGCTTTAAGAAGCAATCTTTTTTATTATGATGTTTTTTTTTTATTATGATATTTGTATATATTTTTTTTTTATTATGATTATGAACGGTTTGATTGACATTAGTGATTCTTGAGGCAAAGTTGTTCAAGATGAGGAGATGAAGATATTTTCACAATATCACATCCTAAAAACATTGAAAACATATTTGTCTTTGTGTGTGTGTGTGTGTTTGTGTGTGTGTCTGTGTGTGTAAGCATGCTTAATGGAAAGAACATGGAGAAACTGCTTTGTTTTACTGGTGGATAAAAAAAGTCTTTCAAATGAAAGTGAGTCAATTAGTGGTCTTCTACTGCCCTCTGCAGGACATTCTACTTAATAAAATATTTTCATCTGTGCTTTTGCATTAGTTTTTGGACTATATCAAATTACTTGCATGAAAATCACCTATTATAACACAGTCATGTTTTGTCAAAGTTTATCACTTCATTTTTACTGAGCTCTCAGTTTGAACAATTCTGCCTCTCAGTGATTAATTTGAAATCTGAAAATGGTGTTATACAGAGGAGATTTGCAATTATCATTTTGTTACCTATCTTTTATTTTAAATATCTACATCTACAACAAAATGTGTGTGCATGTGTGTGTTCAAGCATGTATTAAGTATTATTGTTTAAGTATTATTGTTTTCATTTACATTTTAACCACCAGAAGAAGAACACTCATTGGTTCATTCTGCTCACTAAAATTATTATTTTTCATTTTTTTTCCATTTGAAATATTTTTTAAACTTAATAAAATCATTAAAATAACATTTCAAATCATATTTTGTCTGTTTATAAATCCCACAGACTCACACTGGCTGCAATACTAATGTTTTTGTAAAACACAGACCTGATAGTCTAATCTGTGTGTATTGTGCATATATTATTGATATAATTACTATTGCAAATCATGTTATTGTAACTCATATCTTAATAGAATATTATTTGTAATTTTAATTCTTTATTTCTTAATTGTTTTTTTATGATTACTACAGATATTATCACCAAAGATATCAACTACACCTTCACTTTTAGTATTGACACGCTGCACACACAGCACAATCACACACTCACTAATGCATTCAAATAAATGTAATCTTACTGTGCTACTTTATTTGTACATGATTAGAATGAACAGAAATCTAAGAATATTTTTCTTCTTTTGTTAAAGCCATTTCAGACTCCAAGTAAGCATTATATTACTAATCATCTATTTTAAAGGTGCCATACAATTGAAAACTGTATTTATCTTGGCATAGTTGAATGATAAGAGTTCTGGACATGGAACTGACATACCGTGAGCCTCAAACACCATTGTTTCCTCCTTCATGTGTAAATCTCCTGTTTGCAAAAGACCGCTGAAAAATGAGTGAATCCCACCATAACACCGACTGTGACGTTGGAGTCAGGATCATTAATATTTATACCCCCCAAATTTGCATTTTCCAGTCCATGTTCTAGGCCAGGCAGTGTTAATGTGGACCTGCACAGCCGAATCATCAGAAGATCTGCAGGTGTTGTGAAGAAGCAAGCAAGGACAATAGTGAAAATGGCAGATCATGGATATAAATGTTATGTCTGAGGCTGTGCTGCGGATTTGAGAACTTTTCATTCCCTTCCCACAAAAGAGAACTGTCAACAGGCATGGTTGATGTTTACAACAGGATACCTCACCATTTTAATTCAAAGCTGTTAGTTTGCTCTGCCCATTTTACCCCAGACAGTTTTTCTAACCTGGGACAATATCAAGCAGGTTTCGCTCATCGTTTGATACTCAAGAAGGGGGCAGTTCCAACTAATGTTATATTTCCATTACAACCCCTACCGCAAGCAGAAAGTAACATTAGTGATTTTATCCACTACTTGACTGTTGAAGACATTTCTGTTTCAGAGATATCAGAGAACAATTTAAAATATATCAATGCATTCTACAGCACCTTTAAAATAATTATTTAAAATGGAGATCAGGCCATAACATCACAAAAACATGAAAAGGGCTATAACCACCTGACCATTAGTTCGATTGACTTTAAAATTGGTATGCAGTGTCTTGGTCCAAGGTGCCATGTATGTC